>NC_086103.1:31583526-31900713 GCF_963921235.1 Mobula hypostoma | reverse complement strand
ATTTCCCTCTAAAGAACCTGTTTGTCCTGCTGATTTCCTCCAGCAAGTATGTGTTGCTAATAATTCAAAGGCCTGAACGAACCATCAGCACTGGGATTTAAATTCAGTCAATAATCTGAGGTTGGTCCAAGATAGGGAGAACAGTGGTAATTATTACTCTTAACGATGACCATAAAAGTTATTTGATTGTGGTCAGGTCCTGGATGGTTCACTCATGCCCTGCAGGAACATCTGCCATTCTTTCTCATTCTGACTTGTGGCCAACTGAATACAGATGACTCTTAACTGTCTTATGATTAATTCAGCATCCAGGATATCTTCAAAAGGTAGTGCCTCAGGAAGATGGCAACAATCATTAAGGACCCTCACTGTTCGTGACATGCCCTCTTCTCATTACTGCCATCAGGGAAAAGGTACAGGAGCCTGAACACACACAATCAATGTTTTAGGAACAGCTTCCTCATCTCTGCCATGAGCCAATGAACTCTACCTCGCTACTTTATCTTATTCTAATTTATAATTTTTTTATGTATTGCCCTGTACTGCTGCAAAACAATACATTTCATGACATCAGTGATAATAATTCTGATTCTTTTGCACATTGTTGTATGCGGTTTTTCACTGATTCTGTTGTGTTTCTTTGTATGTATTGTGAATGCTCCCATGAAAATAAATTTTAGGGTAGTATATGGTGACATATATGTAATTTGACAATAAATTTACTTTGAACTCAGAATTTTGATTCAGACATTCATACAGAGAAGTAAGCAAAACAGTGGGATTAAATTTGGACATGGCATAGTCTCTACAAGCTCAGTCATCCCTACAAAGTTTCTCTGTCAACTCTTAGTTATAAGTATCAAAATCTGATTCAGCACTGAGAAAAATTCTGAGAATGGAAGTCAATGCAAAGGATATGAAAGAAGAAGGAACTTTTTTTAAGTTTAAAAGAAAATTTCAAAGGAACATTAATTATGGCAGAAAAGTCACAGTGGCAAATCCTTTGTCTGATACATTCTGTTTCAAAACAGAGGCAAGAGTGAACAACTGCAGTTGATCTTAGCTGGAGAGGAGAACTAACCCCAAGACATCCCAGTGAGATTCCGACATCATACATACATACATGGAATTATGATGTAGTGGCCATTACAGAGACTTGGCTGGCACCAGGGCAGGAATGGATTCTCAATATTCCTGGATTTCAGTGCTTTAAAAGGGATAGAGAGGGCGGAAAAAGGGGAGGAGGGGTGGCATTACTGGTCAGGGTTACTATTACAGCTTCAGAAAGGGTGGGTTATGTAGCAGGATCATCTTTTGAGTCAGTATGGGTGGAAGTCAGGAACAGGAAGGGAGCAGTTACTCTACTGGGGGTATTCTATAGGCCCCCTGGTAGCAGCAGAGATACAGAGGAGCAGATTGAGAGGCAGATTTTGGAAAGGTGCAAAAATAACAGGGTTGTTATCATGGGTGACTTTAACTTCCCTAATATTGATTGGCACCTGATTAGTTCCAAGGGTTCAGATGGGGCAGAATTTGTTGAGTGTGTCCAGGATGGATTCCTGTTACAGTAAGTGGATAGGCCGACCAGGGGGAATGCCATACTAGATCTAGTACTAGGTAATGAACCGGGTCAGGTCACAGATCTCTCAGTGGGTGTGCATCTGAGGGATAGTGACCACCGCTCCCTGGCCTTTATAATTATCATGGAAAAGGATAGAATCAAAGAGGACAGGAAAATTTTTAATTGGGGAAAGGCAAATTATGAGGCTATAAGGCTAGAACATGCGGGTGTGAATTTGGATGATGTTTTTGCAGGGAAATGTACTATGGACATGTGGTCGATGTTCAGAGATCTCTTGCGGGATGTAAGGGATAAATTTGTCCCGGTGAGGAAGATAAAGAATGGCAGGGTGAAGGAACCATGGGTGACAAGTGAGGTGGAAAATCTAGTCAGGAGGAAGAAGGCAGCATACATGAACTTTAGGAAGCAAGGATCAGATGGGTCTATTGAGGAATATAGGGAAGCAAGAAAGGAGCTTAAGAAGGGGCTGAGAAGAGCAAGAAGGGGACATGAGAAGGCCTTGGCGAGTAGGGTAAAGGAAAACCCCAGGGCATTCTTCAATTATGTGAAGAAAAAAAGGATGACAGGAGTGAAGGTAGGACCGATTAGAGATAAAGGTGGGAAGTTGTGCCTGGAGGCTGTGGAAGTGAGCGAGGTCCTCAATGAATACTTCTCTTCGGTATTCACCAATGAGAGGGAACTTGATGATGGTGAGGACAATATGAGTGAGGTTGATGTTCTGGAGCATGCTGATATTAAGGGAGAGGAGGTGTTGGAGTTGCTAAAATACATTAGGACAGATAAGTCCCCGGGGCCTGACGGAATATTCCCCAGGCTGCTCCACGAGGCGAGAGAAGAGATTGCTGAGCCTCTGGCTAGGATCTTTATGTCCTCATTGTCCACGGGAATGGTACCGGAGGATTGGAGGGAGGCGAATGTTGTTCCCTTGTTCAAAAAAGGTAGTAGGGATAGTCCGGGTAATTATAGACCAGTGAGTCTTACGTCCGTGGTGGGAAAGCTGTTGGAAAAGATTCTTAGAGATAGGATCTATAGGCATTTAGAGAATCGTGGTCTGATCAGGGACAGTCAGCATGGCTTTGTGAAGGGCAGATCGTGTCTAACAAGCCTGATAGAGTTCTTTGAGGAGGTGACCAGGCATATAGATGAGGGTAGTGCAGTGGATGTGATCTATATGGATTTTAGTAAGCATTTGACAAGGTTCCACATGGTAGGCTTATTCAGAAAGTTAGAAGGCATGGGATCCAGGGAAGTTTGGCCAGGTGGGTTCAGAATTGGCTTGCCTGCAGAAGGTAGAGGGTGGTGGTGGAGGGAGTACATTCAGATTGGAGGATTGTGACTAGTGGTGTCCCACAAGGATCTGTTCTGGGACCTCTACTTTTTGTGATTTTTATTAACGACCTGGATGTGGGGGTAGAAGGGTGGGTTGGCAAGTTTGCAGACGACACAAAGGTTGGTGGTGTTGTAGATAGTGTAGAGGATTGTCAAAGATTGCAGAGAGACATTGATAGGATGCAGAAGTGGGCTGAGAAGTGGCAGATGGAGTTCAACTCGGAGAAGTGTGAGGTGGTACACTTTGGAAGGACAAACTCCAAGGCAGAGTACAAAGTAAATGGCAGGATACTTGGTAGTGTGGAGGAGCAGAGGGATCTCAGGGTACATGTCCACAGATCCCTGAAAGTTGCCTCTCAGGTGGATAGGGTAGTTAAGAAAGCTTATGGGGTGTTAGCTTTCATAAGTCAAGGGATGGAGTTTAAGAGTCGCGATGTAATGATGCAGCTCTATAAAACTCTGGTTAGGCCACACTTGGAGTATTGTGTCCAGTTCTGGTCACCTCACTATAGGGAGGATGTGGAAGCATTGGAAAGGGTACCGAGGAGATTTACCAGGATGCTGCCTGGTTTAGAAAGTATGCATTATGATCAGAGATTAAGGGAGCTAGGGCTTTACTCTTTGGAGAGAAGGAGGATGAGAGGAGACACGATAGAGGTGCACAAGATAATAAGAGGAATAGATAGAGTAGATAGCCAGCGCCTCTTCCCCAGGGCACCACTGCTCAATACAAGAGGACAAGGCTTTAAGGTAAGGGGTGGGAAGTTCAAGGGGCATATTAGAGGAAGGTTTTTTACTCAGAGAGTGGTTGGTGCGTGGAATGCACTGCCTGAGCCAGTGGTGGAGGCAGATACACTAGTGAAGTTTAAGAGACTACTAGACAGGTATATGGAGGAATCTAAGAAGGGGGCTTATATGGGAGGCAGGGTTTGAGGGTCGGCACAACATTGTGGGCCGAAGGGCCTGTACTGTGCTGTACTATTCAATGTTCTATGTTCAAAGATAAACTGTAAAATGGGTTATTCTGAGGGAGCATTAATTTACACAAACAAGGTCATAATTCACATTCAGCCAAATCATTCATGAAGAAATTTTCTTTCTAATGGATGGTTTTCACAATTCTCCAATTGTCTTTTATCTGAAAATTAAATTCCTATAATAACCAATCAGATTCAACAATCACAAGCATCATAATTAATACCAATTCAAAATCACTTTGTATTCATCACAGTGTTCAGTTAAAAACCATTTTAAAGTGCATTGAAATGATACACCAGGATACTCAGTGATGGTAGTAACAGAGGTTAAATTTTTGATTTGGTTTTGTGTTTTTATTATTAATAATAATGTAATAATAATAATTAGTACTTTGTTGATCCAGAGTGGAAAATTATTTTGTTACAGCAGCAACATTTAAAAACACACTTAGCAATAATAATAAATATAATAATATTAACTAAAAATAAAGTACAATAATATACACAATAATAAATTAATAATATGCAATACTGTGCAATAATGATGTACAAAATAATAAAAAGCAGAGACTATTGTACTATGATGTGTGTTCTCCTGTCACACAGAGATGAACTGTTGTATAAGCTTATTGCATCTGTTAGGAAAGATTTTCTGTAATGACCCTTGTGACAAGTGGTCTCAGTTTGAGTGGTGTTAAAAAGGAATATTTGTTCATCAACCTAAACCTTAAGAGTAAATTTTTAATAATGACTGCCCTGTAACACCCAAAAGGCTAATATTTTACTTATCACTACAGTACTTCCCTGCACTAATCCCATTTTCCATGATGACCAAAAGTGTATTGATCCCTGTCTACAACATACTCTGCAAATGAGCCTCTATCCCTCTCTTTTCAAACGTATCCTACCTTCTAGATGAAGAAGTTTGTCCCCAGTTCAGTCCAGCATGAGTGACCCATTACTTTAAAAGTATGACCCCAAGTTCTTGATATTATAGCCAGGGGAAACATTTTCTCTGCCTCTAACCTGTCAAGCTCCATTTTTTATTTTGCATGTTTCAATGAGATACTTTGGATTCTGCTAAACTCTCATGATTATTCTCTCCTCATTAATCAGTTCCTCCATCCCAAGAATCAATTGTTGGACTGTTGTTGCACTCCCTCACTGTTTCTCTATTGCAGGTTAGGAGACAATACTCAGTCTCACAGTGCTCTCTATAATCTCTATCGGAGGCCTTAGCTCTTGCTTTCAAATCTTTTTGTAATTAAAATAAACCTAATTACTTCATGTTAACCTTAAGTAATTCATTTACAAAACTATCAGGTCCACCTGAACACCTACAGTCATCTTTCAATCTCTCTACTTTAAAAATTATTCTGATTTTCCATTTTTATTTGACAAACTGGAGCACCCCACGTTTCTCCAGTTTCTATTCCATTTGCTACATCCCTAACAATTTGCTTAATCTCTCTTTATCCCTGTGACACCTCTCTACATGCTCTCAAAACCACACTGCCACTGAGAAATGAATCATCAGCAAACAGCAACATGTTCAACATAGGAAAAAAATACCCATTTACACCAAACAGCATGTAAAGATTCAAAGCCAAGTGGTAGCTGCAAAAAGGTAATTGATCCTGCTTCCAGAACACAAGTTGAAATTCTAAAACACAAAATGTGAAAATGTTATGGAATAATTTTGACAAAATACATGAATACACGAACACAAAATATTGTCTCTTCAATACAGTATAGTCAATCACAGCAACAGAATTTTGTGCAAATGACTGCAATGAAAATATTTCACAAAATAAGTACCTTGGAAACAATTTCAATATTCATAGATTGAGATTGGCAATAGTCCGCTTCAGAAACAATTCAACCTTGTAAAAGGATTCTGAAGAGGGTCATTATGAAAAACAATGTGTGAACTGTAAAATTAAGCTATGTTGCCCTGTAACTTTGTTCTCATGGGTGTTTGTTCAATAAGCAAATCACTGGAGGAACTTAAGAAGTCAGCCAGTACCTGTGGAAGTAGAGGGGTTGTTCATGTTTCAAGTCAAGCGTCAGTACTGAGAATATAGAGGTGGGATAGCCAGTATAAAGAGAAGAGGTAGGAGTTGGCATGCAATAGATGGAGAGAGGGAAGGATGGGCAGACGGAGCTACATAGCTGAAGGGGAGACAGGAGCTGGAGTCAGGCTAGAAAGTGATGTGGATACATCGAAAGGCTGTAGATTCTAGAACTGGCTAAGTCAGGTAGGTGATAAGTAAAACCAAATTAGGAAAGGACGACGGGCAGGTGGAAAAAGTGTGGAGGAGAGGAGAACTAGTGGATTAAATGTGCAGGTGATGGGCAGATGAAATCGGGTGAAGAAGAAGAAAGAAACTAGTTAAAGAGGGATGGGGAAGTTGAATATATTAGGGTGGGGTGCAGGGTGAGAGAACCTCCCTGGATCAGGAGGTGTGGGATAACTGAAATTCATTGTTCATACCTTTGAGTCATAGTCATAGTCATACTTTATTGATCCTGGGGGAAATTGGCTTTTGTTACAGTTGCCCCATAAATAATAAATAGTAATAGAACCATAAATAGTTAAATAGTAGTACGTAAATTATGCCAGTAAATTATGAAATAAGTCCAGGACCAGCCTATCGGCACAGGGTGTCTGACCCTCCAAGGGAGGAGTTGTAAAGTTTGATGGCCACAGGCAGGAATGACTTCCTATGACGCTCAGTGTTGCATCTCGGTGGAATGAGTCTCTGGCTGAATGTACTCCTGTGCCCACCCAGTACATTATGTAGTGGATGGGAGACATTGTCCAAGATGGCATGCAACTTAGACAGCATCCTCTTTTCAGACACCACCTTCAGAGATTCCAGTTCCATCCCCACAACATCACTGGCCTTACGGATGAGTTTGTTGATTCTGTTGGTGTCTGCTACCCTCAGCCTGCTGCCCCAGCACACAACAGCAAACATGATAGCACTGGCCACCACAGACTCGTAGAACATCCTCAGCGGAAATATATACACCTCGATCAAGGGAATGGCGGCGTAAGGAAAAGGTCTCTCAACAAAAAAGGTAAACTGCCCCAAAATCGAATTTAAACAAATACTTAATATTGCATAACTATATTAATAAAAGGGGCAAGGATGATGTCTAAGAACAAGAATAAAAAGTCCGCTTCGAAGGCTGATAAACGTAAAGAGATGCAGCAAGGCGACGGGCCTAGCTCCCCCACGGCAAGCCAGGACGGAGATAATGAGGGGGAATCGGTGACTCTGTCTTTGATTCTCGGAGAGATTCGTGAGTTCCGACAAGATAACAGCAAACAACTGGAAGATATTAAAGGAGAAATAGTAAAAACTAACTCGCGGATAGATGAAGCTGAAGCGAGGATTGTTGGAATTGAAGAGAAGCTACAAAATGCAGAGGAGGTGATAGCAGAAATGCTGAAGCTACAAGACCAGCTCCAGTGGAAACTAATAGATCAAGAAGGCCGCTCGAGAAGGGAAAATGTGAGGATCTACGGAGTTCCCGAAGGAATCGAAGGTAAACACGGATTGATGATTCCCTTTGTGGAGAAGCTGCTTAGAGAGAACCTTGATATACCGGCCGCAAAAGACCTACAGATAGAAAGGGCTCACCGCGCGTTGGCACCACAGCCTCCGGCAGGCGCCCAGCCCAGATCGATTCTGATCAGATTTCTCAGTTACAGAACGAAGGAAGGGTGCTTAAAAGAGCATGGCAAAAGAAAGGTTTCATGTGGAACAACTGCAAAATCAGTTTAGACCACGACTACGCACCGGGGATTCTTGCCAGACGGAAGGAATATACGGAAACACGGAGAGTCCTGAAGGAAAACAACATCAGATTCCAGACCCTGTATCCAGCTCGGCTGAGAGTCTTTTACGACGAAGGGACAAAAACTTACGCTACGGTGGAGGAGGCAACGTTGGACCTGGCGGACCGGGGACTACCTATTAAAGTTATCACCCAACCGGAGTCGCTACTGGAGAGGATTCGGCAGAAGTTGTGGCAGTTAGTGGGGCGAGGACGCTCCACTCGAACCAGAGTGTCAAACTACAAGGAAAAGCTGCAAATATTCAGACGCGAATGTACAGAGAATACAGATTAATTAAGAGAAATGACTGAAAAGAGTAAATCGGACTTAAAAGTAAAATGAAAACTGGTAACTGAAAATAAACTAGGCGGAATAACTTGAATGATAGCAATATGGTCGAGACATAAATAGGAGAAAATTCTCTATGATTATTCAAACTGCTGAGGGCCCTCTAACACAGGGTGAAGATAGAGGTTATCCCTCTGAACTGAGGCGGGTCGGTGCTCAGGCCTCACTGTGGGAAGTCGGGAAAAATTTTCAAATGTTATACGTTCAGAAATGTCTAGGGTGTGGTTATATGACTTGGTTTACTGTTGAGAAGGGATTGCTTACTGTTTGGTTAGAAAAGGAGAGTGCTTTTTTTCTACTAGAGAAAAATGCAAACTGAATTGGTAAAAATAATTTCCTATAATGTTAATGGGGTTTTGAATCCAATTAAAAGAAATAAGATTATGTCTAAATTGAAAAAAGAGAGGGCACAAATAGCTTTCCTCCAGGAAACACATATGAGCCAATCTGAACATGGAAAATTAAAAAGAATGGGCTTTAAGCATGTATTTTATTCATCATATAAATTGAGTCACAAAAGAGGGGTAGCTACTTTAATATCAAGTACTCTTAATTATGAACATATTTCAGAGACTAGAGACAAAGAAGGACGGTTTGTAAAAATCACAGGAAGAATAGAAGGTACAGAAATAACATTGCTGAATGTTTATGCTCCTCCAGGTAGTGAATGGTCATTTTATAGACACATTTTTGACCTAATGGTCAGTTCTCGAGGGGTAGTAATTTGTGGAGGGGATTTTAATATTAGATTAAATCCTATATTAGATTCTTCAAGAATAGTTACTCAGAATAAACCTCTGACTCGGAAAGTGAATTCATTGATGGAGGAGTTGGGAATTATAGATGTCTGGAGGGAATTACACCCTACTAGTAAAGATTATACATAGTACTCTTTCCCTCATTCAGCCTATTCAAGGATAGACTATTTCTTTATCTTTAATACAGATAGACTCAGGATAAAAAACTGTAATATTGCAACAATTGATCTGTCGGATCATAGCCCAGTCTCTATGTCTCTAATCCTGTAAAGGAAAATGAGGAAAACACTATGGAGGCTAAACTCACATATACTCAATAACCCGAAAGTAATGGAGAGATTAAGGGGAGAAATCAAAGAATATCTAGACCTTAATGACACGGGAGAAACATCACCAGTGATTTTATGGGATACATTGAAAGCTGTACTGAGAGGGAAAATTATTTCCATTACTACTCACATGAAAAAAATCAATGCACAAAAATTAGCAGACCTTCAAGGAAAATTAAAACAACTTCAAGTTGTAGATAGCAACAAAAGTAATTCAAATCGAAAACAGGAAATTAGGAAATTGCAAAGTGAAATTGATGATATTTATATGTTGGAAACTCAAAGAAATTTTCTTTACCTGAGACAAAAGAATTATGAAGTAGGAGGTAAATCAGCTAGATTATTAGCATATAAATTACGAAAACAACAAGCAGACAATACAATTCATAAAATAAAGAATCCAAAGACAAAGCTTGTGGAGAGTACAATAGGGAAAATTCAAGAGAGTTTTGAAACATATTATCGAGAGCTGTACTCCCAACCCCGGGCCCCCAGTGAGCTCTATATAGACAGTGTATTGAATTTTTTAGATCTACCTAAACTTACAGATTTACAAAATGAAAGTTTATTGGAACCAGTAACTGTCAAAGAACTGAACGTGGCCATCTCTAGGTTAAAGGCTGGAAAGTCCCCGGGTTCTGATGGGTTTACCTCAGAGTGGTACAAGTCCCTGAAGACACAGTTAGCCCCACTACTACTTAACACCTTTAATTGGATCATGCAGAGAGGAGAAACTCCACCTTCCTGGAGAGAAGCGATTATTTCAGTTATTCCTAAAGAGGGTAAAGATAAACTAGAATGTGGCAATTATCGGCCAATTAGTGTTCTTAATTTAGATTACAAACTATTTACATCTATATTAGCGCGCAGTTTGGAAAAGCTTTTACCTGGCCTAATCCATTTAGACCAGACTGGATTTATTCAACAAAGACAAACACAGGACAACATAAGGAGAACTCTGCACATATTAGAACAGGTTAATAAGAACGAGACAGAGACAATGGCAGTAGGATTGGACGTTGAGAAAGCTTTTGATTCGGTTAGTTGGGCATTCCTATACAGAGTGTTAGGAAGATTCGGCTTTCAAGAAAGGTTTATTAAAGTAATTCAGAATCTATATGACAGCCCTACAGCCCGAATTGAGATAAATGGGGACCTCTCTGACTCCTTCATTTTAGAGAGAGGCACTAGACAGGGATGCCCAATTTCTCCTCTCCTTTTTGCGCTATATATTGAACCACTTGCCCAACTAATAAGACAGAGCGAAATCGTAAAAGGTATCAAGGTGGCAGGGATTGAACAGAAAGTGGCGTTATTCGCAGATGATGTTTTGGTCTATCTGAGTGAACCAGAAAAATCATTTATAGGATTGTTTACACTGTTGGATGACTTTGGGAAAATATCAGGTTATAAAATAAATGTAAAGAAAACGCAGGTTATGTCCCTAAATTATACACCATCCAAAAAATTGCAGGATACATACGATCTTAAGCGGGAAGCTAAATCATTAAAATATTTAGGAATAACCCTGCCGAAGGATCTTTCAACACTGTCACAGGTAAATTATGGGCCATTAATCTCAGAGATAAAAGCAGATATGCATAGATGGAATCTTATCCCCTTTTTAAGTTTAAATTCAAGGATAAATACTATAAAAATGAATATTCTTCCTCAGTTATTATATCTTTTCCGTACTTTACCAGTGGAGGTGGATGATAATCAATTCAGGAAATGGGATAAATGGATTTCCCGCTTCATTTGGCAAGGAAGGAAACCTAGAATTCGATATAACACCTTACAGTTAGGGAAGGAAGGAGGAGGTATGGTTCTTCCTTGCCTGAGAAATTATTTTTATGCCTCACAGATAACCCCTCTGTTATATTGGTGTAATAGGGAATATAAGGCTAGATGGAAGGAAATAGAATTTGGATTAGTTGACAGTTTTCCTCTTCAGGCCTCAATAGCTGACAAAGGATTGATGGCCCAGTTGGAAAAATTTAATAATGCTTGGATAAATCTTACATTAAAAGTATGGCAGAAGGTGGTTAATTCATGTGGAATTAATAACATGTTAAAACTCTTTAGATGGTGTGCATATGATACCGAATTCCTTCCCAACAGAGGAGATAAAAGATTTGAGCTATGGATAAAGAAAGGTCTTACAACCTACCTCTCATTTATAGATAAAAGAGTATTACAAAGTTTCCAAATCCTGCAGGACAAACATGGCCTAGAACATAATGACTTTTTTAGGTACCTTCAAATACGAAACTATGTTAACCAGAGTTGTAGATATACAGACCTATCAACAGTAGAATTAGAATTTTTCAAGATTCTGAATTTGGCTTGCAGTTCAATACCTAGTAAATCAGTTTCTCGCCTATATAATGCACTCTCCCATGCTAAAAATGTAAATACACTGTATATTAAAGAGAAGTGGGAGAAAGAAGTGGGGTTGGTACTTTCAGAGGAGGCTTGGGGGAAAATCTGCAGCTTTCAATGGTCCTCGACTAATTCTTTGACTTGGAGAGAACATTGTTGGAAAAGCATTATAAGATACTTCAAGACCCCATATCAGGAAAAATATAAAGATACAAATGTGATGTGTTGGAGAAGGTGCGGCTCCAAGGAGGCAAATCATTTTCATATTTTCTGGGATTGCCCTAAATTAAGTCTATTTTGGGAAGGTATTCATAGAACATTAGTTAAGGTACTTAGGTCCCAGATACCTCTGAACTTTGAGATGCTCTATTTGGGGCATGTATTGTTCCTTGAACAGAAGGAAGATATAAAGTTGCTGCAGGCCCTCTTAGCAGCAAGTAAGAAATCAATCACTAGAAAATGGCTAAATCCAATACCACCTACATTAGAAGATTGGTACGAAATTATCTTGGAAATATTTAAAATGGAAAAGTTGACTTACTCCCTGAGAACTCAAAAAGAAACATTTTATCAAATCTGGAATAAATGGATTGAATAGATAACCCCAATGCGAGCAGACTTTAGATGACTCTCCTAATGATTTATATTGCTCTTCTCATCAACATAGTAATATTGCTAACGTAAGCACCCCTAGTCTAAATGTTTGTTTTTTTTTTGGAAAATAGAGAATTAACACAAGTAAAGGGAAATATTTGGGAAAGGGATAAAAAAAATGAAAAAATTAAGTAAATAAGTACATAGGGATTGGATAATTATGTCTGCGGGCAGGAACAAGCACGAACAAATTGGGATATAAACACCTACAATGGTTGGTATATAGGCTTGTATGCAACATTTTGGACCAGTGGAAATGGTCCAGAAGGGTTGTATGGAAACTATTATTACCATTTTTCTTAACAACTAATTTCATTACTTAGCCTAATAGGTTAGATTTACCACAGTACATAATTATCTATTTAAATGTTTATTTTCCTTTTATATCATCTCAATGTGTACTTAAGAATGTATAAATAATTGTAGTTTTATACATATAAAAAAATGGAAAAGGTTATATGTGTGAAAAAAGTACATGATAATTGTGAATTCCTTATCCAAATAAAAATAAAATTAAAAAAAAAAGAACATCCTCAGCATTGTCCGGCAGATGTTAAAGGACCTCAGTCTCCTCAGGAAATAGAGACTGCTCTGACCTTTCTTGTAGACAGCCTCAGTGTTCTTTGACCAGTCCTGTTTATTATCAATTCGTATCCCCAGGTATTTGTAATCCTCCACCCTGTCCATACTGACCCCCTGGATGGAAACAGGGGTCTCCGGTACCTTAGCTCTCCTCAGGTCTACCACCAGCTCCTTAGTCTTTTTCACATTAAGCTGCAGATAATTCTGCTCACACCATGTGACAAAGTTTCCTACCGTAGCCCTGTACTCAGCCTCATCTCCCTTGCTGATGCATCCAACTATGGCAGAGTCATCCAAAAACTTCTGAAGATGACAGGACTGTGTGCAGTAGTTGAAGTCCGAGGTGTAAATGGTGAAGAGAAAAGGAGACAAGACAGTCCCCTGCAGAGCCCCAGTGCTGCTGATCACTCTGTCGGACACACAGTGTTACAAGCACACGTACTGTGGTCTGCCAGTCAGGTAATCAAGAATCCATGATACTAGGGAAGCATCCACCTGCATCGCTGTCAGCTTCTCCCCCTGCAGAGCAGGGCGGATGGTGTTGAACGCACTGGAGAAGTCAAAAAACATGACCCTCACAGTGCTCGCTGGCTTGTCCAGGTGGGTGTAGACACAGTTCAGCAGGTAGACGATGGCATCCTCAACTCCTAGTCGGGGCTGGTAGGCAAACTGGAGGGGATCTAAGTGTGGCCTGACCATAGGCTGGAGCAGTTCCAGAACAAGTCTCTCCAGGGTCTTCATGATGTGGGAGGTCAATGCCACCGGTCTGACGTGCGGCGTCTTCGGCACAGGGACGAGGAAGGACGTCTTCCACAATACAGGAACCCTCCGGAGCCTCAGGCTCAGGTTGAATACATGGCGAAGTACTCCACATAGCTGAGGGGCACAGGCTTTGAGCACCCTGGTACTGACACCATCCGGTCCAGCAGCCTTGCTTGGGTTGAGACGTTTCAGCTGTCTTCTCACCTGTTCAGCTGTGAAGCCCACCATGGTGGTTTCATGTGGGGGAGGGGAATAGTCATAAGAGCAGGATGGGGGACTATGAGGAGGGGTAGAAAGGGAGAGTGGCATATGTGCTGGTTGGGGGCCGACAACAGATGGCTCATGTGTGGGATGGGCAGGGGCCACAATGTCAAATCTGTTAAAGAACAGGTTAAGTTTGTTGGCCCTGTCCACACTGCCTTCCGCTCCTCTGTTGCAAGTTTGCCGGAACCCAGTGATGGTCCTCATCCCCCTCCAGACCTCTCTCATGTTGTTCTGCTGGAGTTTCCACTCAAGCTTCCTCCTGTACCTGTCTTTAGCCTCCCTGATCCTGGCTTTCAGGTCCGTCTGTATTTCCCTCAGCTCCTCCCTAATTCCATCTCTAAACACCCTCTTTTTAGCGTTCAGGATGTCCTTAATGTCCTTTGTCACCCACGGCTTGTTATTTGACTAACAAAGGACAGTTCTTGTCAGAACATTGCAGTCCACAGAGAAGTTGATGTAATCAGTGACGCACTCTGTGAGCCCATCAATATCCTCTCCATGTGGCTCACAGAGTGCCTGCCAGCCTGTCACCTCAAAGCAACCCTGGAGCGCCTCATAAACCTCCTCCGACCATTTTCTCACTGTCCTCGAGGTTGCAGGTTTACTCTTCACCAGAGGCACGTAGCAGGGTTTTAGATGCACCAGATTGTGATCTGACCTTCCCAATGAGGGGAGGAGAGAGGAGCTGTATGCATCCCTAACGTTAACGTACATCAAATCCAGAGTCCTCTCCCCTCTGGTTGTACAGCTCACATACTGCATGAAGTTGGGCAGTGTTCTAGCCATGGTAACCTGGTTGAAGTCACCCGAGATGGTAATGAGGGCACTCGGGTGCTGGGTTTGTAGTCTGGCTATGACGGTGTAAATGATGTTACACGCCGACGTCGGGTTGGCAGAGGGAGGGATGTACACAACAACCACAATTGCATGCAAGATTTCCCCTGGCAAATAATATAGCCGGAGTCCAACAGCAAAAAGTTCAATATCCGGGCTACAGACACGTTCCTTGATTGTAATATGCCCAGGATTGCACCATCTGTTATTTACCAGAACCACCAGCCCCCTTCCTTTATGCTTACCAGTTGTACAGTACCAGCTAGAATATGAGTTACTCTTTTAGTTTGCAGTTGGCCCCACCTGCTCATGGAGAAGGCTGAAGGCAGACAGTCAGCATAGGCGTGGGAAAGGGAGTTGAAGTGCTCTGGGTATTGGCTTGCTTCCACTTTGCATGGCAGATGCCCAAGTGCACAATTGACCTTTGAGTAACATTGGTCACCATTTGGTGTCGGACACAAACTCATGCATCATTGGCATGATGGAAGCATCCTGATTTCAAATGCAACACTAAGCATGTCAAATTGGATCCAACAAACAGCTAATGTTTATTACATAGTTAGTTTTTCAATACAGAAGACCCCACCCATCTACATTATTTAAGTACACATCAGTTATGTTACAGGATGTTTCATGGAACACTGGTTGAAATAAAATACAGTTCATGGTTTTCCATTCTTTGTGTAAGTTTTTGAAGTTTACAAGAAGTAGCATTAAGAAGGAAGGAGTGTGTGCCTTCAATTCAAAGTTTCAGCAAATCACTCCTGGACATGAATTCTTTGATTAGCTTTCCCCTACCAAAGCAATATAATAAAGAGAGTGGAATGACACATTGGGCAGGACAACCTGTCAGATGAGGGAGGAAGACAAGGAGCCAGAGAAGTAGGGAACTCAGCAGAAGATTGTTCACCTAGGTACTTAAGAGAACAGTTCATCTATGCTTGTCTCAGTGAGAAGTGTATGAATGGATCACACTTCACTCGAGAATTTATTACAGAGATTTTCCACATGCTGAAGACATATCTGCAGCCATGGAGCAGGACTAGAACTACAGGGCCATGTCTGTTAAAGCTAATAATTTTTATACTTCTGGATTCAGTCAGTCAGAATCATACATTCCATCAAGATCGCACCAGGGACCAATGGTGACATCTTACTGACAGCTTACAAAACTATTGGATACCTTTCTTCTGCTAAACATACTTCTTCTGAACTGAGATCAATTGCAGCCTAAAATTTCCCTTTTAAGAATGTATATTCGGGCTGACTGGATGATCTGGAGCTTCTGTGATATACTGAGGGATTGGCATGGAGCATAGCTACGGCCATTGCTGAGGGTTGCTGTGTCGATTCCTACTGGTGGAACACAAACCCATGGTCAGCTGCATTACTCAGCGTCAATTAAAGCATCAAGCAAGATTAAAATTGAGAAGGACGAGTGCCATCTGCCTGCGTTCGACCAGTCTGCTGTCATAAGGTGACAGTGACAAGCTTTCTAATGGTGCCTATGATGTCTTAAAAATGCCATTGAAGACAATGAATCTGCACTTAGTTCAAGAGGTTCACAATGTCTGATTAGATTAGGTTAGGTTAGCTTTAGTTATCACATGTAGATATACAGTAAATATATAGTCCTACGATTTGTCTGCAAGGGCATCCATGCCCCGGATCTACCTCTGGAGTTGCCACATACACCGCACATTATGAAGGTCCAATGGCAAAAGGCCTGCAAATGCTCTGAACTAGAAACACAAACAAAAAAAATGGAAATACTCAGAATCACAATCAAAGTTCAGAGTTCAAAGCAAATTGATCATCAAAGTGCATATATGTCACCATATACAAACCTAAGATTCATTTTCTCATAGGCATACCCAATAAATTTAGGGAGCTCTTGTAGGAAATCTAGAAAGCTTGTAACGGTCACAAAATCATATGCCTATTGCTTACTTTAGATTTGTTTTCTTGTAGGCAGCCACAAACATAGAACGTAGGTCTTCAGATTCCTGTACCTTCCCCAGGATAATAGTGACAAGAAGAGGGAATTTACCACATATTGAGGGCCTTCAGTGACAAATGCTTTATTCCTGAGGCATTGAAGATGGCTTCAATGGTGTGGAGAGCTCGGTGAATTGAAAACCTTCTGCAGCCTCATATAATTCTGCACAGAGAAACAGAGTTAATCTTTCAGATCAATGACACTTCATCATTCAGGAATCTGCAAAAATTGTATTATTTTGTACATATCTGTACTTTTCAAGTATAGCTTTGGTATCTATCTGAAGGGTAACTACTGGAAAAGAAGCTAGCATCAGACTATGTGGCTCTTACATTCAATCACAAACCAGGTGCAAGAGTACAATGGAAGAATGTATATAATGAAAGTCAATAATAACATCTCTTCAAGAGTGTCCAGTGTGTTGGTGTGGGAGAGCATTTCCCAGCATTAAAGGTTTATGAGTCCACCAAGCAAAGTTGAGGTGCTATTCCATTCCAGTGGATGAAGATGAGATTACTTCACCAAGCCCAGATGATGTGGTCTTTTCAACCACTGATTCACAAGCCACAGCGATTCGCTTTGGAGAGAGTCATCAAACTCCAGGTCAGACGAGAGATAACCCAGGTCAGGTTTCAGACCATAGTACCCAGGTAGATCCTTCGCATGATGGCAGTGGTGAGGCGGTAGAGAAGAAGAGGAAGGTCAAGTGGCCAGCAATGGCAGATGAGAAGGCTTGGCGTGTATTTGATGAGGATATCAGTATGATGTTGGAGAACACTCTCAGGGGAACATCAAAGAGAAAGTTGGAAGTGATGGGCGATAAGATTCATACATATCTTGCAAACCCTTCAGTAGTTACATAGACACCTGAAGAGCAGACTATCTGTTGGATGGAAGTGACCAACAACTCCGATAGAGGCAGATGTCAAGTTTTTAAGCTCTCCAGTGGGAGGTGGTGCTTTAGCACCGCTGGCCCGCCACCTCGAGGGAGTCTTGTTCATAAGCGGCTGAAACACCTGAAGACAGGTGGCAGATCAACTGATGATCCCACTGGTGATAGCACAGGACAGTTAACATCTTAGTCCACGTGTATTTTTAACTCTTGATTGTAACAAGATAGCATGTAAGATTGAGAGGCATAAACAGAGTTGATAATCAAAATTACTTTCCCATGGTAGGGGTATCAAAAACAAGAGGGCATAAGTTTAAGGTGAGATGAAGGAAGAGCGGTAAAGGTTTTTTTTACACATAGCGTGGTTGATATCTGGAATAATCCACTTGGAATCAAATACAATTAATATTTTTGAGATGCATTTAGACAGACACAAAAATAAGCAAAGCGTGGAAATATACAGCCCTGATGCAGGCCATGGGATTGGTGTAAAGGGGCGGCACGGTAACATAGTGGTTAGCACAACACTTTACAGTACCAGTGACCTGGGTTCAATTCCCGCCACTGTCTGTAAGGAGTTTGAATGCTGTCCCTGTAACCGCGTGGGTCTCTGGGTACTTTAGTTTCCTCCCGCAGTCAATGACAAACCAGTTGATAGGTTAGTTGGTCATTGTAAATTGTTCCATGATTAAGCTAGGGTTAAATCACGGGTTGCTGGGCAGCACAGCTCAAAGGGCTGGAAGGATTTATTCCGCACTGTATCACAATAAATAAATAAAAAGTGGCGTACACGGGGCGTGCAAAGAGCCCGTATGGTAGTGCATGATGCTTGAGTTTAAGGTGAAGAGAGAGAAAGAAGTGGAAGTGAAAGCAATCAGTAAGTTCTATGATTGGGTACATACCCGATGGAATTGAATGGCAACGGGAATAATACAAGGTTAACAAGGGTGGAAATGGATAACAAAAGGAATAAATTAGAATCCTACATTGAAAAAAAGACAAGTAGCTTGTTCATCTAGTAAATGTCTTGGTGCAGCAAATGGTGTTAACCTACTGAGAATTTCTGGCATTTTTGGTTTACTTTACTGCATTTATAGTAGCTTGTTTTATGTGTCCCAAGTTTCACCAGTGACTCTATTTTAAAGATGTTTTGTTGACTTGAACAAACGTTGGGTGGTCTGGAAAAAATAATGCTCTCTTAATAAAAGCAAGACTTTTTTTAAAGCCATTTCTCTCAACTTTGTCCATATCCTTTTCTCCAGCCATCCAATCTCACAGACTGGAAAATGGTTGAATCTTTTTTTCCTAAGCAGCACCATTATATCAGTAAAGAAGCCATAGCTAGTTTCAAATTCTGTAGGCAAATCAGGAATTGGACACCATTTTTTTTCATTCCTTTTTAACATCAGTAATTTTGATCTTATCAAGCCAGATAACACAATAAAGAGAAGCCAAATAGTTAACTGCAAAACCCAGAATTAATGTCTTCTGGAATGAGGAATGAAAAAAAGAATATCAAAGCTCAAACAGAAGTTTAAATAGCAATGATCAATATGCACAAAGGAGTCTTCTGCTATCTCCAAAGACATCCTATCACCAAACACATCTCTACCTCAATCCTCCCACCCCCTACACCAGTACTCCACTTTCTGCAGGGATCGCTCCCTCCTTGATTACCTTCTCCATTTATCTCTCCCCACTAATCTCCCTCCAGGCACTTATCCCTGCAAATGGCCAAATTCTAAACCTACCCATTCACCTTCTCTCTCACCTCCAGTCAGGGCCCCAAGTAGTCTTTCCAGGTGAGGCAACACTTCACCTGTGAATCTATTGGGGTCGTCTATTGTGTACAGTTCTCCTGATGTGGCTTCCTCTACATTGGAGAGACCTGTCATAAATTGGGGGACCACTTCGTCAAGAACCTCCACTCCAACTGCCAAAAGCAGAATTTCCCAGTTCGGGGCCTAACTATTTTAATTTCTGAAACCAATCCCATTCTAACATGTTGGTCCATGGCCTCCTCTTGTCTCACTCTCAGGGTAGAGAAGCAACACTTCATATCCCATCTCAGTAGCCTCTAACCTGATGGCATGAACATTGATTTCTCCTTCCGGTAAAAAAAATTCCCTCCTTTTCTATTGCCCACTCTGCCCTCTGACCTCTTCTCACCTGCCTATCACATTCTCTGGTGCCCATCCTTCTTCCCTTCCTCCCATGGTCCACTCTCCTCTCCTAACAAATTCCTTCTTCTCCAGTTCTTTACTTTTCCCAACCACCTAGCTTCACCTATCACATTCAAGCCTTCCTTTTCCCCTCCCCCCACCTTTTTATTCTGGCATCTTCCCCCTTCCATTCCAGTCCTGAAGAACAGTTTCGGTCCAGAATGTCAAATGTTTATTCATTCCCATAGCCGCTGCCTGACCTGCTGAGTTCCTCCAGCATTTTGTATGTGTTGCACAAAGGAAAACTCAACAGGGTGCCTACAGTGTCCAGAAAATATTGAAAAAAAATAAAAGGTTTGATAAAATAACCTAGATAAGAAAAATTGACAGAGACGGAACTGCTCTGTTTACACACACATTCGTTTCCACTTCTAAAATGTCAATAGATTGACTGGAGCAGCATCTCTAAAGACTCTGATGTATTTTCGAAGCAATTCTGTGCTGATAGTTAACATGGGTTTTGTGCCCTCACATTCACAGATTTTCTATTTACCCAATTTTGTGCTAAATCCCGTTTAATCTCACAGCCTCAAGTAAATAGAATTTGATTGACAGTTGTTTTGGATAAGTGAAAGCAGGGAAACATGCATGGCATCATAATGGTTTTTTTTTCATTTTTTTGAAATTAGTTTCTTTCAGTGCTAAGGTGATATAATAACGTAGAAAATTTTCGCTCACGTCCTAGGTTAGCTCAAATTAACGGATTTAAAATAATAATATGCTGTAGAACTGATTAAATCAAGGGTGCTATACTCAACGGTGCCCTGTCACAATTTTATTAGGTCACTAGGCAAGTACATTAGCTTCTTAAGTGGAGAACCTCTGCCTTCACCATTCTGAGGCTCTGAGAACTCAATAAAGAGACAGAGAAGGTCAACATCCCCAGCCCTGTCAGTATCATCCTTATTTTTGTTCCACTGTTCAATGTCTCAATAGCTTGTCTACTTTCAAATCAACTTAATTTAAAGCTTTTTTTTCCAATTCTTCCTTTGCCCAGGATAATGCTGACATTCTGCTGTTGATAAAACTAGTTCATGAATCAATCAGATGGGGAAAGATAGTGAAAACCCATTACAAATGCTTGAATTTAACTAGAGTTAGATTTTGCATTTAACTCGAGGAAACATTTAATTGCTGCAGACTTAAGGATTTTTTCCATCTTTATCATCAGTGCTATGAACAAATAAATAGATTCCATGACCTGTCACTTAATTTTCTCTACATATATTTTTTAAAGAACAAATCAAAATACAATTAAAGATAAACTCAGGAATTATAATTATGTGAAAATGAAAATCATTCATGACAATTGTATTAAATATAATGTCTTTGTTTTTGATGTTTTGGAAACGAAGAATATCTTGTCATATCATTATAGTTCTCAGAATCTATTTCATATTTTAGCCTGTATGCTCGCTATTTTCTGCATTTAGATTTACCAATGGCTTTTGTCAACTAAATCAATGAAAAATTAAGGCCTTCTTAATTTGCACAGCTCCAGTGCTTTTTGTTTCTATTTATCCCAGTTTCTAGAATTAGACTTTAATTTCCAGCAGAATTTATTTGCCAGCAGCAGAAGATTAAACCAATGGAAAAAGGTACGTGGACTGTCAGGTTTGTAGGTACTAGAGTGTGAGTTGCCATCTTCGCCTCGATGACCTCTTGCTTGGAGTTTGTTTATTGCTGCTTCTCTTCCTCTTCTTTCAGTAGGACAAGAGAAGCTATTGGAAAATCTATTCATACTGCTTAATCCTCTTAAGTGAATTGGAGAGTACAAGGGGCACATTCATTAGGACACCATTCTGCTTTAGGTTAGATTATGAGAACACTCAGTCCTCTTTTATTGTCATTTAGAAATGCATACATGCATTTAGAAATGATACAATGTTTCTCCAGTGTGATATCACAGAAAAACAAGACAGACCAAAGACTAACACTGACAAAACCACATAATTATAACATATAGTTACAGCAGTGCAAAGCAATACCATACATTGATAAAGAACAGACCATAGGCACAGTAAAAAAAAAAGTCTCAAAGTCCCGAGTCGATTGACTCCTGAGTCCCCGATAGCAGTCGGCAAAAGGGAGAAACTCCCTGCCATAAACCTTCAGGTACCGTCAACTTGCCGATACCTTGGAAGCAGCCAACCACAGCCGACACTGAGTCCATCCATCTGAAAACTCCGAGCTTAAGACCATAAGATACAGGAGCAGAATTAGGTCATATGGCCCATCGAGCCTGCTCCACCAAGTCGTCATGAAGGATTCAATTTTCCTCAGAGTCTCGATTTCCTGCCTTCTCCCAGTATCCCTTCATCCCCTGAACACTCAAGAATCTATCAACCTCTACCTTTAATATACATTTAGATTTAGCCTCCACAGCTATCTGTTGCGATGAATTCCACAGATTCACCACTCTCTGGCTAAAGAAATTCCTCCTCATCTCCACTTTTAAAGGATGCCCCTCTATTCTGAGGCTGTGTCCTCTGGTCTTAGACTCTCCCACAATAGGAAAGGTCCTCTCCACATCCACTCAATCAAGGCCTTTCACCATTCGATAGGATTCATCCTAAATTTGTCCAACCTCTAATTCCCTTTAATCCAGGCAGAGTCATGATAAACCTCTTCTGCACCGTCTCCAAAGCCTTGGCATTATTCCTATAATGGGGCACTCAGAACTGTGTGCAATATTCTAAATGTGGCTTATGAGGTCACCCTTCATTCTTCTAAATTCTAGTGAATACAGATCCAGTGCCATCAAACACTCTTCATATGACAAGCCATTCAATCCTGGAATAATTTTTGTGAACCTCCTTTGAACCCTCTCCAGTTTCAGCACATCCTTTCCAAGATAAGAGACCCAAATCTGCTCACAGTGAGGCCTCACCAGTGCTTTATAAGGTCTCAACACTACATCCTTGCTTTTATATACCAGTCTGTTTGAAATGAATGCTAACATCGCATATGCCCTCCTCACCACTGGCACAACCTGCAAATTAACCTTTAGGGAATCCCGCACAAGGACTCCCAAGATAATCAATAAGTCCCTTTGACCACTACCCTCTGTCTCTGTGGGCAAGCCAGTTCTGAATCCAAATGGTCAATTTACCACACATCCCATGCATCGTAATCTTCTGGATGAAACTTCCCATGAGGGACGTGTCAAATGTCTGCCTAAAATCCACATTGGCAACATCCACAGCTCTACCTTCATCAATCACCTTCGTCACCTCATTAAAACACTCAATAAAGTTAGCAAGATGCAACTTTATCCGCCCAAAGCCATGCTGGATCTCCCTAATCAAACCACAGTTTTCCAGATGCTCATAAATCAAGTCGTCAAGTTCAAGTTTATTGTAATTAGATTTTACATGTATAAAACCAAATGAAACAACGTTCCTCTGGACCACAAAGGACCAACAAAATATTTATCACACAGTGCATAAGCCAAATTATTACTATACATAAGTTAATAAAATATAATTCAAAATGCACATATTTTACAGCACAGATAAACAATAAACAGTAAACAATACAGTAAGCTGTAAACAGCTCGCTGTCCTAGTGATGAGATCTTGGTAGTGGCAGGGTATTCATTAGTCTCACAGCCTGAGGGAAGAAGCTGTTAGCCAGTTTGGCAGTCCTAGTCCTGATGCTTCTGTACCTCCTTCCTGCTGGTAGTGGGTCAAGGAGCTTGTGGGATTGGTGGTAGGGATCCTTAACAATGCTTCAGGCTCTTCATATGCAAGACTCCCAGTAAGTGCCACAAATAGGGGGAGGTGGAAGACCCCAGTGATCCTCTCAACAGTTTTAACTATCCCCTATAGGGTCTTGAGGGCGGATGTCTTCCTGTTTCTGTACCATATAATGAAGCAGCCTGTAGAATGAAGCTCCTGTAGAAGGTCATTGGAATGGAGGTGCATAGCCTTGCATGCTTCAATCTCCTCACAAAGTGTAGACACTGCTTTGCCTTCTTGACTAACAAGGTGGTGTTCTTGATCCAGGTTAGATCATCTGTTACATGCACACCAAGGAACTTTGTGCTCTTCACTCTCTCCACGGCAGCGCAACTGATGTGCAGTGGAGAGTGATTGACCTGTGCCTTCCTGAAGTCCACAATCATCTCTTCTGGCTTGTACGCGTTGAGACTCAGGTTGTTGTTCTCACACCATTTGAAGAGCTTCTCTACCTCCTCTCTGGATGCCAACTCATCACTGTTACTGATGAGGCCAACCACTGTAGTATCATCAGCAAACCTTTTAGTGTGGTTTGAGTACACATCCCTGGGGGTGGGTGGGGGGGAGGGGAGGCAGAATGTGATGGAGGTTGAGACGTTGCTGCCAGCATGGACTGACAGAGGTCTTTCAATCAAGAAGTCAAAGATCCAGATACAGAGAGGGATGTTGAGTCCCAGCGAGAACAGTTTACTCACTAGTATCTGAGATATGATTATGTTAATCATTGAGCAGAAGTCAATGAGCAACACCCTGGGATATGAGGCATCATTTTCTAGGTGGGACAGGACAGACTGAAGGGCTGAAGCTATGGCATCTTCAGTGGTAGGCAATTTGGAAAAGATCCAATGTATCTGCAAGTTGTGATTTTTTATAGTCCATTACCAGCATCTAAATCCTATCCAATAAATCCTACCTCTAAGAATTCTCTCTAGTAATTTCCCTGCCACTGACATGATTCTCCCGGTCCATAGATTCTCGAATTATCCCTGGTTCCCTTCTTGGAAAATGCTACAAAGCTACATAGTTCAGGAGATAATTCCAGATAGTTAGTAAATATTGGCAATAATACATAGCATGGGATGCTTCCATCTCTCCTGTTCAAGATTAATATTCCAATTCATACTCAAAACATTGGAGGGACTTCGTTCACTCCAGTTCCAAGTTGTTCCTAACCAACAAAACTTTGTACTTGGCATCAGAGTAATAATTATATAATATTTATCAACTCTTCCACCCTTAGTCCACTGCTCCCAAATGAACATACCAGAATGCTTCCTTTAATAATGTTTCTGAAAAGCTTTAAAAGCAACAAACCCCTCATTACTACCAAAAATACTCATTGAATATTCTTTCCTAACATTAGCTGATACAACTCTACTTAAAATTCAATACAGGATGACTATCCTTTAATATTTAAATCACATGTTTGGACTCCAATGGACTATCAGAATTGAACCAATTCTTGAACCTTTATTTAATTACAAGATAAACCCAGGCAGCTAAGCCATGGTTGAAATACGGTCCTTCTCAAAATACCAAATTGAAAGGCGAAGTAATTCACTTGAATGGGTCCCATCTATGCCTGCCTTTTTGTCAACTATGTGGAACAGTCTATATCCCAAGCCTACGCTGGTGTCCGTCCCCAACTTTTTCTACACTATATCGATGACTGCATTGGTGCTGCTTCCTGCAACCATTCCGAGATCATAGACTTCATCAACATTGCCTCCAACTTCATCCTGCCCTCAAATTTACCTGGTCTATTTCCGACAATACCTTCCCCTTTCTCAATCTCTTTGTCTGTATCTCCAGAGACAGGTTATCTACTAATGTCTATTAGAAACCCACGGACGCTTACAGCTACCTGGACCATACCTCCTTCCACCCTGTTACTTGTAACAATGCCATCCCCTTCTCTCAATTCCTCCATCTCCACCACATCTGCTCTCAGGATGAGGATTTTTAATCCAGAACAAAGCAGATGTCCTCCTTTTTCAAAGAAAGGGGCTTCCCTTTCTCCACCGTCAATATCGCCCACAACCGCATCTCTTCCATTTCACATACATCTGCTCTCTCCCCATCCTCCTGCCACCCTACTAGGGATAGGGTTCCTCTTGTCCTTTCCAGCCTCCACGTAATTCTCTGGAACTTCCGCCATTTCTACCACCAAGCACATCTTTCCCTCCACCCCCCCAACTTTCTGCTTTCTGCAGGGATCACTCCCTACATGACTCCCTTGTCCATTCAACCCTCCCCACTGATCTTCCTCCTGGCACTTATCCTTGCAAGCAGAACAAGAACTACACCTGCCCCTACACCTCCTCCCTCACTACCATTCAAGGCCCCAAACAGTCTTTCCAGGTGAGGTGACACTTCACCTGTGAGTCTGTTGGGGTCAAATACTGTATCCGGTGCTCCCAGTGTGGCCTCTTTTATATCGGTGAGATCCGATGTAGATTGGGAGACCACTTCGCCGAGCACCTATGCTCCATCCTCCAGAAGAAATGGGATCTCCCAGTGGCCAGTCATTTTAATTCCACTTCCCATTTCTTTTCCAATATCTCAATCCATAGCCTCCTCTGCTGTCACAATGAGACCACACTCAGGTTGGAGGAACACCTTATATTCCGCCTGACTAGCCTCCAACCTGATGACATGATTATCGATTTCTCGAACTTCCAGTAATGACATCCCCTTTCCTGCAGCATTCCCCATCCCCTTAGTCTATCTCACCTTATCTCTTTACCAACAATCGCCTCCCTCTTGTGCTCCTCCACTTATTTCTTTCTTCCATGGTTTTCTATTTTCTCCTATTAGATTCCCCTTCTCCAGCCCTGTATCTCTTTCACCAATCAACTTCCCAGCTCTCTACTTCACTCTTCCCCTTCCCTCCACCTTTTAAATCTACTCCTCATCTTTTTTTCTCCAGTCCTGCTGAAGGGTCTAGTCCGAAACGTCTACTGTACTCTTTTCCATTGATGCTGCCTGGCCTGCTGAGCTCCCCCACCATTTTGTGCTTGGATTTCCAGTATCTGCAGATTTTCTCTTGTTTGTGAGGCAAAGTAATTCATACAGTTCTAAGATGTGAAGCCTATACAATTAAAGGACTCTCATTAGGTAAGGCTCTGCTTCACAAAATGCTCTATAGACAGATGCACATGAGCCTTAACTGTGTAACCATTATTGCCAATGACAGTCTAGAGATGTACCAACTAATCACATTGCATTTTGACTTAATACTTACCCAATAACTCATCATTTGGGAGCCATGGATAAAGCCAAGTCAGCACATATCATTTGCTAAGCTCTTTAATTTATTTCAAGGATTATTGAAGCTTGACTTTTCTCCATTTTATAAACAAATTGATTTTTTTTTACCAGGCATAATCTTAGAATTACAATTTTAAAGAATAATATAGGTTTTGGAAAGAAGATGTCAAGAGAAAATACATCCTTTATTGCCAAAAATTATTTGTTTGCCTCATTGAAGGATTTGTTAATTATCTCTTGTGAGAACATAAGTGGGAATAGAGTTCTGATGATGTTCTCTAAATATCAGTTAAAAATAATAATTATTTTGGGCACATTGCTTTAATGTTGATTTAATAGAAGAAAGGAATGAGAGAGAAGCATAATTTGTTGCCGTTTTAATTTTCAAAACATTAAGCTTAACTGAGAAAAAATCCTTATGACAAGTGTGGAGCTTTTGCTAATTGATTTAAGATTCAAGATTCACATTTATTTAACAGATGTACATCGAAACGTACAGTGAAATGCATCATTTGTGTTAACAACCAAGGGTGTGCTGTGGGCCATTCATTCCAGCACCAATATAGTATGCCCATGATGCTCAGAAGAACGACACAGAACACAACAAGCAACAAAACAACAACAGCAAAATAAGCCCCATTCTTCCCCCCCACCTACGTGCATACACAGTCGTCCAACCCCAGGACAGGCCGCCTTCAATCTCCACCTTCCAGCTGACTCAGACTCACAGACATTGAGCCTTCAACTTCCCCAGTGGAATTCTAAAGATTCAAGACTCAGGTTCTAGTCAATGGACCTCGAGCGCTTGACTTCCAAGTTGAGCCTCAGGCCTAGATCCTCAGCTTCAGCCCCAGGACCTGGCAATCACCAAACACTAGGCCTTGAACTCCAAACTTAGTGATGACAGGACCCCAAACACGAGGTCTCCAGCTCCAGTGTCACCACTTCACAAAACCTTCAATGAATGTATTTACAACAGAATCAATGGATTTGGGTTCTCCCAATGGATTTTGGTTCAGCCTCCCTAGCATAGGCTGCTCTGACTGGGCCATGTCTGCCGCATGCTAGGTGGCTACATCCCAAAAATCATCCTCAGGCAAGAGAACTGCTGGCCGCCCACAACTGCACTACAAGAATGTCTGCAAATGGAACATAAAGGAGCTGGACTTCAGCATTGAGTCCTGGGAGGAACTTGCAGCCGACCACAGCAGTTGGAGTAGCACCCTGGAACCACATCTTAAGTCAGGCAAGGAAAGATTCCTGAAAGCAGCAGAAGACAAATGGGCCCATAGAATGGAATGCTTCATCTCCAGCAGAGCTTATAGATGTGACTTTGCAACAGAGACTGCCACTCTCATATTGGTCTCATCAGCCACGAACGGCGCTCCACCAACGACGTAGATAGCTACTTCATTGATCCCAAAGGAAATTACAGTTTCACAGTAGCACTACAAGTGTACAGATATAAATATTAGAAAAGAAGTAAGAAGGAATAAAAAATAAGTAAGATACCTCAAACAGTCTAACAGGAGGGGGTCATCACTTCCCCAGCTATAGGTTGACTCATCTTAAAGCCTAATGGCTGAGGGTAAGAATGACCTCATATAGCGCTCTTTGGAGCAGCGTAGTTATCTTAGTCTAATACTGAAAGTGCTCCTCTGTTCAACCAAAAAGGCATGCAGAGGGTGAGAAACATTGTCCAGAATTGCCAGGATTTCCCATAGAGTCCTTTGTTCTACCACCGCCTCTACTGTGTCCAGTTTGACATCTATAACAGAGCCAGCCTTTCTAATCAGTTTATTGAGCTGTTGGCATTACCCATGTTGATGTCATTGCCCCAGAACACCACCGCATAGAAGATTGTACTGGTGACAACAGACTAGTAGAATATGTGAAGGAGAGGCCTGCATACTCCAAAGGACCTCAGTCCTCTCAGGATGTAAAGGTGTCTCTAACCCTTCTCGTACACAGCCTCTGTGTTGGTGCTTTAGTCAAGTCTGTCATCCAGATGCAACCTCAGGTACTTGTAGGTCCTCACCACATCCATGTCCTCACCATCAATAGCGAACAAATTTAATTTAGTCATTGCATTCTCAGTAATTGAATTGCCAGGGTGCTGCTTTGCACTGAATGTAGCAGTACTACAATTTTGTTGTCCTGAGTAATGACAATAAAGCTATTACAAATTTAATTTTTACTGCATGGTCAAGCAGATATCAAATGGTCAGTGACTAAAAATAGACATTAGAAGAATCAGCTTTTCATATTTCATTGTGACGGCGCTGCCTGTGTTTCCACCTCCTGCTAATGTCCCTAGGGTTAATTTCTCACTGTGAAGCTGGTGGTAATGATAGTTAGTTAGCTGACTGAGATTTGGCTGTGTACAGCAGGCCATTATAAATCTTGACAAACAAACTGCCAAGCAGTGCAATGTTGACAAGTACTCTGTGCAGTGGAAGATTGTTTCAGCATGCCAGCAGCTTCCTCTGACAGATTTCATATGACAAAATGCTTCTTGTTGCAAACCTCACACACACACACCCATGTGGGTTCCAGATTGAAGACATCACCGATGATATCAACAGACAGCCATCAACGCTGAAAAGCAATCATCTTGTTTGCTTATAGAGGGCTTTTCTGTGCAAAATGAAGGCATTTTGACTGCTGCCAAATTCAGATTCAGATTTATTTATCACACAAGCATTGAAATATGCAGTGAAATGCATCAATTATGTTAACAACAAACATACTGAAAGATGTGCTGGAAGCAGCCCACAACTATGGCCACATGTAGTATGCCCATCACGCTCAGCAGAACCACACAGGACACAACAGAACACAACACACCAAGGAACAAACCAACAGTAAAACATCACCATTCCTCCTTCCCACCCACAAACAGTTCTGTGCAAAACTCCTCGCACATATATATAGCTAGGGTGCCTAAGACTTTTGCACAATTCTGCATTTGTCAACGCGGAGTGGAGATCAAGTTGTAGATCTGGCAGGAGCAAAGGACACTGGGAATGGCAAAGGTGGAGGGCTGTGGGAGGGGTGTGCAAAAGATGGCAGAGAAGGAGTGCCGGGGTGGGAGTGGCGCAGGTGCAGACACACCCAACCTTGAGACACCAGGCCAGGTCATTTGATTCGAAACAATTGGTGTATTGGTCATTACAGAATGTTTCTCTGGCGCTTCCCACACCATCCACCCTCCCTTCCCCTTTTCCCACCCATGATTCCATTCTCCCTGTCCCCTTCCCATTCTCAGCCCATAATAGAAATCCATATCAGAATCAGGTTTATCATCACTCACATATGTCTTGAAGTTTGTTTATCTTTTCGATACTTGTACCTTCTACCTGATGGCAGCAGCAAGAAAAGTGCATGGCCTGAGTGGTGAGGATCTTTGATGATGGATCCTGCTTTTCTACAGCAATATTTCATGTAGATGTGCTCAATTGTTGGGAGGGCTTTACCCGTGAGGTACTGGGCCAAATCCACTACCTTTCCACTCAAAGGCTTTGAAGTTCCCATACCAGGCCATAATGCAGCCAGTCAGCGCACATTCCAGTAGATAGTTCACAAAGTATGCTGTTCCAGTGAAGGTAATGGAACATATTTCCACCACAAAAACGTACAAAAGTGCCTAATGGTTGCTCAAATATGGTCAATAACACTGACACTCTCCTTTCAAAAATGTAATTTTAAAAATTATATTTACACAAATGTAGTAAGCTACTATCAGCCTTGTTGGCAATTCAATGAATACCACTATCTTTTGAAATGTATCATGGTGATCTTACTAGAATGTGTGCATAAAGCATAATTCTTTCATTAATCATGAGTGATAAAGTCAAATCTACCATTGGTGCTGAAGGCTAAATATTTCAATCTCTAGTCTCACCAAAGTAAAATAGAACAGATGTCTTTGTACCAAATACAGCAGTGACATTGCACTGTCCTCCAGGAGGCCTGCAGAAACATTTCTGAACTGAAGCATCAAGCAGAAAATCATTTGGGGGTTTATGAACGTGAATTTTGAATTGCTTTTATATTAATTATTACTAAAGTCAGTATGTTGTTGCCCAGGGGCCAAAGAGGACAATATTGAGTTCTTAAACTGACCAACTCAGCAGTTTGCTGCAGTTAGTACTTATTGGACATGATGTTTGCAGTGAATTCCTGATTAACCCATTAAAGCTATATCCTCTGGAGTACCTCAGACAGTTTTAACAACTGCTCTCATCCATGCTTTCTTACAGCTGGAACTGTACCCAAATGAGAGAGGCAAGAAAAATGTTAATATGTGGATGTTTATGATAGCATTGTTTAAGTTAGTTATGAAAACTTAGAAACTTTAACATATAGTAAATGATCTATTAACATTTTCATCTATATCAGAGCATGGCCTGGCATGGTAATGTAGCAGTTAGAACGATGTTTTGCAGTGCCAGCTGTAAGATTGGTGTTTGATCCCGATATTGTCTGTATGAAGTTTATATATTCTCCCCGTGACTATGTGGGTTTCCTCTGAGTGCTCTGGTTTCCTCCCACACTACAAAAATGCATGGTTAGGATCAGTGAATTGTGAGCTGTGGGCATGCTATGTTGGAGGTGGAAGTGCTGTGACATTTGCAGGCAGCCCAACTCAATCTTTGCTGATTTGATTTGATGGAAATTACACAATACACTCTATGTCTCGATCTATATATGACAAATAAACTTAATATTTTCCTTTATAACAACCTAAGCTATCTCCAATACTTTCTCAAAGGAGCATTACATTAGAAGTTGACCAATGATTTTTCATTTTGTTCAGCTGCATAAAATGAGTTAAATGGGAGTGGAAGAGGGGCATTATGTACTCATAAGCAGCTCTTACTTCTTGAAGGAAAAGTGAATTGCAGCTGCAAGAAAAGTGAAATTCATTTGAAAATCGGATTTCTGTATAATAGCTGACTGTGAAAGAGTGGATATGAAATTTTTCAGACAACGCATTGGAGCTTTGATGAAAGGGTTAAGATGGCATATCCTACCAATTCATTCATTAGCTTCATCCACTGAACTATCAATTGTTACACCTTCATTATCTTTTGAAAAACAAGCTGTACCAATCAGAACTGAACATTCCTACACCCTCAACATTCAGAACATGCCCTCTTCCTGTTACTACCATCAGAGAGGAGGTGCAGTAGCCTGAAGACATCTAGGAACAAGTTCCTCCCCTCCTCCATTCCTTTTTTGTCACTACTTATTTATTTGCATAATTTACAAATTTTCACGTCATTGAACTGCACTGTTGCTGCAAAATAGCAAATTTCATATCATGTTTCAGTGATAATTAATCTGATTCTAATTCTCATCCTGATTCTATTTCTGATCATTTCATGATATAAACATCAACCAAACACATTCTATAACACTCAAAACACATTTCTGTCCCTCTTGCAAGAGAAATGATTCAAGAGAGACCAAAACTGAATGAGGCAAAAAATCTGAACTTAATTCATAATGCACACATATTCTACGAGTCTTCATTTTGTCAATAGATTTGAATTTAATTTGGAGCACCATAATTACTATTAAAAACAATTTGAAATCTCTACCTGCTAATTATTCAACAAATGACTGCATATTCCACTGCCAGGATGAGAACCACAGTTAAAAATACACTTGGACTAAGATGTTAACTGACCTGTGCTATCACCAGTGGGATCATCAGTTGATCTGCCACCTGTCTTCAGGAGTTTCGGCCCGCTTCTGATCAAGACTCCCTCGAGGTGGTGGGCCAGCAGTGCTAAAGCACCACCTCCCACTGGTGAGCTTAAAAACTTGGCATCTGCCTCTATCAGAGTTGTGGGTCACTTCCATCCAACAGATAGTCTGCTCTTCAGGTGTCTATGCAACTACTGAAGGGTTTGCAAGATATGTATACACTGTCTGACTATCTGCCCCGCTGGACATACTTGGTCCACACCCATGCTGATCCTTTCTCTGCTGCCTCAGCTACAGCCCTGCTGGTTGACTTGATCTCTCTTCTAGTGAAGCCAAGGTCACGCTGCCACTTCTGGAGAGTGAACGCAATAAACCCACGGCAGCCTGCTTCGCATGGATAGCATGAGACCTTCCACCCTCTATCTCTGCACTCTGATCTTAATTCTGCATACTTGGTTAACTTGCACTCATGGGCTTCATCGATGTTGTCTTCCCAGGGGACTGTGAGTTCACCAATAACCACTTCTCTACTGGTGTCAGACCGTACGATTATATCTGGACGCAATGTGGTGAAAGCTATTTGCTCCAGGAAACTGCCTTTCCTGTCCAAGTCAGCCTTGACACACCAATCATTGGCTGAAGAAAGTATGCTTGATCGTGAGCCTATGCTGTACACCCATGACTTGGAGCCTTCTTTCACAAATGATATGCGATGTTCTGTGCAGCATGGGGCATGAGATAAATTGTGCCGCAGTACTGTCTGCTCAACCGCTTCTGTCACAACTTTGAGAACGTTGTTATGTCTCCAAGTGTACATGCCGCTGGAAAGATTGACTCTGCATGCACTCAAAATATGTTGAAGTGTTCCCTTCTCGCCACAAGCAGCACACCTGTCTGTCTTATCTTCATACCCAGGTGCTGAGGTTGGCAGGTGTTGGCAGCAGATCGTACGTTGCTCTGCATAAAAAAGAAATGCGGAGCAGTTCCACGTGACACAGAATGTTTCAAGATAGATGTCGTTGTTCAACATTTTCCCACCAGGTCCAAGCCCTTTGTTTGGCCAGGCCAGCTGTTTTAGTTAACCTCTTCTCCTCTTCTACCTCTCGTACTTCTTGTGTTACAAGCTCACGGCGCTCCTTACCTGTAGAAGATGACCACCACTTGTGGGTTGTCCACCCAAGTCCCTGGTGGCCTAGCTTGATAGCCTCAACCGTCTTCTTGTGCTTCAATCTAGACTCTGCCTCATCAACTGCTACACAGGCTGACCACTTCCTACCTGATCTCACATCCGGCTGGGTGTTCTTGATGACAGGGTCTTTTGAGTCTCAAAGCATCAAGAATGATCTTACCTTGGCAACCTTGACCTCTTCAACAAGGGATTGCACTGGGAGCACAAACTAAAAGAACAACACTTCATTTTCTTGTCAACAGCCCAATGATGACATAGAATTTTCCAATTTTGAGGAATCACCATTTCTGATGTACCCCACTCTCTCCCTCTTTCCAATTCATCTCTGATACTGGTCCTTACAATTCTGTTCCATTTCCCACAGCCGTCCTCAAGCTCCCACCACCCACTTTTATCACTTTCCCCATTCAGGTTCCATCCTCCCACCACCCACACTCTCCCCATCGTTTTTTTTTAATTGAGATACAGTATGGAATAGGCCCTTCTGGCCCTTCAAGCCACACTTCCCAGCAATACCCCGATTTAATCCTAGCCTAATTACGAGACAATTTACAAGGACCAATTAACCTACCAAATGGTACATCTTTGGACTGTGGGAGGAAACTGGCGCACCGATGGAAACCCACGCGGTCACGGGGAGTACGTACAAATTCCTTACAGGCAATGGCGGGAAAAGAACTCGGGTCATCTGTACTGTAAACCATTTGTCTCTCCCCTAAATATTTCAGATGCCACTGTCATTACTTATCAGAATCCAGCAATTGTAGCCGTTCTGTGACACAAGAGATTCTGCAGATGCTGGAAAACTGAGCAGGACACACAAATGCTGGAGGGTCTTTCTGATCCTCCAGCCTTTGTATCCAAATTCTCCTACCTCGCCTGGCTCGATTTGTCACGTTTTTCATTGTCACCTTCCATCTATGGTCACAGGTCTGCCTCTTTCGCTCAAGTTCAAACCTCTAGCTCCCCTATCTGGTTCCTTCTACCCATCATCTCTCATCCTTCCTTAACCCACTTATCCACCTAGTTGCCTCTGTCACATCCCTTACCCTCTCCTCGTCAGCAGCCAGCTTCCTTATTCACTCTCAGCCCTGGTGCAGGATCTTGACACAAAACTTCAACAATTCCTTTACCCTGACATACGCTGTTCAACCTGCTGAATCCTCCCAGCAGTTACTTAATTGTTAAATGTACAGAAAGTAAAATGAACTTAACACTATTTTTCTAATTTTCCAAAAGATAAGTTGCCAAACTAGAATGAGATAACGGTCTGTAGTCTTGCCAAGGGAATGGATTAGCATGAGTGTCTGCAAGGCAGGGCTTAGTACAGTTTATTAATTTTAGCTCAACACTGGAATGCAATACAGACAATTTTCAGATGAAAGGAACTATTATGTGGAAAAACTAAGTGCACTGAGCCAATAGTCTCTGAAACACAGAAGAATGCATGATAATCTTATTGAAGCATTTAAAGTACTGAGCACCTTCAGGGAGTAGATGCTGTAAGTATGCTTCCCCTTGTGAAGGGATTGACAACTAAGGGGATAGTGTCAGGAAAAGAGATAAAAAATAAAAATTAACTTTGGCACGTGCACATCAAAATATCGAAATGCACAATGAAGTGCATCATTTGCATCAATCACCAACACAGACTAAGGATGTGCTGGGGACAGCCTCCAAGTACCTTCCTGCATGCCCACAATTTACTAAACCTAATGCATACACTTTTGAAATCTGGGAGGAAACAGGAGCACCCATGATCCACATGATCACCGAGGGAAAGTGCAAACTGCATACATGAGTACAATCTGCAGCAGGAACTGAATCCGGTCACTGATGCTGTAATAGCGTTACACTGAACACCACGCAAATGTACCTCCCATACAAAAGGTAAAAAACTCTCGACTGAAGAGAAGAAGGATATTTTTTTCTCAAATGGTTCTAAAGCTCTTGCATTCTTTAATCCAGAAAACTGTGAAGTCTGAGTCATCCAAATATATTCAACGTTGAGGTACATTTTTGAACTACAGCTGAGACAAGGATTATGAGGACTAAACAAGAAAGTGAAACTAAGTGAAGATCAAAGTAGAGATGATCTTACTGAATGGCAGAGCAGACTGTATCATCTATTCCTTTCGTATTCTTTATGTTCTTATGCTTGTGTTCATAATGTACAAAACATGAATAATTTCTGTCAAGATTCCAATTGTTCCATTTTTATTTTGCTCTGGAGCACAGAGGTGGTACAATGGACTGTAACAATTGAATACCATGATATAAATTATGAATAATTAAACATAAACTGTAGATTTGGAGGAGTGGGACTGCTTGATCCTTTGAGCTTGCTTCGTCACTTAGCAAGATCGTGATCAATCTGATTGTAATCACAGCTCTGCCTGCCGTTAGCTTTCATCCTCTTGTTTACAAGAACTTTAAAATCAAAGTGTTTCCACCACTCTTTTGGGACAGAGAGCTCCAAATACTTTTGACCCTCTGACAAAAAAAAGTTCCACTTCAATTTATTAAATGAGAAACTCTTAGTTTTAAGTCATCCTGCAGGAGGGAACAACTCCATATCAACTCTGTCAAGGTCCCTTAGGGTCTCCCTTCACACTCCTAAATTTTAGCATGCAAAACCCACTCATTCAACCGTATCTTATAAAGTAACCTGCTCAATCCAGGCATTAGTATAATAAACCTTCCTTGAATTGTTCCGAAAATGATGGATGTGGCCGCATCAATGCTTATACGCGGGAAGCATTCCATAAGCTCTCCTATTTGCTTGCTGCATGTGGATACTGGTCTTTTGCAAACCATTCATTAAGACAACTCTGTCTCAGAAGTTTTCAATCTCTCATCATTTGGTTAACGTTGCCTTTTTCGTTTCCCCTGACAAAATAGATAATTTCACATTCATGCAAATTATACCCAGATGTTTTCCCACTCACCTAACCTTCCTATACCCCTTTAGAGCTTCCTTATGTCCTCTGCACAGCTTACTTTCCTATCTAACTTTGTTTAGAAGTAGATTTAGCAACCAAATCCTCAGTGCCGTCATCCAAGGAAGTTAATAAGTTTAAAAACATTGAGACCCCAACACTGATCACCATCTGTTACAATTTACCAGTCAGAACTCATTTTTGCCTTCACTTTGTCTCCCATTTATCAGCCAATTTTCTATCCACAATATGTTAGCTCTTAAACCTTGAGCATTTATTTTTCACAGTAAGCTATGATCTGGCACAATATCAAATGCCTTTTGGAAATCCAATTGTGGTGCAGTTACTGATTCCCCTGCTGTATATCCACAGCACATTTGACAGTGATAATCAAAGTGAGTGGCTCAATTGAATGCCGTGAGCTAATTCAACAAAAAAAATGCAATTTTCCAAATAAATCAGCAGTTTTATAACCAATTAAGTGAATAACCCAAGGAATGTGGTAACATATAATTAACAATTCAGTTTAAATATTGTAAGTCATGCCAAAAGTGCAATTACGACATCATAAAATTCACTTAAAATGAAATCATATTCGACTTCCAGCATTTATGTTTACAAGCAATTGTCATTTTAAGTCAATCCATAATGTTAAACTCCTCTTCAATAACATCAGATGTTCAAGAATCTTCTACCCAAAACTGCACTGCATTCTGTAAATTTAACACATCCCTTTTTTCCATGTATTCTTTTTCCTGTATGTCTGTAAAACATTGCAGCATCATTGAATTTCTAGGCTGCATGTGTTATGAGATAATCTGGGGATAAACTAAGTCCTCCATTCATACAATCCATAAGGTCATTGCCTAATTATGCCTCAATGCTAAAGCATTAAATGTGAAACTGTAGAAGGAAATCTTTCACAGGTAATTAGTGAAGAACAGCAGATGGAAAATCTTACCAGTCCCTTGATTGCCTAAGAGATCCTTTTAATTACCATCTTTATGGGTTGGTGTAGTTTACTTGGTTGCTTTTTAGGAAGCTGAAAAGTAATGTTTCTTTCGTAGGACTCCATTCATCTTCCATACTTTGGTCATACTAGAGTGGTTACAATCTTCTGCATTTCATTAGATAACCACTTAGCTAAAGTATAATTAATCACTTTAGAAAATATCTTTTTGGAGTTCACTTGTATTTTTTCTCATTCAATAAGCACAGTGGTCTAGAAATAGTACCGCGTAAATGATTAAATTTCACTGTAAAATCAATTGCATTCAGTGGGAATTTTATCCGAGTTGCTCAACATCCTTCAAGATCCTTCATGCACCTTACTTATAGAAACTACACAATACACAGCTGCATTCAGTTTCCCCCAAAAAAATCTGTTTTTCATATCTGGGTCACAGATTGCATGGGCCATTCACACAGATACCTTTGCAATTTCATTAAATTTTCATGATCAAATTGCTGTTGTTATGAAAGAGCCATGATAGCTTGCAATATAAGGTGATTACACCAACTAATCATTAATGTCAGTAGAGAAAAGAAAAATAGGAACATAAAAATCTGTTGTCACACTGGAGGTGAGGCTTAGTGGATGTTTCTTGGTACCTGTAGTTCATTAGTAAAAGGGAGCTTCAGAAAATAGTGACGGGTTAAACAGATGTCATCTTTTTCTTTGTTGCTTTGAGAAAGAAACAACATATGATGATGTGAGGAATTCATCTTCATGTCCTGTGGTGACAATTTCTGGTACACCCTCTGTAAGAACACTGTTTTGTCACTGAGTACACAGAATGCTGGTCTGAGTAATCTGGACTCAGAAACTATTATCTACACATATGTGATGTGTATAAGACCATAGGCCTCAGAAGATAAACATTTTGGTGACAATTTGGATAGGATTGTGGATGTCCTAATTTAAATTTTTTATTAGATAAAGGTTCTGCTAACCTGCACCAAAACAAATCCAGATTTCTTTTGAGATCAGCAAAGCAGAGTGGAATCTGGAACTGGGGTTGGTAGAGAAGCCATTGAAAATGTTTCACATTCAACTGGTCTGTATTTACAAGATGGTTATGTCTTGAAGGCAGTTGGATGATTAGGAGAGTATAACCATGGGTGAAACCTCAAAGGAGCAATCTTTTTTTGGCAAAAAATCATCGAAGTTCACAGGGATCCAAACCAAAGGCATTGCTGTTGGAAAGGAAGAGGCATTTTTATTGACTGCAACAGACTCTGAGGTTTGTGAAATCCTTAAACATTGGCTCATTCCACTAAATCCAAAGGATACAAACCCAAAGGATATTTCACTGAAGTAATTTTGGCAGACTTACAACAATATTACAACAGTTGAAAGCTATCCCTTTGGGACCTTGAATCAGATCCAAAACAAGTATATAACTGAGTTAATTACAGCACTCATAAATTCATCCAAGTATTACCTTCTGAGAAATTTCCAGTGGGGAGCATTATGTTACCTCTCTACATCCAGATTGAAAAGTGAACATAGCTAGAGATTACTGTTCCCAAAGAAATGGAGGAGGGTATGGTGGACTGGGATGAAGCCAAGTCAGGTTCCTTGTATTAGGCACAGAATACACTGTTCTTTAAGGCAGACTGCTGTTGTAAGAAAACAAATCATCTTGCTACATGATGCCCATAAGGAGAATCATATGGAAACATAGGTTGAATGAATCATGAGCAATTCACACTATCAACGAACAAAAGCACATTGTGGGTTTGCTTTGAGATTCAAATTATCAAAAGCTCAAGAAAGTCCGTTAGCAATTTATAAGGCATGGTTATTCAAGTAATGACAGCAAAAGCTCCAGTTACCATGGATATCAACACTAAGGCAGCACTTAAAACATAACAACACAACAAAAGTAGCAGGAGGATATTGTTCAGCCTCTCATGCCTGCTCTACTTTTCAATAAGATCATGGCTGATAATTTAACTCAATGTCACTTCCCAACAGTCACCCCTTTTCCCTTGATTTGCTGAATAAATCTATTGTTATGGGTTGTGGTCCTCAGCTCTCTTTAATGGTGTATTTTAAAACCCATCACTCTCTGGGTAAAGAGAAGAGATTCTGCAACCGTTGGAAATCCAGAGTAACACACACAAAATTCTGGAGGAGCTCAGCAGGTCAGGCAGCATTTATAGAGAGGAATACAGTCGACATTTTGGGCTGAGACCCTTCATCAAGACTCACACCCTCTGAGTTAAGAAAGTTCTCATCATTGTCCTGAATAGTTACCACTTATTTTAAGACTGTGAAACCAAGGGAAACATCAACCCCACAACTACTCACAAAATTATTCTGATTTTAAACTAGATCCTATACAATTATTTCCCCTGTGCACACAGAAATACATTGGTTTCTCTTTTGGTAGTGTCTACGTTTAAAATGTAAGTCCTATTTTTCAATCCTTCCATGCCTCTCCCCTCCCACCTTCTAGAACCTGCTTCAGTCCTGTTGTGTTACCGAGGAGGCATACAGGAGTGAAATAGATAGGCTGGTTAAATGGTATCAGAACAGCAGCCTTGCATTCAATGTCAGCAAGGCCAAGGAACTGAGCTATTCCCTGTAAACCACCTTCACCCCATAAACTTTGTTGACGCTACTAATCAAGAAACTATCAATTTCCGTTTTAAATATACCAAATGGCTTGAACTACACTGCCATCCGTGGCACTGAATTCCACAGATTCATCACCCTCTGGCTAAATAAGTTGCTGCTGATATCTGTTCCAAAGGGACATCCTTCAATTCTGAGGCTGTGTTCTCTGGTCCTAGACTTTTACACTGCTGAAAACACCGTCTCCATGTCCACTCTATCTAGACCTTTCAATATTCAGTAGGTTTCATTATAGATCCTCTACCAGCTTCTATGGGCAGACCACATTATTTTGCATGCTTAACACCAAAAACTTGAAACATATATGCTTTTCCAAGCTCCCTTACTTGAAGGGACCACCAGAACAGGGGGAATAGAAAGAAACACCTGAGTGGAAGAATAGTATATAATAAGATGAAACAGGGTATGAATAAACATGGAAAATTGTATTCTCATTTACAGACACATGTCTACAATAGTTTAAAAAAATCAGCAACTTACCATTCCTGATTGCAGTTTTCAGGCAAGATAGAAAGTGTTAAGAATGAATGTTGTACAATATCATTTCAAGAACATACAAGCTCCTTACAGGCAGTTATTAGGATATATGGGTTAAAACGAAAAATAAGATGGACACTTTTGGTCATGCATTATTGACTTCGAAATGTTTTGACATAATTAGGAGAGCAAAATTGTAGGCGAATCCTCCAATTATACATTAAGGAAGGTTAACATTTGTTTTTTTTCTTTGAGCTCTTAGCTTCATTAGAAAAATAAACCCTTAATGTCATAAGCCAATCCAAGGTAAAAATATTCACCATTTAAGGTTGAGAACGTGAACAACACAAAATCTAGTGAAAGGAAATAGGTCTCAAAATGAGCATTCCCTCAGGATGAAGGATGACTTTCTTCTCTATGTGACTCCATTGTCCACTCATCCTTCTCCACTGATCTCCCTCATAGCACTTACCACATGCCCCATCACTACCTAACTCACAACCATTTATGGCTCCAAACAGTCCATCACTTACCAACTCCCAGCTTCTCATTTCATCCCCCTTCTCCCATCCACTCATCTTCCCCTTACCTGGTTCCACCAATCGCCTGCGGGCTTGTACTTCTTTCCCTTCCCCCCCCCCCACCACCTCTTAGTTTAGCTTCTTCCTCCATTTCTCTCCAGAGATACTGCCCGACTTCCTGAGTTCCTCCAGCAGTGTGTGTGTGTTGTTCTGGATTTCCAGCATCTGCAGAATCTCTTGTGTTTATAATTTGCTTCTGCTTTGGTTTTGTCAGTTCTGAAGTGGCTGATGAACCACTGACTTTCACTGATGTGCTGAACAATGGTGTATTCCTTACCCAGCTTTTGTGTGCTTGTATTTGAGGTCCCATCCCAAATGCTCCCTCTCTAATTTGAGCAATCAAGAACAAGCTGTTCCCAAGGATCAGCACTTATGTTTTTCAAGGAGGCTTTGAGCACACACTTGTTTCCTCCTAGTAGTCTCTTCCAATGACAGACCTCAGAATCGAGTGTCTGTTCAGAATAAGATCTGTGTGAACTGCAGGCAGTGTTGGTTGAATTTTTCAGCATTTTGGCGATGCCTGCTGTAAGTAGTCTAGACCTCAGAAACATACCAGACCCCACCATGTAATTCACAGATTTTATTCCAGGTCCAATGTCTTAATCTTCCTATACACATTTTATCAATCAACCAAAAAAAACTGACCCACTGAGAGGGACGTGAATTCCATCAACAGTATTGTCTTCACTGCGAAGTGTAGCAGAGGATATGGGAAATTACCTACTTTTTTCAGGGTCTCTCAGGAAAGGGCAGTTGGTGACAGCGGGGTGGGATGTCTTGGTAGTGGACTTTGGACTGGCTTACAATGCAAAAGATTAGTGACATATGTTTTCCATACGAACTTTGACAATCTCCATCCTGAGACTAGAAGGTTGATCTCTGTGATTTGTGTCTAAAAGTTTAGAAATGTAAAAATATTTAGATGCACAGCATCACAGGAGAGCTGAAGGAACTGTATTACCAAAATATTGCTTCAAGGGACACAAGATTGACTGAATATATAATTTTGACGACTGAAGACATTATTACAGCCAAGGGCAACTACTTTATCATTAATGTTAGATAGCTTATTTGAAGATCATTTATACATAGCCTATACCCTAGGTTATATTGCACTGAGTAACATGACGGGACTCTGCCATATTTAGTATCTATCAAATATTTCTGCACCCTATTTTGTCACTTGCCTCATGTTAGGAAAAACATTATGGTTGAGTCTGTCTAATGGGATTTGTCTTGATATTCACTGAAAGGACAAGATGTACAGGTTTTTGGGGGGTTTTTTTCACTTCAATAATAGTCTTAAGAGTAGCTGCTGGCAAGAAAGGGTTTTAGACAGGAATATGTTTGTCGTTTGTGAAATTCCAGTGAGAGACCACCACTGGAGCTCAACAAATGTTCTGTGATTCAAAGGACACTCTGAATGCTGCTGTCTTTATAAATTAAGGAATATCCAACCTGAATATTCCTATATTTTAAAGGAAATGGATAGTTCTTGCCTTTCTATCTAGAAACTCAAATACAGGTTTTTTAGGCTGTTTAATGATAATGCCTGAAAAGACAAATAACAGAGATGAAGCTGTCAATAGAACATCCATTATACGTCTCTCTCTCTCTCTCTCTCTCTCTCACCCCACCCCACCCCTCCCTCTTCCTCCCCCTCCATCTCCCACCCTCTCTTCCCCTCTCTCCACAGATGCTGCATGACTTGCTGCTTATTTCTATGATTTTCAGTTTTTAATTTCAAATTCAGGTTTGTTTAATTGTCATTCAACCACACACATGACTACAGTCAAACAAAACAGCATTCCTCCAGGGCCAAATTGCAAAATATAGTTCCAACACCACATATGGTACATTTAGCCATATCAGCAGAGAATCATACAGTCAGAAAAAATAACATGGTCCAAGTCCCTGAGTGGCATGGCCTACAGATTGATAGTGCATGGGATACTGTCTGGTCCAGCTTGTTTTCCACCAAGCGAACACTGGAGACCAGCAGCACTGGAGACCAGCCCCAAACCCAATCTGAGACGTCTAATATCTTCCACAACACCATGCACTGCCTCCGCACAACAACGGTACATAGAAAGTCCAGGCAACGACATGGTACGCAATGAGCCATTTCTTAACCCCTGCTATTTCCTCAGCACTTTACATACTGAAATGTCCACTCAAGGTATCTACAGTCTGAAATTCCCCCCCCCACCTCAGTTCCCCACTCTAATCTTTTACCTCTTCTCACCTGCTATCAATTCTCCCATGCTCCCTCTTCTTTCCCTTTCTCCAATGGCCCACTTTCCTCTCCTATCAGATTCCTCTTCTCCAACCCTTGATCTTTCCTACCCACCTGGCTTCACCTATCACCTTCCAGCCAGCCTCCTTCCCCTCCCCCACCTTTTTATTCTGGTGTCTTCCCCCCTTCCTTCTCAGTCCTGAAGAGTCTCAACACAAAACATCGACTGTTCATTCATTTACTTAGATGCTGCCAAACCTACTGAGTTCCTCCAGAATTCTCTGTGTGTTGCTTTGGATTTCCAGCATCTGCAGACTTTCTTGTGTTTATATCTACAATTCATGTGTTTCTGAAAATTGTGCCTTATCCGTTTAGTTTGACTCTCCTGTGCTCTTTGACCCATGTCCTGTCCAGCAATAAATGCAACATGGATCCAATCCTGTAGTACATCTCCATCTTGGTCTATATACCATGTTCTCAACTGATTTTCATTTGCATGTACTGATTGATCTGTGTGGGCATTTCAAACTCTGTCATCCACCTTCTCCACAGAGTTCCTGGCACCTGGTAATTTTACCATCTCAGCATGGCTGCATCTTGAGATTCTTCCCTGGTTGAAGCACCCGCATACCATCATGCAATTGAAATAGTGTAACAAATGCCATTCCTTTTGGGGTCTCTTCTTATCCTACAACCACAGCTAAAATGCAGATCTTCATTTTCTTACCAATAGTATCGTATTGGAAATATTGCTGAATGGACCCATTTTTATTGATTCTATCGGCCACCTTCCTATTGGGGTACTGTACCAACTCACAGATGAAATCTGATGTGACTAAAACTTCTTTGCTTCCTCTTTTCTTCATCTCTTGCTGCACCAGGCTTCACTTTGCCTGCAAACAATGACAAATTATTAGTTCAGCTGAAGAACTGGGGACACCTGTGAAAAGGGGAATACCTCTTTTTCCCTTATTAGGGAGAGAGAGCACCTGTGGTATGTTGAATACTGGGTGAACAAGTAGTCTTTGGGGTACTGCAAGTCTGTGTCTTTATCAATGCTTTGCTGCATGCTTGAGTGCTTGGTGGGGGGGGTGCTGATGCTTTTTTGCTGGTGGGGGAGGGGGAAGTTGTTGCCTTGCTACCGCTTGTATGTGGGAGAGGGAGCTGGGGGAGCTTTGGGGTTCTAACGTTTAACTGTCATTCATTCTTTGGGGCATTCCTCTGTTTTCATGGATATTTGTGAAGAAAAAGAATTTCAGGATGTATATTGTATACATTTTTCTGACAATAAATGTACCTTTTGAAACCTATTGACCCTCAGTGTTGAAGTGTAAGTTAGTGCTGAGCAGCAGCAGACAGAAAGCTGCATTAGGACATGGACCACTTGCTTATCAGCTATCAGCTCCTTGGCTCATTGCGTACTGTGTCGTTTCCTGGACTTTTTATGTACTGTTTACTGTGCAGATCTAATATTCATTCTTCTCATTACAAGATGGATGATATGAAGAAGTTTAGGCACAGCAGATTTCATTAGAGCAGAGAAACTGACAGTCTTTGCCAGCCTGATTTGTACAGCCACTGGAAGAGAGGAATTGAATCAGCTGCTTGTACCAGAGCATCGGGTTACCCTCAGTAACCTGCTGCCCTCGCACACCGAGCAGGAATTCATCAAAAAAATAAAAACAGAAATTGCTGGAAAAACTGCCAATCAGGCAACAGTTAACAATTAACAATTTAGATCTAGGACTTTCATTCAGAACTAAGGAAGCAGCGATTAGCGCAACAATCGAAGTTCAATTCCCGCTGTTGCCTGTAAGGAGTTTGTATGTTCCCCCCGTGTCCCCATGAGTTTCCTCCGGGTGTGCTGGTTTCCTCCCACATTCCAAAGATGTGCTGGTTGTGGTTAGTAAATTGTGGACATTCTACATTGGCACTGAAAGCGTGGTGACACTGGCAAGCTGCCCCAGCACATCCCTGGAATGTGTTGGTCGTTGACACACACGACGTATTTACAGCATGTTTCGATGTACATGTGATAAATAAAGCCAATCTTGGCTTTAATCTTTCTAAGCAGAGAAAGCAGGAGAAAGTAAAGGATGGAACAAGAGATTCTGCAGATGCTGAAAATCCAGAGCAACACAAGCACAAAAGGCTGGAGGAATTCAGCAGGTCAGGCAGCATCGATGGAGGGAAATGAACTGTCGATGTTTTGGGCCAAGACCCTTCACCTTGACTGGAAAGGAAGAGGGCAGAAGCCAGAATAAGACCTTGAGGGGAGAGGGACGAGCTCACAATTCTGAGTGAGCAAATGGTCAAAGCATTAGGAGATCACAGAGGAGTAGCAGTGAGAGTCTCACAGAACCTCTGTCAAACATAGCAGGAAAGCTTCATCGTAGGCATAACTCAAAGGGACTTCACAGTGAAACAACAAAACAGACCACAATGTGAATTTCTCAGGTAGGATAAAAATATTGCTGCTGCAAAGGTTAAAGTCCTCTGTCCATGTATTGTGTTGTTGATGTTGTGTGTTCTGTGGAATATTGTATCATCTGTCCTGGTGGCATACGCCCAGGAAGTCAGACTAAAAGAGAAAGGGATAAAAGAGAATATTGTAGGTAAAAACAAAAATAGCCTGTTTTGAAAGTAACAGAAAAAAAGTGAGTTACATAAACTTTGATTCATACTATGGTCAATGTCCCAGTCAATACCAGGGCAGTACATACAGCTTCTGGACACCTACTTCAAACTGTCAATTCTTGTATGCTGAGTATGGTTATCCTTCAATATACATTGTTATGTCATCTTTCAAATCACAGTTCTATGGGCTTTGTTTGCGACATTTTAATACATTAACTACTCATGCTGTCATCTTCAGGTGAATCTAATCCCCTTCTGGATCCCATCACTGCACCCTGGCAAGATATATCCAGACAAAAGAGACTGCAGATGCTGGAAATAAGAAGCGCATACAAACTGCTGGAGGAACTCTGGAGCTCGAGCATCATCGAGACTGAAAATAGAGATAGAAGGTATAAACAGGAACGGGACAGGTGTAAAGATGGAGCCGGTAGAATATTGATGGGCTGAGGAGGGGTGAGGAATGATAGGGAGATTGAAGCAGGTGAGAAAGGGGAAGGGATGGAGCTTTTAAGAGAGGCAGGTGAGTAACAAATGAATATAGACAAGGGAAAATAAAATAAAAGAAAGAAGGCGGCAAATGCAGCCAGATGGAGGGGTGGAGGGCAGAAAGCAGGGGAACAAAGGCTAAATAATGTGTTGATAAATAAATAAAGTGATAAAGAGAACCATTTAAGGGAGAACTAGGCAGATGGGACCAGATAGGAGAGGGATCTGATGGCTGACATGTGTAGGTGGATGGAACCAGGAGGTGGAGTGAGCTGATAAAGGGTGATGAGAGTTTGGAAAAGGGATATATTGGAAAGGGAACAAAAATGGGAGGAGTGGGGATCTACTGGAAGGAGAGAGAGGGGTGATACTTAAACTGGAAAATCCAATGTTCATACCATTGGATTGTGAATTACACCGGCAGAATATGAGGTGTTGTCCTTCTAGTTTGTGCCTGGCTTCATGTTGGCAGTGGAGAAGACCAAGGATGGAGAGGTTAGTGAGGCCATGGGAAGGAGAGGTGAAAGGGCATGCAACCTGGAGATCAGTAGAGCTGCTACAAGACAGACGCTGACACCAAAGAAACATCCTTACAGATGACCACAGAAATTTCTTCAGCCGTCACCAGGGAAACATCTGCAACAAGATGCAATTGAAAAATATATAAAGTTAACTGTTTCTTTCTGATGTGGTAAATGTAATAATACATCCTCTGCTTCTAAGTGCAGTAGTCAATTGAGTAACCACTGTGGATGACATCATTAGACGCCCATCATTGAGGTGGCATGGTTACACTGTCAGAAGGGCCAACTTTTATCCAAAAATTGCCACTGGCAGTTTATGGCTCAAAGCCAGAGTGAAATGCCTGCTGACAAGGAACTTACAAAATCAGATAATCCTAGTTCATCTTCAATGGATCACTATTTATTCAAATCATTACCAATGGAAATACCTGTGTTTCTGAGTTTGTCCATTTTGGCAGGATTATCTTTATAAAGTGGCAAGAGATAGCAGACCTCTGAGATAGAGAGGGATTAAGATGTCCCAGTGCATGATTCATAAAAGGTTAATATCAACATATGGCAGGTAATTAAGAAAACTAGCAGAATGTTATCGTTTATTGCCAGGGGACTGAATACAAAACTAAGGAGGTTATGCAACAGTTATATAGGGTACTTCTGCAGAATTCGTCTGGAGTACTCTCTCAGTACTGCTCTCCTTATATAAGAAAAGATATTGATGCATTCTAAGCAGTTCAGGAAAGGATTTCTGCACTAATCCCTGGAATGTGCTCATCACGAGTTTAGAAAAATGAGAGCAAATTAGTTGATACATCTAAGTCATTGAGGAGCCTTGACAGGGTGATTGGAATCACGATCAGAATCGTTTATTATTACTAACAGATGTCATGAAATCTGTTGTTTTGTGACAGCAGTACAATACAATACATACAAAATTACTGAAAGTAATTACAAGAAATATATAAAAAATAAATAATAGTGCAAAAAAAGAGCTATATAGTGAGATAGTGTTCATGGTTCATGGACTGCTCAGAGGTCTGATGGTTGAGTGGTTGTTTCCTCTGGTGGAAGTATTTAGAATTAAGGAATTAGAATTAAAAATGAATATAGAATTGTCATAATTTAAAGAGCATTGATTTAAGACAAAGATGAGGTGAATGTATTTTCTTGCAGATGGTCATGAGTTTTTATTACTCTTTCTTAAAGGATGTGCAAGTGGAGCCTTTGAAAATCTCTAAGGCAGAAAAGATTGAATTCTTTTTAATAAACAGGGGCCTGAAACATTACCTTGGGTAGATAAGAACATGAAGTTGAAGGTATTATCAGATCACACCCAATCTTAGACCATAAGACTACAAGACATAGGAGCAGAATTAGGTCATTGAGCCTATTGAGTCTCTCTGCCATGTAATCATGGCTGAGTAATTAATCTCTGAGACCCATTTTCCTGCCTTCTCCCAATAAACTTTGATTACCCTTATTAATCAAGAACCTATTAACCTCCGGTTTAAATATACCCGATGACTTGATTTCCACAGCTGTCTGTGGCAAAGAATTCCACAGAATTCCTCCTCATCTCTGTTCTAAAGGGACATCCTTCTCTCCCGAGGCCGTGCCATCTGGTCCGAGATTCCCCTACTACAGGAAAAGTCTTCCTAACATTCATTCTATCTAGGCCTATCATTTCGGATCTCCCCCTCCCCCTCCCACTTTCAAATCTCTTACTAGCTACTCCCTCTGTCCCTCTGACTATACCCCTTGCCCATCCTCTGGGCTCCCCCCCCCTTTTCTTTCTCCCTAGGCCTCCTGTCCCATGATCCTCTCATATCCCTTCTGCCAATCAACTGTCCAGTTCTTGGCTCCATCCCTCCCCCTCCTGTCTTCTCCTATCATTTTGGGTCTCCCCCTCCCCCTCCCACTTTCAAATCTCTTACTAGCTCTTCTTTCAGTTAGTCCTGACGAAGGGTCTCGGCCTGAAACATCGACTGTACCTCTTCCTAGAGATGCTGCCTGGCATGCTGTGTTCACCAGCAATTTTTATGTGTGTTGCTTGAAATTCCAGCATCTGCAGACTTCCTCGTGTTTGCCTTCCAATATTTGATCGATTTCATTTAGATCATTCTTCTTAAGCTCATTCTTCCAAACTTCAGCGAGTACAAGCCCAGAGGCAGGAAACACTTCTCATCTTATTGAAAGGTGGAGCGGGTTTCAGAGGACAAGCAGCCTACTTTTCCTCCTAATTTTCATGTTTATATGCTGTTACGTACCCCGTAACTGGGTTGCCAAACCAGCAGAAATGGATCACTCAGTTGGAGTCTGGAGTACTAGAACTAAGAAAGTTTTATTAAAGAAACAAGCAACACAGTAATCGAAAGGATAATAAATGCAACAGTTCAGCAATGATAAACACACATGTGCACAGAATTAAGATAACAGCATCAATCAAGCTCTATCGTTGTCTAGGGGTAAATGACCAAATTTCAAAATGACTCAAAGTTCAGTCCAGTTCAGTTCACAGTAATCATTGCCATGGCGATGGACGTGGGGGAAGAGAGAGATAGAACAGGAACAACTGATCATTCAGAACGGCTTCACTCACAGACCGGCGAGATTGCTCACAAGCAACTTTTGGGCGGGTCCTTGGTGATGTCACCTGAGGTCACTGACTGTGACCCCTCCTCCAGATGCGGTCGATCCTCTGCAGTGAACCCGGCACCCAGGCAAGGGCGGACACACACCGGGTTCCCGCTGATCGTACCTTTCCACCCTGGTCGTTGTCTGATACTTCTCACCCACTCGTGAGAGGCGCACCACTTCCAGGGTCTCGTTACCTCGGGTGGCGTATGTGTGTGGCCTTAGCAAACTGGTCCCTTTTTATCCCCCTGCTGGGGTATAGCCTGTCCATCACTTCAAACAGTTCAAGGTTCAAAGGGGGGAGCGGCTCCAGACAGCTCTCTCTCCCCCGTTCCTTCATTACACATCTCCAGACGCTGCTCCATTGTTCCTTATCTCTCCTTCCCCTGAGGGCAGGTGGCAGACCACTTGCTGATGTCACTGATGCTAACCCAGGCCAGCAAACATCTTAATTTTATGTGTATTCTCGTCACAATGCTAGAAGAATTGCGACAGTTTTTGTGTGGCAGGAGTTGGATCACAGAACAATTAAAGGGAAGAGTTACACACAGAAAATGCTGGAGGAACTCAGCAGGTCAGGCAGCATCTACGGATGTAACTAAACAGTCAACATTTCCGGCCAAGACCCTTTATCCAGACTGGAAAGGAAGGGGACAGAAACCAGAATAAGAAGGTGGGGGGAGTGTGAGGGATACAAGCTTGCAAGTTATAGGTGAGACCAGATGAGGGGGAAGAATGATGGGCGGGGGAGGAGTGATGATGTAAGAAGCTGGGAGGTGATCTGTGGAAGAGATAAAGGGCTGAAAAAAAATAATCTAATGGAAGAGGACAGTGGACCATGAAAATCACCATGGACTAGTTGAGCTGAAGAGCCTGTTTCTGTGCTATCGTGCTCTAGGATTCTATGACTAAAAATTTGGATGGTAGTACTCGCTCTGAACCAGAACAAACAATCCTTTGATTTGCATTAAAATATGAAAACAAATTGTTATATAATTTCTTGGTGCATAATTGGGAAAATATTGAAAATTAAATACTTAGGGAAAGATTTAGCCTAAATGCCCTGAAAACGGAATAGGATTGGATTCAATAGATGTGGCAATTTTTACATTTTGAAACAGTGAACAGTATTTGAATAGCCACCCATTATGACTTCATAAACTGTAACAACTGGTTTATTCACAGCTTTCTCTGTAAACAGTAAGAAGAAAAATAATCAGTTTAACTACTTTATTGATGTTGTTTGAGAGATGAAGTGCTCAGTGGAACATCTCACCACACATAGTAATGAACTAATAGATTTTCTTGATAGGAAGAAATATTTTCTTTATCTGAGAGACTGATACCAACATTGAGTCAAGACTAAACTTAACTGGTGGGAATATGTCAGACACGTAAATGGCACAGGTCAAAGAAGTAACAAATAGACTAATGGGATTCAAGATTCAAAGATTCAAAAAACTTAATTGTCATTCTAACCGTACATCAGCTCTGCAGGGCAGAATGAGACAGTGTTTCTCAGGAGCAGTGCAATCATAACATAACAAACACAACACTAGATAATAAACCTAACAATAAATAGTAAAACACAACAGCCACATGTCAGTTAAAATCAAGTTATAAGTGTCCAGTGCAAGTTAAAAGTGTCCAAAGCAGAGTCAGGTAGAGCAGCTATTTAGCAGTCTGGCTGCCTGTGGGAGGAAGCTGTTTAGTAGCCTTGTGGTTTTGGTTTTGATGCTCCTGTAACGTTTGCCTGATGGCAGAAGAACAAATAGTTCATGGAGAGGGTGTGAGGGGTCTTTAATGATGTACCGTGTCTTCTGGAGGCATCGACTCTGAAAGAGGTCTTAGACAGAAGGTAGGGATACCCCAATAACCTTCTCTGCTCCCCTAACCACCCTCTGCAAGGCTTTTTTGTCAACAGCACTGCAGCTGGAGATATTAATGGGAGATATTAATGAACAGATTAATGGAGAGGGGAAAGTCAGATATAGAAAAGTTGAGACAGAAGGGACAATTCTAATTCCAACAGTCAGGCAAACCATTTTTTAAGAATCTACAGAATGATCCTGCCTAAAGTGCTTCCTAGTTGCCATAACGACTCAATGCAGCAATATTAATAATGACATTAACACTGAAACACTCCCATCAACATGGATGCTAAGCCAGCCAACTGTTATACAGGGAAATCCCTCAATGAGAATGTGTGGATCCTTTCCTCTAGCGTTTTTCATTTAGCTCCTATTATACACTTCCCAAACACTGTCCACCTTACCAGCCTTGTTAGCACTGAATGTCTTTTGCCACTGCCTGTACTTTCAGTCCTTCCACCAATCAGCAACAATTCCACATTATTTAAGTGATAATTTAGCATGCAGTAGAGACATGGGAGTAAAAATTGCTTCAATTAAGAAGGAACTTTGGCATTATCCTGCAGAATACTGCAAGTCCCCGCAACAATTACCGTGTAACAGTATAACAGAAAACTCAGCCCCACCACCTGGGTGGGAAATGCCATAAGACCATAAGATATAGGAGCAGAATTAGGCCATTTGGCCCATTGAGTCTGCTCCGCCATTTCATCATGGCTGATCCAATTTTTCTCTCAGCCCAATCTCCGGCCTTCTCCCTTCGAGCCCTGACCAATCAAGAAATTATCAACCTCTGCCTTTAAAATACATAAACCATTGGCCTCCACAGCTGCCTATGGCAAAGGATTCCACAGATTCACTACTCTCTGGCTAAAGGAATTGCTCCTTATTACCATGCTAAAACAACACCCCCCTGTTCTAAGGCCTTGTCCTCTGGTCTTAGACTCTCCCACCACAGGAAACATCCTCTCTACATCCACTCTATTAAGGCCCTTCACCATTTGATAGGTTTCAATGAGGTTACCCCCGCTTTGTTCTGAATTCCGGTGAATACTGGCCAAGAGCCATCAAACACATTTCATATGACAAGCCATTCAATCCTTGAATCATTTTCCCGAATCTCCTTTGAACTCTCTCCAATTTCAGCACATCCTTTTGAAGATAAGGGGCCCAAAACTGCTCACAATACTCCAAGTAAGGCCTCACCAGTGTTTTATAAAGTCTTAACTTTATATCCTTGCTTTTATATTCTAATCTTCTTGAAATGAATGCTAACATTGCATTTGCCTTCCTCACCACAGACTCAACCTGCAAATTAAGCTTTAGGGAATCCTGCAATGGACTCCTAAGTTGCACCTCAGATTTTTGTAATTTCTCTCCATTTAGAAAATAGTCTAGCCTTTCATTTCTTCTACCAAAGTGCATGATCATACACTTCCTGACACTATTCCATCTACCAATATCTTTGCCCATTCTCCTAATCTGTCTAAGTTCTTCTGCAGCCTCTTAACTTCCTCAAAACTGCCTGCCCCTCCACCTATCTTCATATTGTCTGCAGACTTTGCAATAAAGCCATCAATTCCATCATTCAAATCATTCACAAAAAGAATCAGTCCCAGCATCGACCCCTGTGGAGCTAGGGGCAGGGATTCATATTTCTGGATCATTGGGACCTCTTTTGAGACAGGCGTGACCTGTACAAAAAGGATGAGTTGCACTTGAATCCGAGGGGGACCAATATCCTGGCAGGGAGGTTTGCTAAGGCTATTGGGGAGAGTTTAAACTAGAATTGCTGGGTGGTGGGAACCAAACTGAGGAGATGGAGGAAGGGGTGGTGGGCTCACAAATAAAGAAAAGATTGGAGACAGTGTGAGAAGGAAGATAGCCAGGTGATAGAGAAGGGATACACTCAGACCTATGGTTTGAGATGTGTCTATTTTAACGCAAGAAGCATCATGAACAAAGCGGATGAGCTTAGAGTGTGGATCAGTACTTGGAGCTATGATGTTGTGGCCATTGCAGTGACTTGGATGGCTCAGGGGCAGGAATGATTATTTAGAGTGCCAGGCTTTAGGTGTTTCAGAAAGGACAGGGAGGGAGGCGAAAGAGATGGGGGCGTGGCATTACTGATCAGAGATAGTGTCATGGCTGCAGAAAAGGGGGAAGCCAGAGTCTCTGTGGCTGTAAGTTAGAAACAGGAAAGGGTCAATAACTATATCCCTGCTACTATTGACCACCCAATAGTAGCAGGGACATTGAGGAGCAGATAGAGAGACAGGTTCTGGAAAGGTGTAATACTAACAGGGTTATCATGGTGGGAGATTTTAATTTCCCAAGTGTTGATTGGCGTTTACTCAGAGCATGGGGTTTAAATGGGATGTATTTTGTTAGGTGTGTTCAGGAAGTTTTCCTGACACAATATGTAGATAAGCCTACAAGAGGGGAGGCTGTACTTGATCTGGTATTAAGAAATGAACCTGATCAGGTGTCAGGTCTCTCAGTGGGAGAGCATTCTGGAGATAGTGATCACAATTCTATCTCCTTTACCGGAGCAATGGAGGGGGATAGGAACAGACAAGTTAGGGAAACGTTTAATTGGAGTAACGGGAAATATGAGGTTATCAGGCAGGAACTTGGAAGCATAAACTGGAAACACATGTTCTTCCTTCAGTCCTGATGAAGGGTTTCGGCCCGAAACGTCGACTAATCTTTTCAACTGATGCTGACTGACATGCTGAGTTCCTCCAACGCATTGTGAGTGTTCCTTAGGAAAGTGTTTAATTGGAGGAAGGAAAATATGAAGCTATCAGGCAGGGACTTGGAAGCATAAATTGGGAACAGATGTTCTCAGGGAAATGTGGCAGAAACGTGGCAAATGTTCAGGGGATATTTGTGTGGGGTTCTGCATAGGTACGTTCCAAGAACATAGGGAAAGGATGGTAGGTTACAGGAACAAAGGCTGTTGAAAATCTAGTCGAGTAGAAAGGAAAAGCTTACAAAAGGTTCAAAAAACTAGGAAATGATAGAGATCTAGAAGATTATATGGCTAGCAGGAAGGAGCTTAAGAATGAAATTAGGTGAGCCAGAAGGGGCCATGAGAAGGCTTTGGTGAGCTGGATTAAAGAAAACCCCAAGGCATCCTACATGTATGTGAAGAGCAAGAAGATATGACGTGAGAAAACAGGACCAAACAATTGTGTCAATGGAAAAGTGTGTATGGAACCGGAGGAGATAGCAGAGGTACTTAATGAATACTTTGCTTCAGTTTCACAGCGGAAAAGGATCTTGGCGATTGTAGGCTTGACTTACAGTGGATTGTAAAGCTTGACATATAGACATTAAGAAAGAGGATGTGCTGGAGCTTTTGGAAAGCATCAAGTTGGATACGTCTCCGAAACTGGTCGAGATGTACTCCAGGCTACTGTGGGAAGCAAGGGAGGAAATTGCGGAGCCTCTGGCAATGATCTTTGCATCATCAATGGAGACAGGAGAGGTTCCAAAGGATTGGAGGATTGTAGATGCTGTTCCCTTATTCAAGAAAGGGAGTAGATAGCCCAGGAAATTATAGACCAGTGAGTCTTACTGAGAGACAGGATTTATGAACATTTGAATAGGCATAATATTATTAGGAATAGTCAGCTTGGCTTTGTCAAAGGCAGGTCATGCCTTACGAGCCTGATTGAATTTTTTGAGGACGTGACTAAACACATTGATGAAGGTAGAGCAGTAGATGTAGTGTACATGGATTTCAGCAAGGCATTTGATAAGGTACCCCATGCAAGGCTTATTGAGAAAGTAAGAAGGCATGGGATCCAAGGGGACATTGCTTTGTGGATCCAGAATTGGCTTGCCCACAGAAGGCAAAGATTGGTTGTAGATGGGTCATATTCTGCATGGAGGTAGATGACCAGTGGTGTGCCTCAGGGATCTGCTCTGGGACCACTTCTCTTCGTGATTTTTAAAAATGAGCTGGATGAGGAAGTGGAGGGATGGGTTAGTAAATTTGCTGATGACACAAAGGTTGGGGGTGGTGTGGATAGTGTGGGGGCTGTCAGAGTTTACAGTGAGACATCAACAGGATGCATAACTGGGCTGAGAAGTGGCAGATGGAGTTCAACCCAGATAAGTGTGAGGTGGTTCATTTTGGTAGGTCAAATATGATGGCAGAATATAGCATTAGTGGTAAGACTCTTGGCAGTATGGAGGATCAAAGGGATCTTGGGGTCCGAGTCCATAGGACACTCAAAGCTACTGCACAGGTTGACTCTGTGGTTCAGAAGGCATATGGCGCATTGGCTTTCATCAACGGTGGGATTGAGTTTAAGAGCTGAGAGGTAATGTTACAGTTTATAGGACCCTGGTCAGACTTCACTTGGAGTTCTGTGTTCAGTTCTGGTCACCTCACTACAGGAAGGATGTGGAAACTATACAAAGGGTGCAGAGGAGATTTACAAGGATGCTGCCTGGATTGAGGAGCATCCCATATGAGAATAGGTTGAGTGAACTCGGCCTTTTCTCCTTGGAACAGCGGAGGATGAGAGTTGACCTGATAGAGATGTACAAGATAATGAGAGGTATTGATCATGTGGATAGTTAGAGGCTTTTCCCCACGGCTGAAATGGCTAACACAAGAGGGCACAGTTTTAAGGTGCTTGGAAGTAGGTACAGAGGAGATGTCAGGGGTAAGTTTTTTTACGCAGAGAGTGGTGAGTACGTGGAATGGGCTGCCGGCGATGGTGGTGGAGGCAGATACTCCTGGATAGGTACATGGAGCTTAGAAAAATAGAGGGCTACGGGTAACCCTAGGTAATTCCTAAAGTCAGTACATATTCCACACAGCATTGTGGGCCGAAGGGCCTGTATTGTGCTGTAGGTTTTCTATGTTTCTATGGAACACTACTAGTCACCAGCAGCCCACCAGAAAAGGCTTCTTTCTTCCTATTTTTTGCCAGCTGCCAATCAGCCACCACTTTATCCATGCTAGAATCTTTCTGTAATTCCTGTAAATCCTGTATCTTATTACGCAACCTCATGTGTGGCGCCTTGTCAAAAGCCTTCTGAAAATCAAAGTACACAACATTAATTCTCCTTTGTCTATCCTGCTTGTTATTTCTTCAAAGAATTTCAACAGATTTGTCGGGCAAGGTTTTCCCTTGAGGAAACTATCCTGACTATGGCCTATTTTATCATGTGTCTCCAAGTGCCCTGGGACCTCATCCTTAATTAACATTTTCCCAAGCACTAAGGTCAGACTAACTGGCCTATAGTTTCCTTTCTTCTGCCACTCTCCCTTTTTGAAGAGTGGAGTGACATTTGCAATTTTCCAGTCTTCCGGAATCATTCCAGAGTCTAGTGATTATTGGAAGATCATTACTAATGCCTCTACAATCTCTTCAGCCACCTTGTTCAGAACCCTTGGGTGTACACCATCTGGTCCAGGTGACTTATCTAACTTCAGACATTTCAGATTACCAAGAACCTTCTCTCTAGAAATCGTAACTTCACATACTGTACTTCATGACAGCAGACAACTGGAACTTCCACCATACTGCTCTTGTCTTCCACAGTGAAGAATGATGCAAAATACTATATCAGTTCACCCACTATTTCATTGTCCCTAATTACTACCTTTCCGGCATCATTTTTTAGTAGTCCAATATCCACTCTCGCCTCAATTTACACTTTATGTATCTGAAGATACTTTTGATTTCCTCTTTAATATTATTGGCTAGCTTACTTTCGTGTTCCACCTTTACATTCTCAATGACTATTTTTAGAATCATAGAATACATACAGCACAATACAAGCCCTTCGGCCCACAAAGCTGTGCCGAACATGTCCCTACCCTAGAACTACCTAGGCTTTACCCATAGCCCTCTACTTTTCTAAGCTCCATGTAGCCATCCAGGAGTCTCTTAAAAGACCCTATTGTTTCTGCCTCCACCAACGCCACCGGCAGCCCATTCCACGCAATCACCACTCTCCAGGTAAAATACCTACCCCTGACATATTCTCTATATCTACTTCCAAGTACCTTAAAACTATGCCCTCTAGTGCTAGCCATTTCAGCCCTGGGGAAAAGCCTCTGACTATCCACATAATCAATGCCTCTCATTATCTTGTACACCTCTATTAGGTCACCTCTCATCCTCTGTCACTCCCAAGGAGAAAAGACCGAGTTCACTCAGCCTATTCTCATAAGGCAGGGGTCCCCAACCCTTTTTGCACTGAGGACCGGTTTAATATTGACAATATTCTTGCGGACCAGCCGACCCGGGGGGGTGGGGGATGTGGGTAGGGTTGCTAACGGACAAGAGTAGCAGTCAAGTACATTGTGTTTACCCAGAGATAGACTACGATGACCGTAAAGCCTTGCGCGGGCACAACTGCGCATGCGTGACCTGCGCATGCGTGTACCAGCTGATTTTTTTTTCTGCAAATCGATTTTGGCGATTCTGTTCGGGGGGAGGGGTTAATCACGACTGGAATATAGGTGATAAGTGGCTAATATACTCAATTTCATTTCTAAAATGATTTATCTAACGAATTTGATATTAAACACACAGCACATATTTTCCTCGCATGAATATAGCGATAAGTCAATTATCAGGAGAGGACAGGGGAGCTTGAAGTAAGTGTTGAACGAACTTCCAGTAGAAGTGGTAGAGGCAGGTTCGATATTATCATTTAAAGAAAAATTGGACAGGTATATGGACAGGAAAGGAATGGAGGGTTATGGGCTGAGTGCAGGTCAGTGGGACTAGGTGAGAGTAGCGTTCGGCATGGACTAGAAGGGGCGAGATCGACTGTTTCCGTGCTGTAATTGTTATATGGTTATATAAGTAAGTCAATAGCATCATAGCATTTTAAGAACGCGGCCTGAAACGTCGACTGTACCTCCTCCTAGAGATGCTGCCTGGCCTGCTGCGTTCACCAGCAACTTTGATGTGTGTTGCATAGCATTTTAAGTAACGTTTGGATATTAACCACACAGCACATATTTTCCCCATATGAACATATAAAATCATTGCAGCACACCAATATCGCTGAATCAGTGGGAGCCCTGGGCTTGTTTTCCTGCAACAAGACGGTCCTATCGAGAGGTGATGGGAGACAGCGATACTCGAAGGGGGTGCCTTATGTCCAGTCTATTACGCAATTTGGTTTTCATTGCATTCATTGCAGAAAACTTCGCTTCGCAGAAAAATGTTGGAAATGAAAGCAAAATTTCAGTTCTTAGCCTTGACTTTGATCCAGAATGCCGGCAGAGATGCTATATCAAACATACTTTTCAGCCCGCCATCATTTGCAAGCTCAAGGAGTTGAACTCCTTTCCGCGTTGACATGGATGACGTGTGCGTAATGACCTCGCGTGCGTTCAAGCTCAACAGTGGACGTGTCAGGGAATGAGGAAAGGTGCAGCTGACTCCTATCGCCAAATCATATCGTTTCCTCGTGGCCCAGAAGCGCATGATTTGAGGCCCGGTGGTTGGGGACCGCTATCATAAGGCATGCTCCCCAATCCAGGCAATATCCTTGTAAATCTCCTCTACACCCTTTCTATGGTTTCAACATCCTTCCTGTAGTGAGGCGACCACAATTGAGCACAGTACTCTAAGAGGGTTCTGACTGGGGTCCTATATAGCTGCAACATTACCTCTTGGCTCTAAAACTCAATCCCAAGATTGATGAAGGCCAATGCACCGTATGCCTTCTTAACCACAGAGTCCACCTGCGTAGCATCTTTTGAGTGTCCTAGGAATCAGACCCCAAGATCCTTCTGAGCCTCCACACTGCCAAGAGTCTTACCATTAATGCTATATTCTGCCATCATATTTGACCTACCAAAATTAACCAACTCACACTTAACTGGGTTGAACTCCATCTTCTCAGCTCAGTTTTGCATCCTATCAATGTCCTGTTGTAACCTCTGACAACCCTCCCCACTATCCACAACACCTCCAGCCTTTGTGTCATCAGAAAATTTACTAACCCATCCCTCCACTTCCTCATCCAGCTCATTTTTAAAAATCACAAAGTGTAGGGGTCCCAGAACAGATCCCTGAGGCACACCACTGGTTATCGGCCTCCATGCAGAATATGACCCGCTTACAACCACTCTTTGCCTTCTGTGGGCAAGCTAGTTCTGGATCCATAAAGCAATGTCCCCTTGAATCCCATGCCTCCTTACTTTCTCAATAAGCCTTGCATGGGGTACCTTATCAAATGTCTTGCTGAAATCCATATACATTACATCTACTACTCTACCTTCATCAATGTGTTAGTCACATCCTCAAAAAATTCAATCAGGCTCGTAAGGCACAACCTTCCTTTAGATTATGAAGACACGTAGTCCTCTTTTAATGTCATTTAGTAATGCATGCGTTAAGAAATGATACAATATTTCCTCCGGTGTGATATCACAAAACACAGGACAAACCAAGACTGAAAAAACTGACAAAACCACATAATTATAACATATAGTTACAACAGTGCAACAATACCATAACTTGATGAAGAAGTCCATGAGCACAGTAAAAGTTCAAAGTCTCTCATCTCACGCAGACGGGAGAAGGAAGAACTCTCCCTGCCATGCCGACCACAGTCCAACTCTGAGTCATCCGAAAACTTCGAGCTCTGATCAGCTCTCCGACACCGAGTATTAAGCGCCATCTCTGTCCAAACGATTTGACCTCAACCTCAGTTGCCAACAGCAGGCAAAGCCGGGGATTTGACAAAGCCATGCCAAGCCATTCCTAATCATATTATGCCTCTCCAAATGTTCATAAATCCTGCCTCTCAGGATCTTCTCCAACAACTTACCAACCACTGAAGTTAGACTCACTGGCCTATAATTTCCTGGGCTATCGCTACTCCCTTTCTTGAATAATGAAATAACACCTGCAACTCTCCAATACTCCAGAACCTCTCCCATCCTCATTAATGATGTAAAGATCATTGCCAGAGGTTCAGCAATCTCCTCGCTCACCTCCCACAGTAGATTGGGGTACATCCCCTCCAGTCCCTGTGACTTATCCAACTTTATGCTTTCCAAAAGCTCCAGCACATCCTCTTCTTTAATATCTACATGCTCAGGCTTTTCAGTCCACTGCAAGTCATCCTTACAATCGCCAAGCTCCTTTTCCATAGTGAATACTGAAGCAAAGTATTCATTAAGTACCTCCGCTATTTCCTTCAGTCCCATACACACTTTTCCACTGTCACACTTGATTGGTCCTATTCTCTCACATATTTTTCCTCTTGCTCTTCACATACTTGTAGAATGCCTTGGAGTTTTCCTTAATCCTGTCCAGTAAAGTCTTCTCATGGCCCCTTCTGGTTCTCCTAATTTCATTCTTAAGCACCTTCCTGTTAGCCTTATAATCTTCTAGATTCCTATCATTACCTAGTTTTTTTGAACCTTTCATAAGCTCTCCTTTTCTTTTTGACTAGATTTACAACAGCCTTTGTACACCACGGATCTTGTACCCTACCATCCTTTCCATGCCTCATTGGAACTCACCTACTCAGAACCCCACGCAAATATCCCCTGAATATTTGCCACATTTCTTCTGTACCGTTCCCTGAGAACATCTGTTTCCAATTTATGCTTCCAAGTTCCTGCCTGATAACCTCATATTTCCCATTACTCCAATTAAACGTTTCCCTAACTTGTCTGTTCCTATCCTTCTCCAATGCTATGGTAAAGGAGATGGAATTGTGATCATTATCTCCAAAATGCTCCCCCACTGAGAGACCTGACACCTAACCAGGTTCATTTCACAATACCAGATCAAGTACAGCCTCTCCTCTTGTAGGCTTATCTACATATTGTGTCAAGAAACCTTCCTGAACACACCTAACAAACTCCACCCCATCTAAACCCCTCACTCTGGGGAGATGCTAATCAATATTTGGGAAATTAAAATCTCCTACTACAACAACCCTGTTATTATTACACCTTTCCAGAATCTATCTCCCTATCTGCTCCTCAATGTCCCTGTTGCTATTGGGTGGTCTATAAAAAACACTCAGTAGAGTTATTGACCCCTTCCTATTCCTAACTTCCACCCACAGAGACTCCGTAGACAACCCCTCCATGACTTCCTTATTTTCTGCAGCCATGACACTCTCTGATCAACAGTGCCACGACCCCACCTCCTTGCCCCAGAAGAGGACCCAATGATCTAGAAATCTGAATCCCTGCCCCCTGCTCCAATCCCTCAGCCACACATTTATCCTCCACCTCATTCTAGTCCTCTACTCTCTGTCACGTGGCACAAGTAGTAATCCCAAGATTACTACCTTTGAGGTCCTGCTTCTCAACTTCTTTCCTAACTCCCTGTAGTCCATTTTCAGGACCTCCTCCCTTTTCGTACCCATGTCATTGGTACCAATATGTACCACGACATCTGGCTGTTCTCCTTCCCACTTCAATGTATCGTGGACGTGATCAGAAACATCTCGGACCCTGGCACCTGTGACGCAAACTACCGTCCGCGTTTCTTTCCTGCATCCACAGAAGCGCCTACCTGAACCCGTAACTATAGAGTCCCCTATCACTGCTGCCATCCTCTTCCTTTCCCTACCCTTCTGAGCCACAGGGCCAGACTCTGTGCCAGAGGCGCAACCACTGTTGCTTCCCCCAGGTCGGCCATCCCCCTCCCCCCAAATACTTATTGTTAAGGAGGACAGCCACTGGGGTACTCTCTAGTACCTGCTTCTTGTCCTTCCCTCTCCTGACTGCTACCCGCTTCTCTGCCTCCTGTGGTCCCAGGGTGACTACCTGCTTATAGCTCCTCTCGATCACCTCCTCACTCTCCCTGACCAGACAAAGATCATCGAGCTGCAACTCCAGTTCCCTAACGCAGTTTCTAAGGAGCTGCAACTCGACGCACCTGGTGCAGATGTGGTCGTCTGGGAGGCTGGGAGTCTCCAGGACCTCCCACATCTGACACTGAGCACAGAAAACCAGCTTCACACACCTATGTTCTGCCTCTATTTTAAACAGATAACTTACCTGGCCTCGACCCTTTGTCACCTAAGCCCCGTTGAGCCAAAGCCTTCCTACTCTGTCTCCCACTACTCCGTTGCTCACTCCTCTAACGCCCACTCTGTAAATCTGTCTTCCTTTTAAACTTTACCCGCTGTTCTCACTGGCCAACCTCCAGGTGCTTGCGCAGTCGTGCCCCATTTAAACCACTGAAGAAATAACTTTTGTTGACCCCTGTTGGTTTTTAAAAGCTTCCCAATCTTGTAACTTCCCACTATTTTTTGCTTTATTACTTGTCCTCTCTTTGGCTTTCATCTTTGCTTTGACTTCTATTGTTAGCTATGGTTGAATCATCTTGCCTTTTGAATACTTCTTCCTCTTTGGACTGTATATATCCTGTGCCCTCCAAATTGCTTCCTGAAATTCAAGCCATTGCAGCTCTGCTGTCATCCCTGCCAGTATCCTTTTCCAATCAATTCTGGCCAAATCCTCTCTCAAGCCTCTGCAATTCATTTTGCTCCTCTGTGATACTGATACATCTAACATTAACTTCCCCTTCTCAAATTTCAGGCTGAATTCAATCATATCATGATCATTTCCCCTCAGAGTTCTTGACCTTAAGCTTTTTAATTAATTTTGGTTCAATGCTTAACACCCAATCCAGAATAGCTAATCCCCTAGTGGGCTCAACCATGAGCTGCTCTAAAAAGACATCTCGTAAGCATTCCAGAAATTCCCCCCCTTGGAATCTAGCACCAACCTGATTTCCCCAATCTACCTACATATTGAAATCCCCTATGACTATTGTAACATTGCCCTTCTGGCACGCAATTTCTATCTCCCATTGTAATTTATAGACCACATCCTTACTACTGTTTGGGAGTCTGTATACAACTCCCATCAGTGTATTTTCACCCTTGCAGTTCCTTAGCTCTATCCGCAATGATTCAGCATCTTCCAACCCTATGTCACCTCCTTCTAAAGATTTGATTTCATTTTTACCAACAGAGCAATGTCACCCTCTCTGCCTTCCTGCCTGTCCTTTCGATACAATTTATATCCTTGGACATTACACTCCCAGCTATAATCTTCTTTCAGCCAGACTTTCTGTAAAAGTCCACAACACAAAAAGAAAAGGGGAAAAAAATGTGCCTACAAAGATGGATGCAACAGACGGACCACACAGAGTGTAAGGTGGGCCAGCAATGCATGAGAGGTGATTCAAAGGAAATTATTATGGTTGACTGTTTAGCTTCATGAAGTGTTTTGGTATATCCCGAGAATCATCATAACATGGCTTGTTAAATAGTACAGAATCGCTCGAGAGGAATGTGAACTAAGGACAAAAGAAATTAAATGAATGATATTTTGAAATGAAAAAATTGGAAGACTCATATGGAACTTAAGTACCAGCTTGGATCTGTTGGGCTGGATGGCCTGTTTCTCAGCTATAAATAATTTCCAAAATTTACATATTTTTGAATTTGAATCCATAAGTAATAATTACTAAACATTTTGAATGGTGTAGGTCAATAAAATGTGCAGTAAAAAAGCAAAACGTGGTAGAGGGTGGTGTGACTGTGATCCAAGTCACCAGAAAGGCACTGAAACTGGTGAGACAGAAGTTTTTATTGACCACAACAAGTAAGTATTCTTATGGAGACACTTGTGGTAAAATTTCACAAATTTTTTATACCCCCAAGAACAGTAGTGATACAAAACAATTACTTACTTCAATATTTCGGGTGGACAAATGGTTCCTTTGAATTACATAATGGCAGGCACCTCTGAAAGTTCAAAGGTTCCTGCTGGGACAAACTAATTGACCCAGGTATTTTAAAAACTTCTGAAGACAGAGCGCCAGGTGCCTAAGATTTGTATTTGTGTGAGCTAACTCTCTAAGTACACAGTAGATAACTATTAATTGCAGCTATACCTGTGTGTGACCATACTTGATATGCTAAGAGACAACATCAGCCTACTCTGCCAACCTGAACTCAAGTTACAATAGTGCAAATAGCTTAGCTATGTTGCCTAGTTTGATGCATGCCAATTAATATGACCCCATTGTCTTAACACTTGGCTGAAGCATATGTAAACATCCCATAGTCATTATTTTGCAAACCATACCTCTTAGTCTGTGGGTCAGCCTGTAATAAACAAACAGTACAAAGAACATACATCAAAGTTGCTGGTGAACGCAGCAGGCCAAGCAGCATCTATAGGAAGAGGCGCAGTCGACGTTTCAGGCCGAGACCCTTCGTCAGGACTAACTGAAGGAAGAGTGAGTAAGGGATTTGAAAGCTGGAGGGGGAGCTGTATGTTGTTTGAATTTCCAGCATCTGCAGAATTCCTGTTGTTTGCGTTTAAATTCACTACTGCGAAGCCTCTTCCGGTGATGCCTACACCGAAGAAGTTTAGATCCTCTCTTCGACGGGAGTTCAGTGAAACCATCTCTCACTGCTCCCCATCTGTAATTTCTTCGGCTCTTCAACTTTTCGACCACACTTTGACTCAAACTCGCTATCACAGCCATATATCCTTTCTTGGAACGTGCCTCCGTCGCCAACTTACTCCAGTTGGCTTTAGGATTCGTTTCCAAGCCTCTCAATTTGGACCTTCTGAGGATCCCAGGTACTCACATTTTATTGACTCTGCCTCTCGCCGCTTCTCCCGTCAAGCTCTGAAGGCGACGCTCTCCGCCATGAGGAGGTACTTGGTGTCCCTATCCCAGACCCTTCCACACCTTCGGGACACTTTCTTCGCCGTCTGTAATGGTCCCCCTCCAGCTTTCAAATCCCTTACTCACTCTTCCTTCAGTTAGTCCTGACGAAGGGTCTCGGCCTGAAACGTCGACTGCGCCTCTTCCTATAGATGCTGCTTGGCCTGCTGCGTTCACCAGCAACTTTGATGTATGTTGCTTGAATTTCCAGCATCTGCAGAATTCCTGTTGTTTGCATTTAAAAAACAGTACAAAGATGTGCTTTTAACATAAATTTATGCTTGCAATTTACAATTCACATTAAGAACTGAAGACTGCTTTTTGTTTGAATTATTATCTGCTATATTAACATAACTCCAGAATACTCCTTAACAGAGAGCAAAAGAATCAGTTCAGTATGGAGAATCTAATATATGTTAAATAATTTTATACCGATTTATAAAAATGCAGCATTGGACTAAATCTGATAATATATATCTGTGCAGCAGCACTGACAATTCAACAAATAGAGAAAAAATATTTCAAATATGTCCTGGAATAGAAGAAACAGGCACTTGGCTTCCTTTGCTTGCCATTTGGTAGGAACAGCCCTGTTAATAAACACTAAGAGATAATATTTCTAATTTTAGGTCACAATTCTGTCAAAAAGAACAGTAATAAAGCAAAGCTGGCCTAATTAAACCTTGCAGTACTACGTCAATGCTCTCAACAGTGTCAGGAGCTGTATAACACAGAACAGCAGTTCAAGCAGAATGCCAGAACTAAATTTAAATATTTCCCTCTCATTTCATCCAGCTATTTTTCTTCTGACAATTATAACTTTAAAAGTGTATGTATTGGTCTTCCTAATAAATCTGAAGTCATAGCCGTAAGTGTTACAAGGGCCCTCTTGCCACAATTAAGAGAAAAAACAGGTAAATTGGGTAAAATGGAGCCCAAGGCATTCTTCAGATGTTTGGTAGGAATGCTCCAGTCCTATGAGCTAACATCCAGTTATCAACATTATGGAAATTCCTGCACTTCACTACATGCTCAAATATGCTCAGCCAAATTCAGACCTCTGAGCCCGTAAGCCATCAGTTTCAAATGGAGCATTGGTTTGGTTCATTATTATTGCAACATGTACTAAGATACAGTAAAAAGCTTGTTTAGCATACTGTTCATACAGATCAAATCATTACACAGTGCATTGAAGTAACACAAAGTAAAATAATAACAATGCAGTGTAAAATGTAAAACTACAGGGAAAGTGCAGACAAGAGAAAATCTGCAGATGCTGGAAATCCGAACAACAAACACAAAAACTTAGCAGGCCAGACAGCATCTATGGAAAAGAGTACAGTCGATGTTTCAGGCTGAAACCCTTGCAGTGCAAGTAATCAATAAAGTGCAAGATCACAACAGGGTCAAGAGTCTATCTTACTGTACAAGAGGTCCATTCAAAAGTCTGATGACAGTGCTCGTCCTGTTACAGAAGCTACTTTTGAACCTGGTTGTATGTGCTTTCAGGCTTTTGTATTTTCTGCAAATGTCTGAGGTGGGTGGGGTGTTTAATTATGCTGGGAAATTGAGCATGCAACTTCTGGATGTTGAACTGCACATGTGCAACCGAGTCTCAGGACCGCACATACACAGTTAGGAGCGTGCACTCTGCAGTTTCCAGGTTGGCTCCTTGGAAAAATTCTCCAGCATACCTATCACTTTTACAATAAGATGTGGATAAATTTGGTCTGAAGTGACATGAAAACCTGTAAGGTCTGCAACTGGTTTTCAGATCAGTCTCTGATAATGGAACTAACTGAATTTGCACATTTAGAGTTCGTTCTGTACCCACCCAGCTTCCTGCAAAAGATGAGATGAAGTCATGAGTAGTGGATTTTGTGCAGTTAACGTGTCTAGCAGCTTTCAAAAGTTATTTTTTCAGATTTGATGATTGATTATGTTCCCCAGGGTTGGTAGAGTGTCCTGAAGTCATACAGAAGATAAATATGCCCTCTTTTCTGATATTCCAAATGTGGCCTCACTAACATCTTGTTGTAACTGCAACATAGCATCCCATCTTGAATACTCGATGCATTGAGATTGCCTAGGTGCCTATGATAAGGAACTTAACAATAAAGAATTAGAAGCTGGAACAGACTATTTGGCCCCTCAAGATGCTCCAGCATTTGGTAAGATCAGGTTTGATACAATTAATGACTGAGCTGTCATAGCCCTCCAAGGTGGAGCATTCCAAAGATGCACCATCTTAGAACATAAGACCATAGGACATAGGAGTAGAATTAGGCCATTCAGCCTATCGACTCTGCTCATTACGGCTGATTGCAGATCTTATAAAGTCCTATAAAGCTTCAGCATTATCTCCTTGATTTTATTTTCTATTCCCCTAGAAATAAATGCCAACATTGCATGTGCCTTCTTTACCACAGGCTCAACCTGTAAATTAACCTTCTGGGAGTTTTGCACAAGGACTCTAAAGTCCCTGTGCTCCTCTGTTGTTTTAATTTTCTCCCCATTTAGATAATAGTTTTCACTATTGTTCTTTTTACCAAACAGTATTATCATACATTTCCCAAGACTGTATTCCATCTGCCACTTTTTTGCCCAGTCTTCTGATTTGTCAAGGCCCTGCTGCACTTGCATTGCTTCCTCAGCACTACCTACACCTCCACCTACCTTCATATCGTCCATAGACTTTGCCACAAAGCCATCAACTCCACTATCTAAATTACTGACAAACGCTGTGAAAGGTAGCGGCCCCAATACTGACCCCTGAGGAACACCACAAATTACTGGCAGCCAAGCAGAAAAGGCCCCCATTTTCCCACTTGCTGCCTCCTGCCTGTCAGCCATTCCTCGATCTACGCCAGCATCTTTCCTGTAACACCGCAGGTACCTTGTTAAGCAGCCTCATGTGAGGCACCTTATCAAAAGCGTTCTGAAAATCAAAATAAATGAAATCCACTGCCTCTCCTTTGTCCACTATGCTTGCTACTTTTTCCTTTGTAATAGCAATGGTACTCACTCCTGCTCCCTGACACTCATGGACCTTTGTCTTCCACAGTAAGAAATAAAGCAAAGTACTTATTAAGTTTACCTGCCATTTCTTTGTCCCCAGTTACTACCTCACCAGCATCATTTTCCAGTGGTCCAATATCAGCTCTTATTTCCTTTTTATTCTGTATATAACTGAAAAACCGTTTAGTGCCCTGCTTTATATTATTGGCTTACTTGTCCTCATATTTCATCTTTTCCCTTCTTATAGTTTTTTTAGTTGCCTTTTATTGGATTTTAAAAGCTTCCCAATATCCAACTTCCCACTAATTTTTGCTACCTGTATGCCCTTTCATTGGCTTTTACACAGTCCTTAAGTTCCCTTGTCAGCCATGGATGCCTATCCCTGCCATTTGAGAGCTTCTTCCTCTGTGGGATATGTCTATCCTGCGTCTTGTGAATTATTCTGAGAAACTTCAGCCACCTCAGTTCTGCTGTCATCCTCGCCGATCTCCCCCTCCAATCCACCTGGGCAGGCTCCTCTCTCATGCCCCTGTAATTCTCTTTATTCCACTGCAATACTGATACATCTGACTTATGCTTCTCCCTCTCAAGTTACAGTATGAATTCAATCATATTATGATCACTGTTTCCTAAGGGTTTGTTTACGTTAATCTCCCTAATAAGATCTGGGCTATTACATAACACCCAATCTAAGCTACCCTTTCCGCTAGTCAACTTGAGCACGTGCTGCTCTAAAAAGCCATCTTGTAGGCATTCAACAAATTCCTTCTCTTGCGATTCGACACCAACCTGATATTCCCAATCCCCTTTCATATTGAAGTCCCCCATTACAATTCTGACATTACCCTTATTACATGCCCGTTCCAGCTCCCTTTGCAATCTCAACCCCACATCTTGGCTACTATTTGGAGACCTATATATGATTCCCATAATTTTTTGTTTTACCCTTGCAGTTTCTTAACCCCACCCACAAAGATTCAATATTCACTGACTCTATGTCTCCTCTCTCTAAAGATGTAATTCCATCTCTTACCAACAGAGCCACACCACCGCCTATGCCTCCCTGTCTGTCCTTTTGATACAAAGTATATCCGATGATGTTAAACTCCCAACTGTGACCTTCTTTCAGCCACGACTCAGTCATGTCCACAACGTCATAGCGACCAATCTCCAATTGCACCACGAGTTCGTCCACCTTAATCTGAATGCTACGTGCATTTAAGTGCAGCACCCTCTGTCCTGGATTATTTGCCCTTATGAATTTTCCTCTGTGGTACAATTAACTCTTGGCTCTGTCTGCAGCTGTACCCAGTCATTGGCTTGTCCTTCCCTACATTCATATTATATATTACATCATCTACTTGTAAACCTGCTGGCTCATCCTCAGCTCTATCGTGCAGGTTCCCATCCCCCTGCCATATTAGGTAGAAGTATCATCTGAAATACCTACTCTTTATTCTGAGACTGTGACCCCCTAGCCACAGGAAACATCCCATCTTCTCATTCTTCTAAACGGAGGCTGAGATTACTCAATATCTCCTCATATGTGGCACCAACCATCACTTGATGCATGATAGTAAATCTTCACTGCACTCTGTCTAAGGAATATATTTTTCATTGCACTTGCACAGATTGAGTACAATGAATCCATGCATCACATCAAGAGCAATAATCCATAAATTGCTTGTGTTCCTTGTGGCTCTCCAGGTATCAGTCTGTGCACACTGCAATGGACTTCGTTGGAAGTTAATAACTCACTCAAGGCACAGTGTACACAGTAATTAAATTTTACAATGTGTGCTATGTATGCTTAGAAGCAATCTATTTTGCAGTTCCATTCAATTTTGTTACATGTAAAATACATACGCTAAGTTTCATAGCCAGGGAGTTCTTCTAATGCCTAATTATCCCTGAACTGATACGACCAAACCAGATGATGGGGTTATAGAGTCAGAAAATTAAGGAGAACACAGCACATAAATAGGTTCTTCAGCCCACCTAGTCCATTCCAAAGCCATTTAAGCTGCCTAGTGCCATCAACCTGCACCAGGACCACAGCTCTCCAAAACCCTATTATCAACGTACCTATCCAAACTTCCCTTAAACGTTGAAATCAAGCTCGCATGCACCACTTGTGCAGACAGTTTATTCCACACTCTCACGACCCTCTAAGTGAAGAAGTTTCTCCTCATGTTCTCCTTAAACTTCTCACCTTTCACCCTTAACCCGTGAACTCTGGTTGTAGTCCCACCCAACATCAGTGGAAAATGCATTGCATTTTCCCTTTCTATACCCCTCAAAAATTTGTATACCTCTATCAAATCTTCTCCCAGTCTTCTATATTCTAAAGAATACAGAACCTATTCAATCTTTTCTTATAACTCAGGTCCTGCAGATCTGGCAACATCCTTGCAAACTTTCCCTGCACGCTTTTCCATAGATGCTGCCTGGCCTGCTGAGTTCCTCCAGCATTTTGTGTGTTTTGCAAATAAATTGCTTACCCTGTTTCCCTTGCAATCATCATGACTGCACCCAAAGTTCATTGTGTGATCTTTGAAATATCTGAGAAGTGAAAAGGTGTTATGCTGGTACGTGATTTCCCTGAAGGAGCAGCTTATGAAGGGCCAGGAAGCACGCAATTCATGAATCGGTCCAGAATAAGTTGCAGATAATAAGCAAAGAGCAGAGAAATGGAATCAGGAAAATACCTGCGTGTAATAATCATTCATTAATCAGTAAAACCTTTAAATGATCTGAGCAATTAACATCCTGCATATAACGCATTTTTGCAAATGGAAGTTGTCAAGGTATGTTAATTGAAAATACCAGAAATAAGTGTTCATTAACGACTGTACTGGGAAACATTGGCATTGCTACAAATTTGAGCCAAATCTATTCAAGGAACAGACTATTGACAAATCATTTAGGAAAGTAAAAAGGCAAAATAGCTCAAAGTCAGGCTGAAATGTTATTCTTTACAGTTTACAAAGTTTCCGTCACTGATTTGCAATTCAATTTCATCCACGTACTTCATTCCCAGTTTTCTGTGTGTGCATTCAGGAAGATACAAATGAAAATCAGATACATAAAAGAAATTTACAATATACAGTACATAATAGGGAAAATTGCTCAAGATTTTGGAGAAAACAGATATGGTTTGAAGTGCTAAGTAAAAAAAAGATCGAAAATTTTCAGTCTGGTTGTGAAATGGGATTTTCTGGATATCAAACCAATCATTATATGGTGGCTTTGTATAAAGCAGGGGATTCCAACCTGGGTCCATGGACTCCTCTGTTAATGGTAAGGCTCCATGGCATAAAAAGGCTTGGGAACCCCTGATTTAAAGGTTTGTCGATGAATATAAGTTAATCTGAAGGCAATTTTGCAACTAAAAAAAGAATGTTTGACTGAATAGACATATAAAGGAAAAGAGAACAAGAGCCATGAGTCGGGAATAATGGTTAGTGAGCAAGAGTTGAAGGTACAAATGTTCAAGTAGTTTACTGATATTGCATGGGATGGATGGAAAAGAAATGTGATGGACAATCTGGAAAATTGCCATCAGCGTCGTGAAACGATAAAGTGATTCTGCAGACGCTGGAAATTTGCTCAACACGTAAAATGATGGAGGAACTCAGCAGGTCAGGTAGCATCTATGAAGGGAGTTGTTACATAACCGGCAACAATGAATATTAATCGAGACAGGTTATATAAAAACAACCGAACATTTATTAAACACGTATAAACGATAAGGGGAAAAAAAGCAAAGGAAAACCTTAACCGGAGGTTAACAGGTACGCAGCCGTTCACCAACTCCACTCGGTTTTGGTTCTTAAAGCGTTAAATGCGAAAACAGTTCTTAAAGCGATACAGTCAGATATAGTTCTTAAAGCAATAACTTCGGAAGTCCAACAGTTTTACACGTTCAATTGGGAGAGACTTCTCTGGAGAAGGGTTTCTTCACAGACGCACCTTTACTGCTGGTTCTGTCCACAGGATTCCCGATGCCGAAAATAAACAGTTTAAATCGACTGATCTTAAATTCCTTTAGAGAGAGAGAGAGCACCTTTTTGCATGAACTCATTGCCCTTTTGCAAGACTTATCTCGATGCATGTTCTCTCCAACGAAGACTCAGTAAGGTCGATTCTTTATTAAACTGCCAAACGATGCCGACTTCTCTCGATCTTTCGATGAATTCTTCACTCTCCCTTCAAATGTCAGAATTGAGTAAATTGGCACTTCCAGCCACAAATTTCCAGTCCAATAAAACAACATCTTGTAAGAGAACGCACCTTCCGTTTTAAAAATGAAACTGCATCACAAAAAAGCAAACACGCAACAGAAACGGAGGCACAACACATTCTACCTGGAAATCTACAAACTCAAAAACTAACTGTGTCACCTGGGTCGACCCTTATACAGTCACGGGGCACATGTGGCCTCACATCGGCAGGAAAATCACCTCAGGTGACCTCCAAAAGACCATTACATCATTCTCACAAAAAAAGCAGATCTCCTTGAGCATGTAACAGAGTAAATAGACAGTGTTTTAGACTGAGACCCTTTATCAGGATTGTTCTCAGTCCATCCCATTTAATCCAGTTGTAGTATCATACAAAACAATGGAAGATGTCCTGTTGTGAAGATACAATTTTTGTTTCCACAAAGACAATCTAGACAGAATTCTTACTATTACTGTCATGGACAGATGCACCTGTAACAGGTAAACAGGAAAGGATGACACCAAATAGGTTTTTCCCTGGTATTGACTGTCTCTCCGCACCTCAGAAGCAGTGTGGAAACCATGTCCTTCAATCATTGATAATGCTCAAAGTGATGCAATGAGGAAGTTAATGGAGAACTGACCAAGAATGCATTCTGCACCTTTCCTGATATTAATGCTTCTTACTTAGTGTGTTTCGGACTCCCAGTAAGGAGTGATGTTATGGTATGTAACCAGATTGGATTTGCCCTTGATTTTGTGAACAGTATATTCCTGGGCAATCTTCCATAACATCAGGTAGCTGTCAGAGTAGTAGACTGCAGGTAATGGAAATCTGAAATACAAAGTGAAAATGCTGGAAAAACTTAGTAGCATCTGAGAAGGGAACAAAATAAGTGAATGCTTCGGGTTAGTGACCTCCTGTCGCTGTTCATCTTGCAAAGCGTTTCTGTTGAATTTGCTGTTTTATACGATTTGACAAAGCAGTGCAAACCACAGTGGTAGCCGGACTGATGCTCAATCATTTCTGAAATTGTTGCCGTCTAAAGGCAGAAACTCTCCCAATTGCCCGTGCTGTTAGAATCATCACACGTGCTTTATTCTTGATGTATAATATTGGCAGCAATAAAGACAACATTTCATGAGCTCGAAAGGAAAACCAAGAATAGGTAATTTTAGATAATAGTTGCAGTCCTTGAGTGGTGTGATACGTGTGCTCCAAGGGCACAAAGAATGTCAACACCATAGCAACTGCACAAGACAGCACCATTGAAAAGCAGCAACTCTTTCCCGCTGTAATTGAATCCAACCACACAAATTGAAATGAAAAGAAAGAGGTAAAATTAGATGAAAGACTCTTCAGGATTGAGGACAGCAACAGCAGTAAAATTTCTTAGCGTACAGTCAGAGATGTCAATGAAGGAACTGTTACAGGAAAACTGCCAGAAGTACGCAGACTTTCACGATAACAAGCTCTTTTATACTTCAGAAACAAATACATGAAGGAACAAAAATGTGTGGCTTTCACAGAGCTTTCACTTTGTAAATTATGGGCTCCCGTGGTTGCTAGTGTAATCAAACAAAACAGAGTGAAGCACCCTCTGTTCTCTTATGCTGCAGTCCATTCATATCAATGTTATAGGATAGGCTAGATGTCAAGGGACCTATCCTATCACAATAATAATAAGGGTTGTTAGGCAAGAAACAGACAAAAATAGATTTAACAATATAAATGCCAAGGCATTGGACAGATATTACAGCAACAGAGAACAGCAATTTTTTTTGTCAACCACAATCCATTTAAAACTATGTTCTATTAATAAAGTCAATTTCCATTTGTATTTCAGTACGAGAGCCCTAATACTTATAGAAAAATGAGAAGGTGCAATAACAAACACCTGCACAACCAAGGATGCAGAGTTCTTGCTAAGTTTATCAACAAGGCTTTATTATCACTTCCATGGATGATGGGATGGTAAATTGGATGAGTAAGTATGAAGATGATACTAAGATAGGTGGAGTTGTGGATAATGAAGTAGGTTTTTAAAGCTTGCAGAGAGATTTAGGCCATTTAGAAGAGTGGGCTGAAAGATGGCAGATGGAGTTTAATGCTGATAACTGTGAGGTGCTACATTTTGGTAGGACTAATCAAAATAGGACATACATGGTAAATGGTAGGGCATTGAAGAATGCAGTAGAACAGAGGGATCTAGGAATAATGGTGCATAGTTCCCTGAAGGTGGAATCTCATGTGGATAGGGTGGTGAAGAAAGCTTTTGCTATGCTGGCCTTTATAAATCAGAGCATTGAGTATAGGAGTTGGGATGTAATGTTGAAATTGTACAAGGCATTGTTAAGGCCGAATTTGGAGTATTGTGTACAGTTCTGGTCACCAAATTATAGGAAAGATGTCAACAAAATTGAGAGAGTACAGAGAAGATTTACTAGAATGTTACTTGGGTTTCATCTCCTAAGTTACAGAGAAAGGTTGAACAAGTTGGGTCTTTATTCTTTGGAGCATAGAAGGTTTAGGGGGGACTTGATAGAGGTATTTAAAATTATGAGGGGGATAGATAGAGTTGATGTGGCTTTTTCCACTGAGAGTACAAGAGATTCAAACAAGAGGACATGAGTTGAGAGTTAAAGGGCAAAAGTTGAGGGGTAACATGAGGGAGCACTCAGAGAGTGGTAACTGTGCGGAATGAGCTTCCAGCAGAGGCAGGTTCGATGTTGTCATTTAAAGTTAAATTGGATAGATATATGGACAGGAAAGGAATGGAGGGTTATGGGCTGAGTGCAGGCCAGTGGGACTAAGTGAGAGTAAGAGTTCGCCATGGACTTGAAGGGCTGAGATGGCCTGCTTCCGTGCTATAAATGTCATATGTTATATGGCTTGTTATCCAACAAACAATCCATAAACGGAGATGCTGGCTTAAGATTAAAAGAGGAAGCAGGGAATAGGAGGCCACATGTAGATAATAAAATCATAAGACATGGGAGCAGGAAACCATTTGGCCAATTGACTCTGCTTTACCATTCCATCGTGGGGGATTTATTATCTGTCTCAGTCTTGCTTTACTGGTAACCCAGTGTCCTTTGCTGTAATCCCTCACAATTGAATTTATTCTATCTCAATATTAGTTGTTTCTATATTTGTTAAAGTTATTGACGTCACCTAAGATGTGCATAATTTTAGTAAATACCAAGTACTTCTGTGTTTGTTTAATCTTACCCACTTGAAATCAGGATTGTCAAATATTTTTCCAGATCAGCATTATACTGAGAATTATAATCCAATACCTAATTCTATAGTAGAAACAAGCACATAGAAATTCAACCCAAATCACCGCAGTACTACATCGTAGCATCAGAATGTTGTATTCTAGCTTAGCAATTCACTGCATTGGATTTGAGGGAAGCTCTGAGCTAGGATACCTACATTTGGACTTTCATTTTGAATTAGGTTTGACCTGCAGCTATACTTCATCACTGGCTGAATTTGTTCTCACATTGAATCATTTTCTTTGATTCTGGCTATATCTACCAGATAAAATGTGTTGCCACTGAAACCCAACAGAGTCCTAGCTATGCCCAGTCTTCTGTGGGACATGAGAAATATTCTTCATCCCAGACCTATGCATTTCCTCTATTGGTACATAATCCTCTGCAAGCCCACTGACTCCAGGGGATACTAATTGATGTCCAATAGCCAAAAAAGGAGATGGAGAAGTTAAAGGAGAGGGTTAGACATGGATCGGTTGACTCCTGGAGCTACCTTAGCTGCACCTCAAACTCATTTCATGTAAAAACTTCTTTTCTTGCTCCACCACATCTTTCCAACATTACATCTCTACAATAATGCTTCTAATGGACATTCCTTTTCCCAATATAACCTTTGCAAAGATTCTCAATACGTCCAAATTTTTTCCTACAATTCTGCTCCTCACTCTTTCCCCTCCTAACCCCAGAACTAGTGGTCAATTTTCTACAGGCTCTTTCCTCTTAGACCAGGAGTCGGGCTATGCAGTACTGCTTCCCCTAATTACTTATCAAAATGCTTACCTAGCTCTATAACTTATTTACATTCTTATTACAAAACTATTCTTAATACTGTAGCAGCCGCAGCATGTGGCTTAATGCCTATCACCGGTAGTAGAACCTCACACATCATTTGTATTTGAACAGCAGTGAAAATATTTTAGGGAACTATTGATGTTTAAAGATTCTTTGGCAGGGGTCTGATAATTTGTTGACAAACTGATCCACTTTCACAGGCTTCACTAACACTTCAAGATAGCCGAAATCTCAGCCTTCTTTTCAGATGGTGGTTTTGTTTTATCAATAACTCACTGTGAGTTCCTCCACATACTTCATTACTTCACAGGCTTAATATTGAACACTGGCACATTTTTCATCTGTTGTGTAAATGCCATATGTCAGCCATCTGCAAGGGATTTGAAGCAAAACTTTAGTTCTGAAGTTACACTGCATGGTGCAAATATGGAAAAGCTTAACAGGAGAAAAATGAATGATACTCAAGAAAGAAGAATAGAGCTCGCCGTGCAAGATTAACCAACATCCAGTTTTGTATTGCAGGTCACGTTGGCAAAGTTGCTTTGGATGTCAAGCCCAACATCTTCAGAGGACAGAGAGCAGCACACACGGTGCTCATTGGCCAGAAACGTTGTGAGGGACAGCGTGGCATAAGAACAGCAGTTCTGCTATCCTTTTAGCTAGAGATCCTCCTGCCCAGGATTTTCTCATTTCAACCTACCAAAGGAAAATTTTAACATAGCAAAGATATTATGAGGGTTAAAAAATAGAACAAAATAAATGCTTCCTTATTCTTAATAAAAATCACCAGGTTTAAAATTGAACTCATAGAGTCACACAGCATCTTCTGCCCAACTGATCCATGCAGGCTAAGATGCACATCTAAGCTGGTCCCATTTGCCTGCATTGGGCCCATATCCCTCTACACCTTTTCTGTCATGTACCTGTCCAAATGCCATTTAAATGTTGTCAATGTACCTGCCTCAGCCACTTAGTATTCAGTGGGAATCTGCTGAGTATGGCTCTTGGTTACGGAATCCTGGATTGCTGCGTAGTAACCAGAGTAGACTAATGTAATAGAGGATTTATGTACCGTAAGAACAACCTTGCTTTCCAGTGACGGACTGTACAATATATTTTTGCTAGATATATAAAATGGAAGGGAAGTCAATGGAATCAAAAATAGTACAGATAATAATACAGACTGACACTTTGGCACAATGCATGTTACATTAATGTACAAGGTCATGATTTACCACAGGAAGGCAAAACTATATTGAGGGCTTCTGCAGTAATCTCTTTACACAAATTAGCTAAAGTCAGTGTAAGTGGGACCCAGATGGGAAACTCAGCTGATTCAGGTTACCTGGAAGCAAGCAAGCTGGTGACCTGTATCAGGTTAGGTTTCTTCTGAGCTCTCTAATGAACAGAATTATTTCCCATTTACTGTTCAGATATCCAATTATGGCGTTTCCCATGAACAAGCTTTCAACAGACTAGCTCAATTACTGATCATTATATAATTGTGTGGGGCTCAGGAAGTAGGATCTTTGAGCCGGTACAAGATAACTCAAAAGTATTAAAAGTTTACTCTTCCAATTAACTCTTTCAAGCAGTGTGAGAGGAGAAATTTCCAGACCAGATAAAATCTGAAAACTTGAGAGAAAAATATACTTTCAATGAACTTTTGGACTCCTTTTAACTACATTTTTCTCTGTAATAATATGTGTTGTAGTGTATATTAATTATGTATTTTTATTGACCTGTAAATAGGTCATCAAATAAAGTATTATCAATATTAATAGTTCGAGTAGCAGTCTTAGAGATGGGGAGGGAATTAACATTACAGGGTAGTTTTCCTTAATTAGAACTAAAGCATACTAAAGTGTCACAGAGAAGTGAACAAGATGGGAACAAAAGGAGAAATTGCTAAATAGGTTGAGTTTAAGAGATGATTAAATGACAACTGATTGGAGTCATAGAGTTGTACAATGCTGAAATGGGCTCTTCAGCACACTACATCTATGCTATCCCTTGTCAGCATCTACATTAATCAGATCTTTCACACCTTCAGTGCCTTGCCTATTTAAGTGTCAGTCTAAATGCTTTTAAGCATACACCCTGTACACTTATACCACCTGTACTTAATAAAATGGCCACTGAGTGTATGTTTGCAGTCTTCTGCTTCAAGATTCGATGCGCTATGCATACAGAGATGCTCTTCTGCACACCACTGTTTTAACGCGTGATTATTTGAGCTACTGTCACCTTCTTGTCAGCCTGAACCAGTCTGGCCATTCTCTCACCGTTCTACCCCACAGAACTGCCACTCACTGTATGCTTTTGGTTTCTGCTCCATTCACTGTAAACTCCAGAGACTGTTGTGCATGAAAATCCCAGGAGATCAGCAGTTTCTGAGATACTCAAACCACCCTATCTAGCACCAACAACCATTCCACGGTCAAAAATCACTTAGATCACATTTCCTCCTCATTCCAATGTCTGGCCCAAACAACAACAGAACCATTTGACCCTATCTGCGTGCCTTTATGCATTGAGTTACTGCCTCATAATTGGCTAATTAGATAATTGCATTAAGGAGCTGGTGTACAGATGCACCTAATAAAGTGGCCATTGAATGTCCACTTTATTAATTCCAACACTAGATATCAATCAGTCTCCAAAAAACCCTCGAATCCTGTTTGAAACTCCTTCCTCTCACCCTAAACATGTGTCTTGTTGTTTTTGATACCCTTACCATGAGAAAAATGATACTGAAAATCTACCCTATCTATATCTCTTTTAATTTTATACACCTCTGTTTGGTCAGCACCTCAGCCTCCTTTACTTGAGTGGAAACAATTCCTGCCCACCTATTCTCTCACCATAAATATCTTCCAATCCAAATGGGCTAGATGGCCTACTCCTGCTCTTATTTCTTTTATGTTCCTATAACTTTCTGGTGAATCTCCTGTCAAATGCATCCACATTCTTCTTTTACTGTGGCGACCAGAACTGTGCACCAATACTTCAAGTACAGTTGAGCCAGTGTTTGTAAAGTTACAACATAACTTCCCAACTTTTATACTGTACGCTTCGACCAATAAAGACAAACATGCTATGTGCCTTCTTTGCCACTGTACGAGGGATGATTGATAAGTCTGCGGCCTATAGTAAAAGGAGTCAATTTTAGAAAAGCTAGCACATTTATTTTTCAACATAGTCCCCTCCTACATTTACACACTTAGTCCAGTGGTTGCAAAGCAAATGGATCTTGGACCTCCAGAGAGGTCCACAGCAGGGGTGATTGATAAGTTCGTGGCCTAGGGTAGAAGGAGATGAGTTATTAATTTCAAACTTTCTGCATAATCACTGAAAGAGTTGAACTGCATGTGCATGTAATGAGAGATGTATAACTCATCTTTGTCTGCCTTGGGCCTTGTATATACTGTATTGCTACTTCTCAGGAACCATGGACCTGAACCCCAAGCTCCTTCAGTTCCACATTCTTCAGCACCCTATCTTTTACCATATACAATGCAGATACAAAAGCCTGAAATTCCACACTACCAGGTTCAAGAACAGTTCCCTCCCTTTAACCATTCAGTTCTTGAACCAACTTGCAATAATCTAATCACTACAGTTTAAGAACGCTATGATCTCTTTCATCAATTTGCACTAAAATAGACGCTGGTTTTTTATTCTAAATGTGTTTTATCATGTAAAAATTGTGTATGATTTACGATTATGTATTTCTCATGAACTCTGCTTATCTGACTCTGTGTTTGTGATACTGTCCTAAGTTTTTCACTACTTGTACACACATATATTCATGCAAACAACAAATTACTAGACTTTGATTTTGACTTTGACTTCCCAAAATGCATCACTTCACACTTGTCAGGATAAAATTCCATCAACCAATGGTCCAGTCAACTTTACTGCTGATATATCCTATGATATCCTTAAATAACCTTCCTCGCTATTCATAACATTGCCATCTTTAGTGTCATTCACATACATTCACAGAATCATACCTCCATAGGCACTGATTTGCCTGAGTTTATACAGAGGGATTAAGAGGAATAACTTGAAATAAAGATTGATTAGATATCATTGACAGGAAGTCAGTGGTGGAATTTACCCGGGCTCAGACTACACCACTGCTTTTCTTAAGACACAGTAATGACTTGACACAATTTCCAGGCATGTAGATGACACAAAATTGGAGGCAGTGTGAGGTGTGAGAGGAAAAGGAATAAACACAGGAAGATATAGACAGGCTGATGCAATGGGCAAACAGATGTCAAATGAATTTTAATCCTAACCAGTGCAAGATGTTACATCTTATTGGCAAAATTAGAAGTCTCAAGATTTCTCAATGTCAAGGAGAATGAAATAGTTGTTACTCTAGATCTAATGCAGCATAAAAAACACAAGAAGATAAAGAACACACTAATAAAAACCACAATATAAATAAATAAGATAGCTTGTATACTTGGATTGTTTGTATGTCCATAAGGTGATGCTAGGCACAGGACTGTCTGTGCTTAAGGTGACTCTGACAGCAAATGATAAAGTAGTGGTGCTTGTTGTTCGTCCATCGTTGTCAATGAAGACCTCGAAACCATTAATGATGATGATGGTATCGAGACTAGCGCTTGATTTGGATTTAAGTGAGGGAGAGTTGAGCAGTGTCAGCCTCGCTCTCTCTTCCCAATTTCCATCTGGATCCAGTGGCAAGACAAGAGTCGAGACGGCTGGAGATGGGTCTAGGCGCAGTGGATGACCAGAACATTCTCTCTGTCCTGTCGTGCTCTACACATTCCACAACGCTTACAGAGACCACCTCACCTGGTTTAGCCGGCTTGTCAATGCCGTTGCCCAGGGTGTGGGCGCTGTCGCATGCAAACAGCTACAGGGAGCCACAGGTGAGGGCTGAGTGCCAGGTGGGGACCAAAGGTGGACTAACTGCCTTGAAAAGGACGCAACATGTTCTCCCACCAGAGGGGCTACCCCTCCCTGACACCCCATACACCCCAATTGTATGCTTAGGGCAGCAATGAAGGCTCTCCGTCTCTATCTATCCACACTGTCACACAGGGTACTTCATTGGTGCTTCCATCACAATTTGTTCTGACCTGTCAGGATTGTTAGCTCTGAGCTGAACCCCCCGAACGTGGAGGACCGGTGGACCACTCTTAGTCTGGCCTCTACCCTTTGACCTGTTTGGCATGAATGACACTTCCAGGAGCCAAAGCACAGGGCCTTCACTCTGGATCATTGAGGCACACAAGCCTCCAAACCCTATGACCAGATTGTGGTCCTCTTGGAGACTGGGGCATCAGAGTTTGGAGTACAATTCCGGCGTCATCTAGAAGAAAGTTTGTACATCCTCCCCGTGTGTGTATGGGCTTCCCCCGGATGTTTTCGTCTCCTCCCACAGTCCAAAGGCATACCTGTTAGTAGGTTAATTGGTCAATGTAAGTTGTTCTGTGATTAGGCTAAGGTTAAATCAGTGCGTTGCTGGTCAGCACAACTCAGTGAGCCAAATAGCCTGTTCCACAATGTATCTCTATATCAATAAATATACATAAATATGAAAATTTGATTAAGAATGACATTTTCCTCATATGACAAATTTCCTCATATATTTGGCAGAACAAAAATCCTAGGTTAGGTAAAAGGTATCTACAGAAATCTAAAAAGGAGGGGGGGCTCACCCTCCCGAATTTTAGATTCTATTATTGGGCAATTAATATTCGATATTTAAAATTTTGGTTACGAGATTTGGATGTATCTTTAAACCCACATTGGGTAAATCTTGAATGTAATTCATTACAAGGGTTTTCCTTGGGTTCGGTTTTAGGAACTTCGCTTCCTTTTACTTCTTCTAAATTGTATAAACAAATCAATAACCCAATAGTTAAGCATACTTTACATATATGGTTTCAATTTCAGAGATTTTTTGGGTTTAATCAATTTATTCTAGCAAGTCCCATTATATCTAATTTCCTTTTTCAACCTTCCACTATGGATCAAGCTTACTTTGATTGGAAAACCAAAGGTATAATATCTTTTTGTGATTTATTTTTGGATAATTGTTTCATGTCTTCTGATCAACTCTCTAACAAATATAACTTACCCAGATCTCACTTTTTTAGATATCTACAGATTAGAAACTTTTTAATTACTGTTTCTCCTAATTTTCCACACCCATATCCAATGGACACTTTGGAAAAAATTTTAGATTTAAATCTTTCTCAGAAAAGTGTTGTAACAATTATATATAATATAATTATGAATTTATGTCCTGATGCTTCTAATAAAATTAAAGCTGACTGGGAAAGAGAACTTAAGATTATTATACTGATTGAAAAATGGGAAAAAATTCTTCAGTTGGTGAATTCATCCTCTGTATGTGCTAAACATATGTTGATACAGTTTAAAGTAGTGCACCGGGCTCACATGTCCAAAGATAAACGATCTCGTTATTATTCTTATATTAATCCAATATGTGACAGATGTCATTCCGAGATAGCTTCTTTAACCCATATGTTTTGGTCATGTCCTTTGCTGGAAAAATATTGGAAAGATATTTTTGACATTATTTCAACGGTCTTGAATATAGATTTACAACCTCATCCAATTACTACTATCTTTGGATTACCAATGATAGATTTAAATTATTTAACCTCTTCATCACGTAGGATGATTGCATTTCTTACTTTAATGGCTAGAAGATCCATTCTGTTGAACTGGAAAGAGATTAACCCTCCTACTGTATTTCATTGGTTTTCACAAACTATGGTGTGTTTGAATTTGGAGAAAATTAGAAGTGCAGTTTATGACCCTTCCATTAAATTTGAAAAAACTTGGAGGCCATTCATTCAGCATTTTCATTTGATGTAATTTGATCATTTCCAAACTTGTTTTATCTCTCTGTACTGTTGGTGGAGAAGAATGGAGTCATCGACACTAAGGTTTCCTTCTCTCCCATTTTTAAGTTGTTCATATTGCCCAAGTCTTTTAGTTTAGTTGACTAATTCTGTTTAGGTTTTTTTGGGGGATGAGGTTTGTTTTTTTTCTATTTTTTTTTTCTTTTTCATGATTTTTTTCCAGTTTTATTTTTGCTTTGTATTATTCATTGCTATTTTTACACGATTGGGAGCTTTGTTAATTTACACTATTTGGTTTTACAATTACTTATTTTAAGTGTAACAATATATCTCCTACTATTTGTATTATTACTATGTTTTGTTTCTATGTTATGAAATTAATAAAAAGATTGAAAAAGAAAGAAAGAATGACATTAAAATGCCTCTCAGATGAGCTACCTAGATTTTCATATAACAAACAACAAAAAAACTGAGCTGTAGCATATTTCTGTTTGGAGATTTCATAAAGGGGACCATGTAACCTCTGGTTTAAGATGGCACTGGTGAAGCTCAATGACTACGTGCTGACAGATAATAAAACAAAGAAAACAACTAAATACTGTATTAACCACACTTTTTCTAGTACATGATCACTGAAATCAATAGCCTGTAACTTCCCTGTCAGAGTTGAGGTCTTGAACGGCCAGTGCAACCTGGCATTTTTGCAGCGGGAACTGAAGTCTCAAAGGAGCCAGACAGTGCAGTGAAGTGTGTTCAAGCTGCACCGAGAGAGTGGGGTTCAGGCCAGAGAGCGGGTAATGAGCCAATATTTGGCTATTGCTGGAGCGGACTTGGAGGCAATTCAATGTGGCAGAACAGAGGTAAGGCGAGCGGAGGCAAGGCAGAGTTGAGGCGAAGCCTGGGTCAAAGAGCAAGGAATGACCCGAGGTTTGGACAATTTAAGCACAGGCCAGTTTGAGAAGGTGAGGGTGTCAAGACCAGAGGAGAACATTGGGCTGGTGTTCAACTCTCTGCTTGGCGAGATTTACTCATCTCTACACTGAACTTCAGTTTGCTGCTCCGCAAGGTTTACTTATCACTGCGCTGAACTGAGGCTGTGGCCTGCAACTAACTCACTTTTGTGAACTTCAGTTCTGAATGCTATTTTCTTGATTTTATGGTTTGTACTATTTGTTTTTTTTCTGCACATCGGGGTTTCAACAGTCATTTTTTGTTTTAAGGAGTTGTTTTGGGTTTCTTTGTTTTGTGGCTGCCTGTAAGGAGATGAATCTCAAGGTTATATAAAGTATACATACTGTGATAATAAATATACTTTGGACTTGAATGGCAAAATCAATCAAAGGAGAAGTGGTAGACACGTATGAGAGAGAAGAACTTTCAGTGGTGTAGGGAACTATGGGCAGAAATTATTGAACTATTGGGATTACTCTCTTGGAAGTCATCAAAGTTCTAATGGGTGAAACATCTCCTTTTGTGTTACTACAACATGTAGATAAGAACTATGTTGTTGACTTCCTTTGTAGGACTCAGTACATAGGAAAAGTGGACCTAGCAGCTTGCTACATTCATGGAAATCTCAGTCAACTTTAGCTTCATCTTAAAAGTATACTTGCAAGAAAATGGAATCAAAAGAAACAGGAATTATCCCCAACCTCATCTTCGTCAGATCATGTGTAATCACTATTTGCAGTATGGGCTCATTATTGATTTCTGATCAGCTAGTTGGATGTTTCAAAAGAAGCCTGGAAAACAAACTAAAGAGGACTGCAACAAAGAGATTCAGAATTGAGTGAAGTCAAATCCAACAGATCAGAAAATAATTCAAAAATAAAATTGAATTTATCACCAATCTAATTGCACATTGAAAAATAAATAGTATGTTTTGCATCATTTTAAGACAATTTAAACCCAAAACTGTTTTATAAAATTTGACAACCAATAACTCCAAACATCATCTAAAATTGGTCAGGCTGAAAAAGAAAATGATAATAATTTAAAGGAAAATAATAAGAAGAATTTAGACAGGTGGTACATGCCAAAAAGACACTGGTATAATAAGCCAGTCACAGACCAAACCCTGCCAACAGGTTTTCATTGCTGGCTAATAGAGTAACCTTATGTGTACCATCGGTAATCGACTGTAGCCACAGACTACAATGAAACAGGCAGTAATTAACATGATTTTTTCACAATGTAGTATCATCTTGAATCATGGTGACAGATTTTCAGCAAATAGGAATGGAAGCTAGGAAGAGTCTTGGGTCAGGAGAATTGCATGACACTGGAAGCCTTACAGAATAAAGTTTGGTTGCATCTGGAGACCATGGATCTCAGGAGAGGTTATGTTTCAAATGCTGTGGATTTCTTATCAGACTTCTCATATCAGTTATGCTTCCCAGGCATAACCCTGATATGAATCTCCAGATTTAACATTTTCAGATATAACTTAAGAAAGAAAGTAATGCAATTAAGTTTTTAATTCCAAAACTGTTAACTTATAATTTTGAAACTCACAGCTAAGCTTTAAAAAAAATAACAGTATGGAAACAAGTCATGTTTTTGGGTGGCTATAAAAGAGGATGCTTTGCACAGTCTCTATGTGTAATGTCCAAGGTAAGATTTCTACTTCAATGCAGTGAGGTATTTTTATTTTAGCAGTATTCTATAAAAGTAGTGTGTCCTGCTACTATGAGTGTTTTGGTTTCGGCTAAAGATAAGGAGACATGTTGTCCAACTTAGGAATGTGGTGTCACCCGATCAGGATTGTCTTGGTACCTGTCATAATTTACTGCCCAGTGGAACATCCTAGAGTGCGAGGAGAGAGCAGATTACTGAAGAATTGTAGTCTGGTTTGGGATTTTTTTGGTGGGAGATGCAGAGTGGGGTACAAGGGAAGGTGCTACAGAATGTCATTCGAAGGAGAGTTCCTGTTGTAAGACAACCGATTCATACGAGATGGTCTTCCAGGGAAATTCAGTCTGTGGTGGTGCCTTCACAGAGACCACGGCTTCAGCACTAAGTAAAGCGACAGCCACAACTACTCCAGAAATGAGCTCCAACATTTATGTGCACATTTAGTCTGGCTTAACTGTAATGGGATCTTTTATTTTTTTTCTCTGTAACTGTTTGTAAAGTTGAAATTTTGGTAAATATACTTCTTATATAATTTTATGCCGGTGTACAAGCTGTTAATTTATTTGGTGAATGATAACTTTGTATGGAGCAGTATTTAGATAGCATTCACTACAATTTATGTCCCTCCCCAGAACATTTGGTTCAACCCCAAATCATACCAACCCTAGATGTACATTGCTTATGAAAGGTGGTCTTCTCACCACTGAGTCACATAGCTGTTAGCAGAGTCAGCTAACGAGCCGGGTGAGGATGTTGCATAAGGATGGATGAGCGTGATTCGTGGCGTACTTAATATAAATTGCAGAAGCAGAGCTTAAAGCTATGATTGGTGTGATGATCTTATTACTTATTTATTACAATTTCAATCTTGGTTTTGTACAAGAGCTCAGAAAACTAACTTGGTCTGGTGCCAAAGGCAAGCAGCATTCCAACAATTCCTACCATAAAGAGCATAAAAAGTCCTAGAAAATAGTTTTATAAGGGAATAGTGAAATCATTGAGCATATTTGAACAAATAAACCCTTGCTTTGCAAATAATACAAAATGTAAGATGACAATACTTCACAGCATTAGGCAACAGATTATTGCCGCCCTACTCAATGCTACAAAATACAATTGGTCCCTGCAGTGATAATCAGGGAACTATAACAAAAAGTAATGGGAGCAAAATGTATCCAGTTGCCACCTTCTGCTGCCTTCTTGGATCTACACCTATAACTGTATTTTGCAGAAGCATCAAACCTTATCTGAATGAAATTACATAGAACATAGCGAACATAGAATATAGAATATTATACCACAGTACATGCTCTTTGGCCCACAATACTGTGCCAATCTTTCAACATACTTTAAGATCAATCTAACATTTCTCTCCTACATTGCCCTCCATTTTTCTGTCATCTATGTGCTTATCTATAAAACATAGAACGTTACTGCACAGTACAAGTCCTTCAGCTATTGGGATTCTTAGAATGGGAATCCCATTACTTAAAGCATGTGGAATCTTCTTCTTAAGATATACTATTACCTAACGATTAACTAAGCTGTCTTTACTATACTTCCATTTTTAAGTTGCTGTTGATATTGTTGATACAGAATTTCAATGCCTAAAACTAAATATATTAGTAGGCTTTCTCAGGGCAAGATATTTAGTTGACTGAATGCAGTGCTGCCAATGATGGGTTAGTGTCAGGGCATGTGCTTAAGAGATCAATGTTTGAGAAATGGAGAAATAGAATAGGCAAGATTGCAGAGAGCAATGGTTGGAATGTTCGAATGATTGACTCCATTTGTGACAAAGGGGAACATCAATTCAGACCATGAGAGTCCTGCGTCGGGCATTTTCATGCCTTACAAGGCGCAGATTGGAAGCCTATGTGGGGCACCACTCCTCGTACAGACTAGAGCAATGTGTAATTAAGTGCCTTGCTCAAGGGCACAAATACGCTGCCACAGCTGAGGCTCGAACTAGCGACCCTGAGGTAACTAGACGAACGCCTTAACTACCTGGCCACGTGCCCAACACAAAAGCACAGTATAAAGAGAAATAGCATGACAAGGTAGATTGTGTTCTCAATAACAGGGATGACATAGGATCTAACGCTCTGCTGGATTGTATAAGAATTAGAGATTGCAGTCTGTTTCAACTTGAGGCAATAATGTGAAACAAGGTTGGAAAATTTGTCACAGTCACCAAAGGTAAGTAGTCCTGCTGATGTTTAATTGGATGAAATTTTCAGGTAACCCAAGGCTGGCTGATGTTAAAGACAGGAAGGGTCAAAAAGATGCGAGAGGAGTGAAACTGCTCCCTGCACACCAAGAGGAGATAATTGCAGATAAACACTGTGTTGGTGCTAGACTACAGAAGAAGTAAAGAGAAGTACTGAGAAGTCCCACAGTCAAATTGCAAGAATTGTCAATTGCCATTTTCATTAGGGCTGCAACAATCAGAGTTGTGGCAGAGGTAGAAACCTAATTAGGAGATTCAAGCATGATTCTGCCAGAAAATGGCCAGCAAAGTAAAAATGACATATTAGGGATTTTTCAAACGAAGGGTAAAAGTAAGTATAGGCCAATGCTCTTTTCTTTCCTTTTGTAATTGTAATTAACTTCTTAAAGTTCTACTATTAAATGCACCTTTCTAATTTACCTGCAGGATGCTGCCTAACCTGATGAATATTTGCAACATTTTCTGTTTTATTTCAATTTCCAGCATCTACAGAGTTTTACTTTTATTTAGGTAAAAGTTCTTGCACGTTAATAGTATGAACCAAAATTTAATGGAAGCCATTTACACAGCTCTAATGCAATTGCCACATTTTCTGAAAATCATGTTCTCTCTCCATGATTTTCATACATTGACAATAATAGATATAAGTTGCAGACAATGCACCTAGGGTTTCTTTAAGTCTTTGCACAGTGTGAAGTTGATATTGGGCATTGCAAAACTCTGCCAATGATTACAGTCTAGGATACTTAGACCTTTACCATGAATACAAGTAACTGTCATCATGTACAAGCCTACACAAAAATTCCAAAGTTCCTGTCTAGGACTCTTAATTGGGATCATAGTAGATAAAGGACCCTAGATTCAAGATTCTTTGATGTCATTTCCTGCACACAAGTGTAAGCAGAACGAAAAAATTGTTACTCCAGATCTGATGCAGCCCAAAAAAAGCACAAAAGATAAAGAACACAATAACACTAAAAGACACACAATAAATATAAATACATACAAAATATAGCTAGTATACATAGATTGATTTAGGTTCATAAAGTGACGTTAGGCTGTACAGAAGGTGACGGACGGGAGATAATAAGGTAGTGGTGGAGTTAGTGGGAGGAGGTGGTGATCACTCCCTGATGGGAGTGGGACGAAGTGTCCATGAGCGGGATCCTTCGTGATGTTACTGGCCCTTTTGCAGCACATTTCTGCATTTATGTCCTTGATGGCGGATAGGCTGGTGCCGGTTTTGACTACCCTTAGTAGAGCTTTGCCATCTACTGCAGTGCAGTTTCCATGCCAAGCAGTGATGCGGCTTGTTAGAATACTCTTCACTCTGCATCTGTTGAATAACACAAGTATGGATGTTTGAAGTCTAGCTCTCTTTAGCCTCCTCAGAAAGTAGAGGGATTGGTGAGCTTTCTCATTTTTTTTTAGGATGTGTTCTTTGGCCATGAGAGGCTCTGCGATATATGCACTCCCGGAAATTTGAAACTGCTCACAGTTTCCACTGCTGTGCCGCCGATATAAAGAGCGGTGTGAGTGGTGCGCGTTCTCCCCAAGTCGATAACCACCTCCTTTGTCTTGTTGACATTAAGGAAGAGGTTATTTGCCTGGCACCAAGCCTCGAGCTCTTCCAGCTCCTCTCTGCAGGCTGTCTGATGGTTGTTGGTGATGAGCCCCACCACTGCTGTGTCATCATCGAACTTAACAATGTGATTGCTCAGGCGTTGGGCCATGCAGTTATGTGTGAGCAGAGTGTACAGCAGTGGGCTCAGCACACAGACCTTGGGGGCACCTGTGTTGTTGATGATGGGGAGGGAGGAGCCTTTGTGCATCTGACTATCTGATGTCTCTGCAATTTCATTTTGTCCTTGTCATTAAAGTCTGTGCCAGCTCTTCTGGTTGTTATTTTTTTACTAGAAGAAAGTGGCTAAAAGAACTCAAGTAAAATTGCAACAATTTCTGAAAGAGATGTTTATATCTTCCATGAAATCTATTATTTCATGAAAAATTTGCAACTAACTTGTTTAGTATTTAAAGCAGTTTAAAGATCGTCTGGATTTTTAGATATATTCCAACATTTTATATACAGCATATTTTTCCCTACTTTTATTTTTTACAGGTCTGATACCCTGTATCTCAGAGACATCTGCAGTGCTGCTGAGAGTTTGACAGCTCTGACCACAGTAGGTCTGGGAGTTGAATCAGCTGGCTCTGAACTTGTTTGCCCTTTATCTGTATGGGGCATATTATTGCTGCTTCACTTAATTTCCTTTACAACAGAAAGGCCCTTTTGATCTCCAAGGCTTCATTATTGAGTCACTTCCCCCCAACACTTTCTTACTGGGAGGATCACATGGGATAACCTTCATAATTTTTTTAAACTAGGTAGTATTCATGACTGGACATAAACTTGTTCTGTACTTTGTAGTTAATACTGGGACCGCTTCTTACACTTTTCTCTTTTACGCCCACGTAATTGCCAGCCCTGACCCCACTATGAGGATAAATGTGCCCACGAGCAGTGAAAAGGCTATTGGTAGTGGGAACAAAGGCACAATCACTGAACACCTCAGTGGTCTTTGAAAGCTCCTGTTTGCCAAGGGCCATTTCACCATGTTTCATTAGGCAAGTGTTACTTTATAGGGAGAGTGATGGATGTTGGAATGGATTGCCAGGGGTTGTAGAGGAGGCAGGTGCAATAAATGCATTTAGATAGGCACATGAATACGCAGAGGAAGGAGGGATAATGATGTGTGAGTAGTTTAGTTCAGTTAGGCATCTAATTTCTAGTTTAATTAGCTCGACAAAATATCATGGACCAAGTGGCCTATTCCTGAGCTATGTGCTTCCAAGTATCACTCAAGGGTCATAAAACCAGCAACTTACAGAATGTCCCTGGACTCAATGGCGAATCTCTGGGCAGAGCAAGAGGTCAGGTATGTGTTGACATCTAGATCACTCTCTACTTCTGTGGTGATGTGCAAGCATAGCAGTCCAAAAGACACTGTCATACTGCAAGGCCAATTTGTTATCGAAGTGAGTCAGTTCAATGTCCTCAATTCCCCTATAAATCAATAGGTTTATCATCAATCTCTACTGTTAATTCTTAGATATATTCAATCTAAAATGCTGACCTATAAATCATGGGGAGGTATCATCAAAGCTGTTATGATTAAAATCTACACATGCACTGACAGAATAAATGATCCAACATCAGAGCCGTCTTTGAGACGGCCATCTCCAGCACTGGGGCTGTCATTACATTCAACCAGCTCCAGCAGATAGACATGTCATTTGCATTCCCAACTCCAGACTCATTAAAAAAAAGCACTGTATTCCAAACTCGTCACAACATGATATTACCAGGAGCATAGTCAAAATGTTCTCAAAATTCCCTTGAAAAATGTTACACTTTTCAAAGCTCTCATATTGAAGCCCCCGGAGTTAATTGCACTGAATGAATTCCTGATGGATCCAGCTTGAATGACTGCATCTTGTTCATCTCCAACTTTGTCCTCAGAGCCGAAGGGGAAGAAAGTTTCATTAAGCTCTTTGAACCAAGTATATGGAGTTGCACAGTGAAAACAAATCCATGGCATATTGAACTCCTCTTTCAAAATCCATTGCAGTCAATAGAACTGAGCTTAAGAAGTGAACTACAATAAACATACACAAGAGAAAATTTGCAGATGCTGGAGGTTGAAAGCAACACACACAAAATGCTGGAGGAACTGAACAGGCCAGGCAGCATCTATGGAAAAGAGTAAACGGTCGACGTTTCCGGTGAGACCCTTCATCAGGACCGGAAACAAAGTGGAGGAGTCAGAGTAAGAGGGTGGGACAGAGGGTAAGAAGAAGTACAAGGTGAACTAGGAGAGGGGAAGGATGAAATAAAGAGCTGGCAAGTTGATGAACTAGGAGAGGGGAGGGATGAAATAAAGAGCTGGCAATTGGTTGGTGATTGTGCTGGAGAAGGGGGGATCTGATAGGAGAAGACAGAAGGTCATGGAAAAAAGGAGAGGGAGAGGAGCACCATGGGGAGGTGATGGGCAGATAAGGAGATAAGGTGAGAGCGGGAAACAGGAATGGCAAATGGTGAAGGAGAGGAGGGGAGGGAATTATCAGAAGTTAAGAATCCTATGCTCATGCCATCAGATTGGAGGCTACCCAGTACATTGCTATTTCATATAAATAGCAGATGCAACTGATGCAAATTTTTATTTCTGAATCCTTGGCTATTGGACAAAACTGGTCATTCATTATGTCTGAGCAATACAAAATTATTCTTTGCATTTCCTTTTATGGTGAATCTGATGATGAAGCTCTTCTTTAAATATCAGATGTTATAATAAATTAACATCAAAATGTCAAGGACTTGCAACACGTTAACACTGCAATAGCAATGGGCCTTATAGAATGGGTTCTTGAGTTGATATTATTGTTCAATCACATGAATTGAAAGTTCTTCCAGTAAGCCACGGCAGGAAATCCTCGAATATTATGACTATTTTGCCCAGATTCTCAACAAGTTCCATCATATTGCCATACCAAGTGCCTGAGAAATTTCCAACTTGTCACTTTCACTGAATTGACTTTCAAACCCCAGCCAAGTGAGCAAAAAGGTCACAGGTGAAGATATCACTACAGGAATTAATGAGCAGTGCATCACATACAGTACCACGTAGGAAAATCAATGACCTTATAAATCTACGGTGTTCAAAAATTGTTGAGGTCACTATCATTCATTAAGCTTATTCATTTGCCATAACTTTAAAACCCCGTCCTCAGGAGCTGAACCAGTTTTAATTTATTTATTTCCTCTGAAAATTTGTGATTTTAATCACCTGCATCAATTATTCCCTACTCATTTCTCTGGACCGTCCTTGTGCCTCAGGCAGGGTACGAAATCTAGGCCCAAAGCAATTCGCTGGGCTGTGTGGTCCTAGCCGAGAGCCTTTCACTGGAATAGTGCCTGGGTCCCACTGCGAGGTATAATACGCTGTTTGGGCAATTTAAATGCCAGCCCAGGTAGACTGGAAAAACAGGGTGTTGGGATCAGAGGCAAGTGCTAGTTTTGCTCGCTCTCCTCTCTCTATGGTGCTGAGGCTATAAAGACTGTACCAGCTGCAGTGTTCCATACCTGCTAATATGATGCACTGATACCGAGGCTTTGGGCCTGCTCTGGGCTACTCCAGAGTTCGGATCTAAGAACTCGTTTTGGTTCAGACTGTTGCTGCTCACTTCTATTGTTGGCATGATTTGTGTTTTTTTCCCTCCCTCTGCGCATTCGGGTGTTGGTCTTTTTTTAATTGGTTATTTTGGGTTTCTCGAAAATTTTGAAATTTTGAAACTTTGAACTTTGAAATCCCTAACATTAGAACCAATCCAATAACTCCCACCATGTCCTCAAAGCCAAGGCATCTTTTTCAATGACCGCTTTCTGGGCAGATTTAGTGTTCTATGAAGGTTTAACAGTAACTTCTCACTAGAGATTTTTTCGATCCAGACAATCTGATATGTTGGCATTTATTGAGACTCTCTGGCAGGTCACACTCCAATCTCCTCAGTCAAGAGAAAGCACTTACCACTAGGAGCAGGGATGGAACTGGGGATACAGTGAAGCAGATGGAATTATTTTGAAATTATTACAACGCATTAGTTCTTAGTTGACATTGAATCACATTGTTCAGAGATGTAATTACATAAGGTGAGATGTCTCAGTCCCAGCAAAAATAATACTGTATGAAAAATTAAATTCAGTTTATTATAATCAAACGTTCAAAGAACTTATTCAAGCACTGAATGTGATTGCACTCAGAAATGTTTTGAAGAGCTAGATCATGCTGCCACCTTGTGTTCTTTTCTGAGGCTCTGACGAAAGTGTGGAAGTGCGGGACTAGCTAGATTGCAATTGTACAGAAACAATATGGACTTGACAGGCCAAATGGCTTCCACCGTACTATAACCATCCTACAAACAGTGACCACTTTACTCGGTACAGAAGTGGAACCCGGTGCGGTCTTCTGCTGCTGTAGCCCATGCACTTCAAGGTTTGACATGTTGTGGGTTCAGAGAGGCTCTTCTGCACACTACTGCTGTCTTCCTGTCAGCTTGAACCGATTTACCATTCTCCTATGATCACACTCAATAACAAGGTGTTCTCACCCACAAAACTGCTGCTCACCAGAATTTTTTTTTTTGCAAAATTCCCTGTAAAGTCTAGAGACTGTTGTGTGTGAAAATCTAAGGAGATCCAGCAGTTTCTGAGGTACTCAAACCTCCCTGTCTGGGAACAACAATCATTCCACAGTCAAAGTCACTTTTTTTCCCCATTCTGATGATTGGTCTGAACAACAATTGAATCTCTTAACCACGTCTGCATGTTTGTATGCATTGAGTTGTCGCACATGATTAGCTGTTTAGATGTTTGCATTAACAAGTTGGTGTACAGGTGTACCTAATAAAGTGTCCACTGAGTGTATGTTTCTGTGAATAACTGATGTCATATTTTGAGACTGTGTAGCAACAGTAGAATATAGAATGTTGTCTTTCAAGATGCACAATTATCCAGTGGGCTACAATCATTGTGAGAGGTCATCAGTTGGTGAAGCTGCACGCAGTTTAAACAGAGCTTGGGTGTTTTGGAACTTTTCAGCAGGCTGCAATCATCATGATCTTTTAGACACTCAGCAGGGCCAATGAAAAGAAGCAAATGTGTAAGCAGGGTGGTCACTTTTGGAATGGCCATTGTTGGAGTGGGCCAGTGAAAATATCATATATGAGATTTTACTGAGGTGGTCACACCCAGAGTGCAGGCTACAGGTTGCAGATGGGTGGCCACCAGGAGAAGTAAGGGGAGTAAGCAGTCCCCCTGTGGCCATTCCTCTCAGCAGTATACCCCTTTGGATACTGCTGGGCAGACTGAGCTATCAGGGCACAGTCACAGGACACAACCGGCCAGTGGCACTGTGGCCGGCTCTGAGTCTGAGCAGGAAAGGGAAAAGTCAAAGTGCTAGTGATAGGATGCTCAGTGGTTAGGGGGATGAAAGCAGCTTCTGTGGACATGAACGAGAAGCCAGGATGGTGTGTTGCCTCGCAAGTACTAGTGTCCATGATGTCTCAGAGCAGCTGTAAAAGATTCTCAAAAAGGAGGGTGAGCAAGCAGAGATCATGGTGCACATTGGCACCAATGAAATAGGTGGAAAAGGAGAGGAGGTCCTGCGCAGTGAGTCTAGGGAGTTAGAGAAGAGGCTAAAGAGTAAGACCTCCAAGGTAGTAATCTCTGGATTACCCAGTGCCACGAGCTACTCAGGGCAGGAAGAGGACGTTAGGACACATGAATGGGTGACTAAGGATCTGTTACAGGGGCAGGGTTTCAGATTTCTGGACCATCAAGAACTCTTCTGGGGAAGATATGACCTGTAGCGGGGACTAATATCTTTGGGGGCAGGTTTGCTCGAGCTGTTGGGGAAGGTTTAAGCTAATCTGGCAGGGGGATAGGAGCCAGACTGATAGGGCTGAAGATGGGGCAGTTGGTATACAAGTTGATGCAGTCTGCAGTGAGACTGTAAGGAAGGGCTGGCAGATGACAGGGCAAAATTGCAGTCAGTGCAATGAGTTAAACTGTAACGGAGCAAGATTGAAACGGGATGAATAAAAGACAGAAGGTGCTACATTTGAATGCATGCAGAATATGGAATAAAGTAGATGATGTGGTACAGTTAGAGATTAGCAGGTACGATGTTGCGGGCATCACTGAGTCATAGCTGAATTGGGAGTTTAATATCTGAAGATACACATTGTATCAAAAGGACAGACAGGAGGGCAGAGGGGGTGGCGTGGCTCTGTTGCAAAAATAAAATAAAATAAAATCCTTAAATAGAGGTGACATGGGATCAGAAGATGTCGAATCCTTGTGGGTCGAATTAAGAAACTGCAATTGTAAAAAGAACCTGATGGGAATTATATACTCAGTCCTGAATAGTAGCCTGGATGTGTGATATAAATTTCAGCGAGAAATAGAATAGGGCAATGGTGCAATAATCATAAAAGATTTCAGCATGCAGTTTGACTGGGAAAATCAGGTTGGTGCTGGATCCTAAGAGGGGGAATTTGAAGAATGCCGACAAGATGGATTTTTAATGCTGCTTGTGTTTGAGCCCATTGTCTATTCAATATTCAGTAATATTTGAGTAATATTGCAAATACATTGTTTGATTAAGCATTCTTTGTTTCTTTACGTAATTCATTACAGATTTTATGTAGGAAGTATGTGAATGGCCCACCGCTCTACTCTCTCTACACCCACGACTGTGTGGCTAGGCACTGCTCAAATGCCATTTATAAACTTGCTGATGATACGATCATTGTTGGCAGAATTTCAGATGGTAACAAAAGGGCGTACAAGAGCGAGATTTACCAGTTAGCTGAGTGATGTCGCAGCAACAACCTTGTACTCAAACTGGTTGTGGATCTTCAGAAAGGGTAAGACAAGGGAACACACACCCAGTCATCAGAGAGAGATGAATGATACCAAAACAGTGATCACAGATTGCAATTGAAAACTCAAAAAGGCGAAGTAGTGTTAAATGAAAATGCCACACCCAAGCTTTACAAAGCCCGTCTAGTTCCTTATACCATCCATGATAGAGTAGCCAGTGAGCTAGATCACATGGAGGCAGAAAGAATTGTTTCCAAGATTGATTGGAGCCTGTGGGCAATACCAGCAGTCCCAATAGCCAAGAAGAACAGATCTGTCAGGATCTGTGGTGATTTTAAGGTCAACATCAACCCAGTACTGAAAGTAGATCAATACACTCTGTCCAGGATAGAGGATACCTTTGCAAACCTTTTTGAAGGCAAACAACTTAGCAAAGTGGACTTAACTGAGGCCTACCTACAGATGGAGATGGAATAGGAGTCCAAAGTGTTTCTCACTATAAACACTCACAAAGTGCTTTATCACTATAATAAGCTTATTTCTGGAGTCGTATTTTCACCTGCACTCTGGCAGAAAGCTAACAAGCAGGTGCTGCAAGGCTGTTACCAGATACTCAGTGTAACCTGGATGACATAGTTGTTACCGGTGAGAATGCAAGGAGCATCTCCAAAATCTCAAGACAGTATTACAAAGATTAGAAGGTTATGGGTTCAGAGCACAAAACAAGTACGAATACTTTAAACCAAGCATCTCTTACTGTGGTCACACCATTGACATTCTATGATTAATAATAATAATAATAAGTACATTATTGATCCAGAGTGGGAAATTATTTTGTTACAGCAGCAACATTTAAAAACACACTTAGCAATAATAAATATAATAGTAATAATAATATTAGCTAGTAATAAAGTACAAAATAATAAAATACACAATAATAAGTTAACAATGTGCAATACTGTGCAATAATAATGTAGGAAATAACAAAATAGAGACTATTGTACTAAGATGTGTGTTCTCCTGTCACACAGAGATGAATTGTTGTGTATGCTTATTGCATTTGGTAGGAAAAGTTTTCTGTAACAATCTTTGTGACAGTGGAGCTGAATGAGCCTGTTCAAAAAGATGCTCTTTTTTTTCCAAGTGAGATGAGAAAATTCAAGCAGTGGTGAATGCCCCGAGGCCCATGGACTTGTCACACTTGCGGTACTTTTTAAGATTTGTCAATTACTATAAGAGGTTCCTGCCAAACCTGGCTACTGTGCTCCACCTCTTGAATCATTACTACAGATCATGAAGAAATAACAATGGACAAAGCAGTGTGAGGTGGCTTTCAAAATGGTAAAGGAAATGGTGACATCAGACACTGTACTCACACATTATGATTCACATCCTCCAGCTTGCATGTGATGCCTGTTATGACTGGTGGAACACCCTATAGTCTTTTCATCATGTTCTCTTACCACTGCAGAGACTAATTACACACAGATTGACAGAGAGACCTTGAGTCTGTTTGGGTCGTAAAATACTTCAGCCAGTACTTGCTTGGGAGACAGCTTACTCGCATTAATGATCATCAACCTGTAGTGTCCATTTTCAGTCTACAGAAGTGCATTCCACTAACAACAGCAGCACGAAACAGAGAAGGGCTCTGTTTCTTGGAGGATGCAATTACAAGATTGAATTCAAGAGAATGACTAATCGTGGAAACGCTGATAGATTGTCCCATCTACCTTTGGAAAAGGAAATTCCTGAAAAATCAACAAAAGAGGACACTCCTCTTGACACTTTCTCCCTAATGCATATCAAAAGTTCAAAGTACACTTACACTCAAAGTTTGCATACATTATACAACCTTGAGATTCATCTCCTTACAGACAGCCACAAAAAAAGAAACCCAAAACAACCCATTAAAAAAAGACCCACAAACACACAGGCTGCAGGAAAAAAATTGAGTAAACAATAAAAGCAAGCAACTAGCATTCAGAACTGAAGTCCATGAACGAGAGTCTGGTTTAGTGCAGAGCCATGAGCTGAACCAGCTCATTCCTCACCTCGGCTTCCTTTTATGGTAGAGATGATCCGGAGGGAAACCAGGAGAGACCCCACAGTCTAGGTAGCAACCAAAAATGCTGGAATATGCAGCAGAAATTCCAGTTTCCCCATTTTCACTGGTGCCAGGATGAATTTGCCCTTGATGGGGATTGCATTATGTGGGGATTTAGAGTTGTTATACCATCCAAGCTGAGAGATAAAACTTTGGAGGAGCTACATGTCGGTTATCTAGGCATAGTTAAAATGAAAGCATTGGCTCTTAGCTTGTCTGGTGGTCTGCAATAGATCAGCAGCACCTCTCCATCTCTGGGAATAGCCTGCATTATCCTGGCAAAGGGTTCATGCGAACTTAGCCGGACTATTCTTGGGCACCAATTTCTTGGTAGTAGTAGATGCAGCTACAAAGTGGCCATAAGTGTTCTAAATAGCCTATAACTTGCACAGTATTAATGTGTTGAGAAGCCTCTTCTCAAGGACAGGTGTTCCAGAACACTTAGTCAGTGAACAAGGACCACAGCTTGTTGCGGAACAGTTTCAGTCATTCCTGACATATTACATCTGCATCATACCACCCAGCTAAAAACGGCTTGGTGGAAAGGTTTCTCCAGAGTCTAAAGAACACACTGCAAGCAATGTCAACAGAACATTACACTACACTACACTAACACTGAATCTGAAGCTCATCAATTTCTTCCTTGCATATCTCAATGCAGCACGCTCCACAACCAACAATTCACCAGCTATGTTGTTCCTGGGTCATCCCTTGTGCACACGCTTGGATCTGCTCAAACTCAGTTTCAGGAGAAGTATGCAGGACAAACAGCTAAAACAAATTCAGGGCTCCTCAAACAAGGAGTTCTGATGTTTCAGTCCAGCATAAGCAGTGCTAATGAGAGACTACAGAGGTGATAAAAAGAGGCTACTTGGAAAGATTAAGGGCAGAACTGGACCAGTCTTCTACACAATGGAGGCTGCGACAGACGTGACCTGGAGACTACACATCAAACAATTGAGGGTAGCAGAGTCAACCATTAGAAAAGACAGGTTTCCAGAACGGTCAGAAACACTTCCTGCAGTCACAGAGTCAACTCCTGCACCCAGAACCTGAGATTGTTTCACAGCCACAAGTCTCACCTGCTAAGCAGAGTGACCCATCCCTCCTCCCCATCAGGAAAGACACTATCCCACAAGAGTAAGAAATCCTCCACAACGATTAAGTCATTGGCCCTGAATGGGACAATTTAAGATTTACGATGCTATGGATGTCTGCATTGTAGTGTAAATTATTGCTCTCTAGTTATCTCTCTCTATATATATTGTGTGTGTGTATCATATATACTGTATATAATATATATATTATATATATATCAGATAACTAGAGAGTAATAGTTTAGATATTTGAGTTGAAGTTGAAATACATTCTACATTGAGTTGGGATTTATAGCTAAGCATGGAGGAGTGTAGTGCATTCAATACTACAGTAATATTTGAGTTTCATTGTAAATGTATTTTTTGATTAAGCATTCTTTGTTGCTTTACACAATTCATTACGGTTTATACGTAAGAAGTATGTGACTAGCATATGTCATTAGGCCACCATGTCGTATGTGAGCGCCTCACTAAGGAAAAACTAAGTAGACACATCTCCCAGTTCCTGTGCTTTTCTTTCAATTACTTTCTGGAGTTAGAAAACATAACAGAGTCCACTAAGGGAAAGGGAATTCTGGACTGGGAGTTGTGTAATGAACCAGATTTGATTTGGAAGCTTAAGGTGAAAGAACTCTTCAGAGACAGTGATCACAACTTGATAGGATTCCCCCTGCATACTGAGAGAGAGAAGTCAAAGTCAGATGTATCAGTGCTACACTGGAGTAAAGGAAATTAAAAAGACATGAGAGAGGAGTAGCCAATGTTGATTGGAAGAGCACACCAACAGGGATGGCAGCAGCACAGCAATGGCTGGAGTTTCTGGGAGCAATTTGGAAGGCGCAGGATAGATACATCCCAACCAAGAAGAAGTATTCTAAAGGGAGGATGAGGCAACCATGGCTGACAAGGGAAGTCAAAGACAGCATAAAAGCAAAAGAAAGGGCATAAATATAGTAAAATTAGTGTGAAGTTAGAAGATTGGGAAGCTTTTAAAACCAACAGAAGGCAACAAAAAAACATAAGGAGAGAAAAGATGAGATGAGAAAGTAAGGTTGCCAATAATATCAAAGGGATACCAAAAGTTTTTTCAGATATATGAAGAGTAGAAGAGAAGTGAGAGTGAAAATTGTACCACTGGAAAACGATGCTGGAGAGGTAGTAATTGGGGATAAAAAATGGCAGATGAACTTAATAAGTATTTTGTGCCCAACTTCACCGTGGAAAAAACTAGCAGTATGCCAGAAATTCAAGAATGTCAAGGAGCAGAAGTGAGTATCATTGCTATTACTAAGGAGAAGGTGCTTGGGAAGCTGAAAGTTCTGAAAGTAAGTAAGTCACCTGGACCAGATGGACTACACCCCAGGGTTCTGAAAGAGGTAGGAGACATTAATAATGATCTTTCAAGAATCACTAGATTCTGGAATGGTTCCAGGGGACTAGAAAATTGCAAAAGTCACTCCACTTTTCAAGAAGGGACGGAGGCAGAAGAAAGGAAATCATTGGCCAGTTAGCTTGACTTCAGTGGCTGGGAAGATGTTGGAGTCCATTATTAAGGATGTTTTCGGGGTACTTGGAGGCACATGAGAAAGTAAGCCAAAGTCAGCATGGTTTTATTAAAGGGAAATCTTGCCTGACAGATCTGTTGGAATTCTTTGAGAGAAAAACAGGAAAGATTGACAAAGGAGAGTAAGTGAAAGTTGTTTACTTGGATTTTCAGAAGGCCTTTGACAAGGTACCCCACATGAGGCTACTTAACAAGATAAAAGCCCATGGTATTACAGGAAAGATGCTAGCATGGAGAGAGCATTGGCTGATTGGCAGGAGGCAAAGAGTGGGAATAAAGAGAGCCTTTCTGGCTGGTTGCCAGTGACTAGTGGTGTTTCACAGTGGTCGGTACTGGGACTGCTTCTCTTCACATTAAATGTCAAGGATTTGGATGACAGAATTGATGGCTTTGTGGCCATGTTTGCAAACAGTGTGAAGATAGGTGGAGGGGTTGGCACTGCTGAGGAAGCAGGACATCTGCAGAAAGACTTGGACAGATTGGGAGAATGGAATATAGTTTAAGGAAGTTCATGGTCATGCATCTTAGTGGAAGGAATAAAGACATTTTTTTAACAGGGAGAAAATTCAAAAATTAGAGGTGCAAAGGGACTTGGAAGTCCTTTTGCAGTATTCTCTGAAGCTTAATTTGCAGATTGAGTGAGGAAAGCAAATGCATTGTTAGCATTCATTTCAAGAGGACTAGAATATAAGAGCAAGGATATAATGCTGAAACTTTATAAGACTTTGATCAGACTGCACTTGGAGTATTGTGAGCAGTTTTATGCCCCTTATCGAAGAAAGGATATGCTGATATTGGAGAGGGTCCAGAGGAGGTTCATAACAATGATTCAGGGAAACATTTTGGAGTTTAGAAAAATGAGGGGGGGATCTCAATGAAACCCATCAAATGTTGAAAGGCCTAATCAGAGTGAATGTTGAGAGGTTGTTTTCTATAGTGGGTGAGTCTAGGACCAGAAGGAACAGATTCACCCACTATAGAGGGACGTCCATTTAAAATAGAGACGAAGAGGTATTACTTTAACCAGAGGATGGTGAATCTGTGGAATTCATTGTCATGGACAGTGGTTGAGACCAAATCACTCAGTACATTTAAAGTGGGGTTTGATAGATTTTTGATTAGTCAGGGCTTCAAAGGTTACAGAGAGAAGGCTGGAGAATGGGTTTGAGAGGGATAACAGATCAACCATGATGGAATAGCGGATCAAACTCAATGGGCCAAAAGTCCTAATTCTGCTCCTAAGTATTATGGTCTTATGGTTCCAAGTTGCTTTATTTGTGGAAGGAAGTCTTTCTCTTAATGGCTTAATTCTCTTAATGTATTTTGTTTTAAGTGAAATATGCAGATGTGATATCATTTAACTGTTTTATAAATTGACAAAGAACTATCTATCACAGCTGCTTTTAGTTCTAGCATTAGAAAAGTAATTGACTTGCTGATCTTATTTTTGACCTTTCAGGAGTGGATAATAGGAAAAATGGAGGGATATGTAGGAGGGAAGGGTTAGGTTGATCTTAGTGTAGGTTAAAAAGTTGGCACAATATTGTGCGCTGAAGGATCTGTACTGTGCTGTAATATTCTGTGTTCAATGTTCTATTTTCTAAGTGCAAAAGTTTAAAATTTGCTCTGTACCTCATAGGATACATTCAATCCATAGTGTGCAATGTGTCAACAAAGCTTGTATTGTGCATGAGGCTCAACCAGGTTGCTGTACACCGTGGAATCGATCTGGCCGAGTTCAAGTGGTGCTTCTATGTCTTATCCTCAAAGAGGGCCAAAACGTTGTCATGATTTAGAGGCTTGTGTGCCTCAGTAACCCAGAGAGCTATGCTGGCTGGAGTCAGAGCCTTATTCTTTGGCTCTTGGTAGGGGTACCCATGTCAAACTGGTCAAAGGATAGAGGCCACACTAAGAGTGGACCACGAGTCCTCCAGGTTCAGGGTTCAGCTCAGGGCTAGCAACCCTGACTGGTCAAACAGAACTGTTACAGAAACACTAACGAAGGCCCCTTCTACACCTGTGTGCATCTGTATTCCTGAGTGACAACCCAGGACATGTATGGCTGACAGTAGTGAAAACCAAGAGGAAGCTTTTGGCACAATGAAGGACGCCCTGAACACTGCCAAGACCAAGATCAAAACTGACTTCTGGCCAAGACGGACGGAGATGGAGGACCTTCAGTGCTGCCCTAAATGCCAGCAGGCATAACGGGCAGGAAGTAAGTAAGTAAGTAAGTCCTTTATCTTGTGATCCTATGAACTTGTGGTCTTGTGGTCTTAAGGACTGTTTTGCACCCATTGACCATTTTGGAGATAATGGGAGTACCTGGATCACATATTGAGGGCTGGATAATTTTGTTTTGACATAGGTCAGTGAGAAGTTTTATCTTGGAATATTCTCAAACCTGACGGTGTAGTTGGGTTATCAATTGCCAAGATGGTTGAGGCAACAGGAAGGAATTGTGCTTTTCTTGAGGAAGGGGAACGTTGTTATTAATTGGTATCAGGACCAGCTGCTGGCAGAACAAGAAAATGAATTACTGCTGGCAGGTGATGGGGGGGAAGAAATGGGATGATCTGGTTTTGGTCCAGTGGGGTGCAGATGTACGGGATCTGATGGAGACCCACAATGTGAGAGAGAATCAGGGAAGGAATAAGATGTTCCTTATTCCAACCATTTGGCAGTGCGTTCGATCACAACAGCTTCTACGGGGCTAACCAAAGACACTATTGTCCTTGTTAAGCATCTGTTATTACAATCATAAGACCCTGCTGGAGATTAAGAACTTAAAGTACTACAGGTCTACCCCATCAGCGAGTTGCGCTTTGGTGGAGAAACTGAAGGAACAGGACTTGGTGCAGATCACGTTGTTGCCTGCATTAGAGGGGGATCAGAGGAGTCAGTGCACAGTCAGTGTGCAGTTTGACAGCAAGTGATCACCTTAGTCACTTTTCTTGTGATCATAAGACCCTGTTGGACATTGTTAATGTGGAATGCTGCAAGTCCGATTCACTGATTTATTGGCAGACAACAGGGCGTGCAGCAGGAGATATGCATGGCCTCAGTCATAGCGAGGATTAGGCCTCAAGCCACGGTGTCGCCTGTTTACAGCCATCCAGGACAGAGGCGTTGGAGTCGTTGCGCTCCACCAGAGGCGGAGTAGCGTGGCGTCCGAACTGGAGTTTGTGCTGACCCCAGCATTCGCTCGGCAGAAGACAAGCCTTTTAGTGTTCGACTGCAGACTGCCGCAACATTCATGGGACTCATGATCTTGGACTATATTATTTTTGTGTGACTATATTTTACTGATATCTTATATGTGCTATATGTGCATTGTGCTGTGTGTGACTGTTGGTACTGTGTTTTGCACCTTGGCCCCAGAGTAACGCTGTTTTGTTTGGCTGTATTCACGTATGGTTGAGTGACAATTAAACTTGAACTTGAAAGTGTTAGGGGGATTTGAATCATTAAGGAGCCCACTTGTATGATGATGCAGGCTTTGAACTCCCTGGGAAAGTGATTGCTGTGTGAACAGTCTCTGCTCTCTGCAGATCATAAAAATGTAAATGGGTGAAGTCCAAAGGTGTTGAGGGTACAGCTGTACATATCTGAGCACCTCTGTGTTCAAGGATGTCAAATGCACGAGGGCCTATATTGAGAATGTGCCCTAAGTGACTCTGAGGTGACACGCACTTGGTTGACATGATAAAGAGTGAACGTAAGATAGAGTTACAGAGATTTGTGAATAGATTTCCAGAGCCTAGTGTCAGGATAGTTGGAAGGCATTTAAATGAATGAAGGATGAAGGGAGTTGTGAAATGCACAAGGAATCAGTACTAGAGGAACTTGAATTTTTGCAGTGGATTATAAAGGTGCCAAGTGTTAAAGCCATGAACAGCTTTAAACAAAGAACTTTAAAATGAAATAATGGGAATCCAGAGATAGCACAGGTTGAGCAAAAGTCTAATTGGCAAACAATGTATGTGAAATAAAGCTTTGGATGAGCTTTAATTTCTGCAGGTGAGGAAATATAACCTCTTCAGACCAACTGAATAAATCCTTTTGAGCAGCTCCATTTAAAGTAAACTTCAAGCAAGATAATATTTTAAAAAGAAAATATAATGTCTTCAGAATGAAACACGGCAAATATATATCCAAACAGTTCAGGTTCTTTTAAAAGACAGCACACTACTCCACTTCAAATTCTTTTTGAGGGATGTTTAAATCTTCTCTTCAACAGGAGTTCAGTGAAACCAGTGAAACTCTCTCTCTCACTGCTTCCCCTCTGTGATTTCAGCTGCCCTCCAACTCTTCAAACATGTAACACACACAAAATGTATCCACAGCCATGTATTTCACCACCATCTTGTGCCATATGGCTTCTAGATCCATTTTATTACTTTCATCTGGGTCCCCTCCTCCTTCCCTTTCTCCTATGGTCCACTGTCCTCTCCTATCAGACTCTTTCTTCTCCAGCTCTTGACCTTTCTCACCCACCTGGCTTCACCTATCACCTTCCAGCTAACCTCTTTCCCTTCCCCCCACCTTTGTATTCTGGCATCTTCCCCCTTCCTTCTCAGTTCTAAAGAAGGGTCTCGTCCTGAAACGTTGACTGTTTATTCTTTTCCACAGATGCTGCCTGACCTGCTGAGGTATTCTAATGTTTTGTGTGTGCTGCTTTGGATTTCCAGCATCTGCAGACTTCCTCGTGTTTGTGATTGACATAATATGCATGTTGAGATGTACATATTGCTCCATTTGAGTGGCTCAGATGAAAGTGTTACATTGCTTGGAGCTCAGGTACCATCCCATCACATAGATATGTATCACAATTTGGACAGTAATACTGAGACAATAGATTTCTCTGTGTTTAAAGGTATATTACAGAAAATGCTGGAAATAGCAGATCAGGCACCAACTGTGGAATGAGAAGCAATGTTGTAGAATCTGCAAGAGATCGCATGTTGAAGTTATTTTTGAATTGTCTTTTCTCTTAAACAGGCCAGCTACACATGATTCCCAAATGATGGTGATAGCTGGAACAAATTAACATGACAATATGCCTGCTTTGGTGACCAATGGTGCATTCATTTATTCTATTTTTACTGATGTCTTTTCCTAATCATGATACTATAAATAAGACAATTCTTTTGTGAGGACTATTTTACTTCTAAGGTTTGGATATTGATCATGCATTTAACAAAATAAATATGTAACCATCAAGTTAGAAGATATCAGTGTTGGCACTGAATTATTTTGCACTCCAGCCATCAGCAACAAGTGCGCTTCAGCAGTGAATAACGCAGCTTTGATGTCGAGGACAACTTGTTCAACTCTGCTCTAATAATGCACCATAACTTGACACAGAAAACCTCCACCCACCACAGCACTTATGCACAATTTCCATTTTCTACATTATCAATCATTTGTCATATTTTCTGAAACTGCCCACTGAATGTCAAATTTTGCTGTATGATATATCCTGTTGTTCTGCAGAGGTGAAATGTTTATGCCTTCATTATATCAGTCAGACATAGCCATTTTCACATAACAATATTCAGCTTCAGAAATTCCCAAGAAAATTGAAAAGTCACCTATTCTACATCGCACAATAAAAGATGTGCTGCTGTCAGCAGAGGGTTAAATTAATGTGTAAGCAAAATCAGATAGTTCTGAATTTTATAACTACCGGTGATCTATAAAATTAAATAAATGCTAAATTCTTGGAACAAAATTCAAACAGATTTACAGAGATTTAAAAAAAACCTCTCCCATCCATTAAATGTGACAAGTCACCTACACAATGTGTCAAGTTGACGCCTCTCCTTTTTTAGCTATTATTGTCAGTGCATTTTGCATAAGCAATTCTTTCAAACAACATCTTGCTGAAGGTTCTATCTTATTTTGCAATGCAGCAGCCTACTGAAGAATACTCATTATTTGGAAAATGTCCATTATCTATTCCTCTTTGAAAACTCGTGTAAGAAACTCTTTAGAAGTACTGTCTGAAGAAAATGATCTCTGATTGATGTAGGGTATGCTCCTTTTATATCAAAGAATCAAAGTGCGAGGCTTGATCTTGAGGCTCAATCAAGCAATTTTTTGTGATCTGTTTTGTTCTAGATTGCAATGTGTTTGGAATAAAGTCATGAATTTTATCCTTGGACATTGATACCGTGAGGAAATATAAACTAGATTACTATTACATGTCTGATTTCAAACATTTTTAAGTCTTGCTGAGGAAAAATACTTATAGTGTACTCTTTTAGATGAAGGATTTTTATCTTGAAGAAGAAATGCTTCTTTTTAATAGCTTTTGCATTTAGTGAGTGAGTTAGGCATTTACTTCAGACGCACAATGGCACCAATGTAAAATAGACAACCTCCAGACCAACTCTACTTATTGCATTAATGCATAAGTTCTTGTCAAAATGTCTTGCATCAGTGTTTACATTTTGAAGGCTATGAATATAAATTTAACCTGTCGTTCTAAAGATTTCCACGTACCTAATACATCAGTTTATTGTTCTGATTGAGGGTTTTATCTCCTGGTGAGACAAGTGCTGAGAGCATCTATTTTCCTACCTACAGTGCCTTGTAAAACAAATCTTTATTTGTGAATCACATGCTCCCTTTTTCACAGTAGATCGCCAAAAACAGGAAAAATTATAAACAATGAAAAATAAAAATTCAAAAACTGAAATATCAGTTGTTCAAACGTATTCATACCCCTTTGCTCAGTACTTATTTGAGCCACCTCTGGCAGCTAGTAGTCTTTTTGGATTAGTCTCTTAGCTTTGCACATTGTGATGGAACAAGATTTGCTCATTCCTCCTTGCAAAATTACTCACTCAAGCTGTGCCAGGTTCGTTGGGGAGAAGTGGTGGACAGCAATCTTGAGGTCTTGTCAGAGATGTTCAATCAGGTTAAGGTCAAGACTGACTGAGTCAGTCAAAGACATCAGTTTTCTTCATTTGAAGCCTCTCCATGGTTGCTCTGGCAGTGTGCTTTGGATCGTTGTCCTGCTGAAAAATTAACTTCCTCCCCAGTTTAAGCTTTCTGGCAGAGGCTAGCAGATTTTATCCAGAATCTCTCTGTATTTAGCAGCATTCATCTTCCCATCAATCATGATCAGATTTTCAATCCCTGCTGTTGAAAAGTGTCCCCATAGAATGATGCTACTTCCACCATACTTTACAATAGGGATGCTATTACCAGTCTGATGCACAGTATCAGATTTATGTCACACATACCACTTAGTGTTGGGGCCAAAAATGTTCCACTTTAGTCTCATCCGACCACAAGACCTCCTTCCACATCTTTACAGTATCTTCCAAGCATCGGTTTTACCAAGTTTTTACATGCAAGGATATGCTTTTTCTCAGCCAGGACTTCTTTCTTGTGCAAGGCCTTAGAGATGGTGGAACCACAATCTTCATCTCCAGTTGCAGCCACTGACTTTTGCATCTCAGTCAAAGTGACTGTTGGCATCACAGTAGCCTCTCGTACAAGTGCCATTATTCTCTGACGACTAAATTTAGAGGGGATGCCTGACATGGGTGGTGTGGCTGGGTCTTCATATATTTTCCACTTTTTCACGATGGACAGCATTGATGTATGTTCAGTGCCCCTGAGATAATCTTGTACCCTGCCCCAGATTTGTGCTTCTCTATTATCATTTCCCTGACTTGCCTTGAATGTCCTTTTGTCTTCATTTTGATTGGTCTGTTGAAAATCTATCATAATTTAGGACCCTACAAAGAGAGGGGGTATTTATTCTTAGGAACTCATTGAAAACAGGAGATCTTCCAACTTTCTACATCGACAAATTGGGTGAGTTGTTAAGGTAATATACGATATTGCACCTGAGGAAAATCAGCGTAGTAATTACAAAGGAGATGGATACTTTTTCAGCCTCACAATTTTAGTTTATAATTTTTCATAAATTGTTGACAGGCTTGCAATTTTTCTTTTGATTTGAAATGATGCACATTTTGTAGATTAGCTCAAAATATCCTACTTCAATATAATTTAAATTTAGAAAATGAGAGTAAAATACGAAAATAATTGTGGGGGCTGAATACTTGCTGAAACAAATTCTTTACTTTTTACATTTTCATGTGAATAGCTGTTTCATGCACAATATTTAAAATTTTACTTATGGTGTTGGTAAAGGTCAGACAGTAGTTGGAAATGCTTAGATGCTGTGAGGCTGTATTCCCCTGGCTAGAGTACTTAGAATTGGGAATCATAGTCTCATAGTAGGTTTTGATCATTTGTAACATAGGCAAAAGAGAAATTTCAATCATGGGACTGTGAATTCACCAGAAGGCAGTGGATTTTCAATGACTGTGTAAATTCGAGGCTCTGGTCAATGGATTCTCAGGACCTAAAGGAATTGAGGCCCAAGGGACTCAGGAAGGCCTAATTGATCTAGAAGTTTCAACCTCAACCTTCCAGGCTGGAGAAACAGAATGGAGAAGGCATGTGACAACTGCTGCTACTTGTTCTTACGATGAGTGGGAATAGATTGTTGCACAGGCAGGAAAAAAGCATCTCACTTTGCCTTGGACAGCACAACTTTCATATCTGTGGAATTTATACATTATTACAATGAGAATAAAATTTACCAATATGCATACTTTTTCTAAATTAGCATGACATAGTGAAATAAAAATAATGACAGGTTGAAGGGGAAAAATCAAGAATTCCAAGAAGATATCAAAAAAACAGTGCTGAAAAAAATTCTCACATCCAGGACTCATCTTGGGTCCAAAATCAGCAAGGGAATGGGTGACACAGTAATATAGCGGTTGGCTAACACCTTACAGCACCAGTGGCCCGGGTTCAATTCCCACCGCTGTCGGTAAGGGGATTGATGTTCACCCTGTGATTGTGTGGTTTCCTCCGGGTGCTTTGGATTTCTCCCACATTCCAAAGAAGTACAGGTTGGTAGGTTAACTGGCCACACAGGAGTAATTGGGCAGCATGGTCTCACTGGACCAGAAGGGCATGTTACCATGCTCTGTGTGTGTGTGTGTGTGTGTGTGTGTGTGTGTGTGTGTGTGTGTGTGTGTGTGGACCCTGTCAGTTGTGGTCAACCATGGGTAATGCACCTCTGGTACTCACTGGTTAAGCGAAGCTGGAGTGGCCTCTCCAGGGCGCACGCCAGGGCAGAGTTGATATGGAGATCCATCTTGCCCATGCAGTGGGATCCCCCTCTCCATGCTGATGCCAGGTCCAAAGGAACGACGAAAGTCGATACAGTTTGGTGCCAGCAGCAACGCAGGAGTTGCCGTGCCGGTGCTGGGTACAGCAGTCAGCCACCTTCGGGACTCCAACTCCAGATTTTTCCTCGGGGTTTACTCCCAAAGCCTTTCCCATGAGTCGGTATAGCCGCAAGGCAGCCGGGGTTTGAAATCCGAGTTTTCCCTCTCCTAGATGAGCTATCATCTGTGGTTAACGAGCCCCATCTGCCCAGAGCAACCGGTCTTAAGGTGCCAGTGCCTGCCTTTGCCCCTTCTCCTGTCAGTGAGAACAGCTCCACCAGGCATAAGAACTATGCCACACGTGAAGGCCAGGAGTTGGATTTGGTTGTCAGAAGCTGTTTGAGATGCACGCCATGAAGAGCATTTGTTTAGCAGTGGGAGTTCGTCCCCACTAACACCCTTCAGCTATGACTACCTTTGGAGCCATGCTGTATCAATCAATAAAACTGTAAATATATACATAGGGATTCAGAATCAGCCTGCAGAAGATGGACAAAGTGTCAATGTACATTGGATGGTGGTAGCTGAGGGCTGTATGTTCAGTATTTGAACTGCTTTTCTATTTTCACTGCCAATTACACTTCGTTGTTCTGAACAAAAAAAATTAAGGGTGGTTATATTTCTCTATATTATTAAGTTAGATATTGAATGGGGGAGGGCAACATAGGGAAAACATGAGATAAAAATGAAAATGCTGAATATATTCAGCAGGTCAGACAACATTTGTGGAGAAGAGCAGAATTATGATTTCAGGCCTATGCTCATTCATCAGAACTGGGCATTGGGGTGTGGGTGAAGAAAAAGTTCTTTGTTAGAGATCATTCAGGATTAAGGAAGGATAATCATAAGGGGTAATGAAAACGTAGTATGAAGTTGGACTTTGGAAGAGATGGGGTCAGAGGGAAGTGACGGATGAGAACTATTTCGTGGAGTAGTAGGATTCGAGGGTTGTTAAGGTTTGAAATCTTTGCATGTGACAGGATGGAAACACGTACACTGTATACACAAGAGATTCTGCAGATGCTAGAACTCTTGAGCAACTCATACAAAATGCTTCAGGAACTTAGCAAGTCAGGCAACATCTATGGAGGAGAGAGATATGTCTGTGATTATTGGACAGAGGCTAGTTCTCTGCAGTTTCTTGCATGCAGGTCCATTTGATTTACACTTAATTGATTTTGGACTCCACATCCCTCTGGTGAAGAGCGTTCTCCAAGACCCCGAATAATTTTATTTATTAAAGCATCCTTGCCCCAGTCCACAATATCTCTTGCAAAGAAGGACAGTATAACACTTAACTGCGGGCTCACCAGCAAGTTTACTTTCAGCAACTGTTGTACAAGATTACCCATTGTATACCAAAATTTCTCAATCCATCACCAATTCAATAATACTCTGCCTTATCGATTTTCCTGCGAAAATGGATAACATTACACTCATTTGTGTTATACTGCACTACCATTTGTTTGTTCACTCACATAACTTGCTTAAATCACATCAAAGACTCGTTGCATCCTCCTCACAGTTCACAATCTCACCTAGCATGCACATGATAATACATGCCATTAAGAACGTAAGACAATAAAACGATATGACATGGAAGCAGAATTAGGCCACTTTGCCCATCAAGTCTGCACTGCCATTCTATCGTGGCTGATTTATGATCCCTTTCAACCCCATTCTCTTGCCTTTTCCCCAAAACCTTTGATATCCTGACTGATCAAGAACCTATTAACCTCTGTTTTAAATATAGTCAACGACTCCGCCTCCATAGCTGTCCGTAGCAACGAATTCCACAGAATCACCACCTTCTGGCTAAAGAAATTCCTACTCACCTCTGTTGTGAATGGATATCCCTCTATTCTAAGACTGTGCCCTCTGGTCCTAGACTCAACAACTCTAAGAAACATCCTCTCCAAGTCCCCTCTATCGAGGCCTTTCAATACTTGATAGGTTTCTATGAGATCCTCACTCAGGAGATTTACAAGGATGTTGCTTGGATTGGGGAGCATGCCTTATGAAAACAGGTTGAGTGAACTTGGTCTTTTCTCCTTGGAGCGACAGAGGATGAGGGATGACCTGACAGAGGTGTATAAGATGATGAGAGGCATTGATCGTGTGGAGAGTCAGAGGCTTTTTCCCAGGGCTGAAATGGCTGCCACAGGAGGGCACAGGTTTAAGGTGCTTGGGAGTAGGTACAAAGGAGATGTCAGGGGTAAGTTTTTTATGCAGAGAGTTGTGAGTGCGTGGAATGGGCTGCCAGCAACAGTGGTGGAGGCAGATGCGATAGGGTCTTTTAAGAGACTTTTGGATAGACGCATGGAGCTTAGAAAAATAGAGGGCTATGGGTAACCCCGGTAATTTCTAAGGTAAGGACATGTTCGTCACAACATGTATTATGCTGTAGGTTTTCTATGTTTCTATTCTTCTAATCTCCAGTGAGTACCACAACGTCGTACCTGCCAATCTCTAACTGTGCTACAAGATCATCTACCTTATTCTATATACTGTGTTCATTCAGATAAAACACCTTTAGTCCTGTATTCATCACCCTTCTTGATTTTGCCCCCTGTTACACTTCAACTCATCCCACTAACAGCAATTTTGCCCTATCATCTGCCTGTCCTTCTGCATAGTCTCACTGCAGGCTGCATCAACTTGTATATCAATTGCCCCATCCTCATCCCTATCACTCTGGCTCCCGTCCCCTACCTAATTACAGTAGTTTAAATCTTCGCTAATAGCTCTAGCAAACCTGTCCACAAGGATATTGGTCCCTTTTGGGATCAGGTATAACCTATCTTTTTAGTACAGGTCATACCTTCCCCAAAACAGACCACAATGATTCAGAAATATGAAATCCTGTCCCCTGCACCACTTCCTCAGCCACTCATTCATCTGTACTATCATCTCATGCCTGCCTTGCCTAGCAGATGACACTGGGAGTAATCCAGAGATTACTACCTTCGAAGTCCTGCTCTTCAGTCCCTTCTCTAACTCCCTATACTCCTTGTGCAGGACATCTTTCCCCTTTCTACCTATGTCATTGGTGCCAATGTGCACCACGAAAGGCTCCTCACCCTCCCTCTTGAGAATATTCTGCAGCCACAGAATCTCCTGTCCGTCTCCCTAACTATCCAGTTTCCTATCACTATTGCTCTACCTAACTTTACCCTTCCCTGCTGAGCCTCAGAGCTGGGCATAGTGTCACTGACCTGGCAGTTGCTGTTGTGCCTGGATAGGTCATTCCCCACCAACAGTATCCAAGGGGGTATACTTGTTGCTAAGGGGAATAGCAACAGGCAAGCCCTGTACTGACTGCTTCCTCCCCTTACTTCTCCTGGTATTCACCCATCTACTATCTGAAAAATGCATTCTGGGCATGACCACGTCAGTAATAGTCTCATCTCCAAGGTTTTCAACCTCCTGGATGGTCCTGAGTACATCCAGCTCCAGCTCCAGCTCCAGTTCCTTGACTTTGCCCATCAGGAGCTAAAGTTGGGTGCTAAAGTTGTAGACATCAGGGAGACCGTTAGGGACCCTACAGTACCATATCTTACAGGAGGAGCATCTATCATGTCTACACCTGTTATAACTTTGGTTCTAACTTCTTAAGCTAAAGTTCTATAATCAACTAAATGACTCCAAAAGACTCAGCAACTTCAGCCTGTGCCTGTCCTTGCCGAACCCTACTGAGCAGAAGCCTGACTCCTCTAACACCGGCCCACTTAGATAATGGCCATTCGCACAATGGCCGCTAGGCTTTCACCTCCCTTCTTCTTATTGCTCTCGTCTCCTGGTGAGAGTTGCTGTTTTCAAATGGCTCCCATCCTGCAAAGTGTCATTCTCTCACTCACTACATCAAACAAATGGCTCCTACCTTGCAAAATGTTGCTCTCTCACTCGTTACTTCAAACAAGCCCTGAATGAGCCAAGAAATTATTATTAGAACTTATAGTTGCTGTTTTCAAATCTTTCCTTATAACTCAGACCTGGAAATATCCTTGTAAATTTTATCTGTACTCTTTCAACCTTATTTACATCTTTCTGTAGTTAAGTGACCAAAACTTCACACAATACTCCAAATTACTAACGTCTTATACAACTTCAACATAACATCCTATTTCCTGTATTTAATACATTAATTTATGAAGGCCAATGTGCCAAATGCTTTCTTTACCACCCTATTTACCTGTGACACCACGTTCAATGAATTATGGACATGTATTCCCAGATCCCTTTGCTCTACCACATTTCTCGGTGCCCTACTGTTCACTGTGCAAGACCTACCCAGTTCGGTCCTACCGAAGTACAAAGCCCCAGCCTTGTCTGCATTAAATTCCATCTGCTGTTTCTCAGCCCATTTTTCCAGCTGATGAAGATCCCTTTTCAAGCCATGATAGCCTTCCTCACTGTCCATTACACCCCCAATCTTGGTGTCATCCACAAATCTGCTGATCCAGTTAACCACAGTATCATCAAGGTCATTGATATATATGACAATGACTCCAAAAGACCCAGTGGCACAGCACTAGTCACTGGCCTCCAGTCAGAAAGGCAACCCTCTATTACCACTCTCTGGCTTCTCCCATGAAGCCAATATCTAATCCAGTTTACTACCTCATCCTGAATGTCAAGTGACTGAACCTTGACCAGCTCCCATGCGGGACCTTGTTAAATGCCTTACTTAAGCCCTTGACTAACAGCTATGTCACTAATATGATTTTTCTTAATAAATGACCCTAGAATTTGGATGACCAACAGGGTTACCTGGCTGGTATATGTTTTTCCCACAGTCTCTGGTGGAATTAATCCATAATAACTTTAATCACTGAATCATAATAACATGTCCCAAATTACCTTCTGTTGCATGATGCACAAAAGTGAGGAGGTCTAATCTTACAACACACATCAAAGTTGCTGGTGAACGCAGCAGGCCAGGCAGCATCTCTAGGAAGAGGTGCAGTCGACGTTTCAGGCCGAGACCCTTCGTCAGGACTAACTGAAGGAAGAGTGAATAAGGGATTTGAAAGTTGGAGGGGGAGGGGGAGATCCAAAATGATAGGAGAAGACAGGAGGGGGAGGGATGGAGCCAAGAGCTGGACAAGTGATAGGCAAAAGGGATACGAGAGGATCATGGGACAGGAGTTCCGGGAAGAAAGACGGGGGTGGGGGACCCAGAGGATGGCCAAGAGGTATATTCAGAGGGACAGAGGGAGAAAAAGGAGAGTGAGAGAAAGAATGTGTGCATAAAAATAAGTAACAGATGGGGTACGAGGGGGAGGTGGGGCCTCAGCGGAAGTTAGAGAAGTCGATGTTCATGCCATCAGGTTGGAGGCTACCCAGACGGAATATAAGGTGTTGTTCCTCCAACCTGAGTGTGGCTTCATCTTTACAGTAGAGGAGGCCGTGGATAGACATGTCAGAATGGGAATGGGATGTGGAATTAAAATGTGTGGCCACTGGGAGATCCTGCTTTCTCTGGCGGACAGAGCGTAGATGTTCAGCAAAGCAGTCTCCCAGTCTGCGTCGGGTCTCGCCAATATATAAAAGGCCACATCGGGAGCACCGGACGCAGTATATCACCCCAGTCGACTCACAGGTGAAGTGTTGCCTCACCTGGAAGGACTGTTTGGGGCCCTGAATGGTGGTAAGTGAGGAAGTGTAAGGGCATGTGTAGCACGTGTTCTGCTTACATGGATAAGTGCCAGGAGGGAGATCAGTGGGGAGGGATGGGGGGGACGAATGGACAAGGGAGTTGCGTAGAGAGCGATCCCTGCGGAATGCAGAGAGAGCGGGGGAGGGAAAGATGTGCTTAGTGGTGGGATCCCGTTGGAGGTGGCAGAAGTTACGGAGAATAATATGTTGGACCCGGAGGCTGGTGGGGTGGTAGGTGAGGACCAGGGGAACCCTATTCCTAGTGGGGTGGTGGGAGGATGGAGTGAGAGCAGATGTACGTGAAATGGGGGAGATGCGTTTAAGAGCAGAGTTGATAGTGGAGGAAGGGAAGCCCCTTTCTTTAAAAAAGGAAGACATCTCCCTCGTCCTAGAATGAAAAGCCTCATCCTGAGAGCAGATGCGGCGGAGACGGAGGAATTGCGAGAAGGGGATGGCATTTTTGCAAGAGACAGGGTGAGAAGAGGAATAGTCCAGATAGCTGTGAGAGTCAGTAGGCTTATAGTAGACATCAGTGGATAAGCTGTCTCCAGAGACAGAGACAGAAAGATCTAGAAAGGGGAGGGAGGTGTCGGAAATGGACCAAGTAAACTTGAGGGCAGGGTGAAAGTTGGAGGCAAAGTTAATAAAGTCAACGAGTTCTTCATGCGTGCAGGAAGCAGCACCATTGCAGTCGTCGATGTAGCGAAGGAAAAGTGGGGGACAGATACCAGAATAGGCACGGAACATAGATTGTTCCACAAACCCAACAAAAAGACAGGCATAGCTAGGACCCATACGGGTGCCCATAGCTACACCTTTAGTTTGGAGGAAGTGGGACGAGCCAAAGGAGAAATGATTAAGAGTAAGGACTAATTCCGCTAGACGGAGCAGAGCGGTGGTAGAGGGGAACTGATTAGGTCTGGAATCCAAAAAGAAGCATAGAGCTTTGAGACCATCCTGATGGGGGATGGAAGTATATAAGGACTGGACATCCATGGTGAAAATAAAGCGGTGGGGGCCAGGGAACTTAAAATCATCGAAAAGTTTAAGAGCGTGAGAAGTGTCACGAACATAGGTCGGAAGGGATTGAACAAGTGTGGATAGACATGTCAGAATGGGAATGGGATGTGGAATTAAAATGTGTGGCCACTGGGAGATCCTGCTTTCTCTGGTGGACAGCGTAGATGTTCAGCAAATCGGTCTCCCAGTCTGCGTCAGGTCTCGCCAATATATAAAAGGCCACATCGGGAGCACCGGACGCAGTATATCACCCCAGTCGACTCACAGGTGAAGTGTTGCCTCACCTGGAAGGACTGTTTGGGGCCCTGAATGGTGGTAAGGGAGGAAGTGTAAGGGCATGTGTAGCACGTGTTCCGCTTACACGGATAAGTGCCAGGAGGGAGATCAGTGGGGAGGGATGGGGGGGACGAATGGACAAGGGAGTTGCGTAGAGAGCGATCCCTGCGGAATGCGGGGGGTGGAGGAAAAGATGTACTTAGTGGTGGGATCCCGTTGGAGGTGGCGGAAGTTACGGAGAATAATATGTTGGACCCGGAGGCTGGTGGGGTGGTAGGTGAGGACCAGGGGAACCCTATTCCTAGTGGGATGTCAGAATGGGAATGAGATGTGGAATTAAAATGTGTGGCCACTGTGAGATCCTGCTTTCTCTGGCGGACAGAGCGTAGATGTTCAGCAAAGCGGTCTCCCAGTCTGCGTAAAGATGAAGCCACACTCAGATTGGAGGAACAACACCTTATATTCCGTCTGGGTAGCCTCCAACCTGATGGCATGAACATCGACTTCTCTAACTTCCGCTAAGGCCCCACCTCGCCCTCGTACCCCATCTGTTACCTATTTTTATGCACACGTTCTTTCTCTCACTCTCCTTTTTCTCCCTCTGTCCCTCTGAATATACCTCTTGCCCATCCTCTGGGTTCCCCCCCCCCGCCTTGTCTTTCTTCCCAGACCTCCTGTCCCATGATCCTCTCGTATCCCTTTTGTGTATCACCTGTCCAGCTCTTGGCTCTATCCCTCCCCCTCCTGTCTTCTCCTATCATTTTGGATCTCCCCCTCCCTCTCCAACTTTCAAATCCCCTACTCACTCTTCCTTCAGTTAGTCCTGACGAAGGGTCTCGGCCTGAAACATTGACTGCACCTCTTCCTACAGATGCTGCCTGGCCTGCTGCGTTCACCAGCAAATTTGATGTGTGTTGCTTGAATTTCCAGCGTCTGCAGAATTCCTGTTGTTTAGGTCTAATCTTACTATAGTTTTTTTTTCAGTTCTTTAAAAAGGAATAGATTTGGAAAAGAATACCCTGTGGACTCCTTTTGTATGACCCCGTTAAGATGACAGTTCTCAAGCTGAACCCATTGTCTATCAACCTCCGCATACACTTCCTGACCTGCTGATTTTCACCGGCAGCTCAATATTTTTGCTGCAGATTCTGGCATCTGCTGTATCTTGTGTCTCAAGATAAACATATCACTTGATAACCTTTATCAGTTCCAAAGAATGCAAAACTTTGTTTTTTGAAATCATTATTGAAATCTATGAGGTAGGAAGCAAAACACAATCAAATCTGAATTTTTTTTTGCTGTATCATTACAAAAATTATGTCTTACTAAGAATCTTTACTACTATTTTGACAAATAGAGCCTGATTATTAGTTTCATATTGAACTTGGGAAGTTGCAGTGTTCAAAAAGACAGTAGGAATGATCAGAGTCAAAATCGGGTGTATTATGTAATAAATAGTGCAAAAAGAGAGGAAAGGGTCTTTCATTTTCTTGAATTCTATGTGAACTGGGATTTGCAAGACCAAATCAAGTATTCAACAGAATTGTTGCTTAGCTGGAGACACTAAATGATTATGTAAATGCTTGTCTAACATTTGCTATTCCCTGATTACAGTGAGCTTAATAGTAACATATTATACATTTTAACTAATGCAAAATGTAAATTAATTGCTTGAACCAATATTGATTAGTGGGATGTTTTAAAGCAACCCTATGAGCTTGTGAGTGAGGAATTGTTATTCACATAACACAAGCACCAACTTCTGCAAACACATTATGAACTAACAATGTAAGAGCCCAAATGAGCCTTTGCAAACTGCTGACCTTAGCAATGCAGTAACAATGTCAAGGTTAACTCTTACAGGTCGCTGTTGAGGATCTGATTGAAATTCTGCTGCATACGGCTACTTTTCCCTTAGCTATTCAACAGCAAACTCTCATGAAATTCATGAATAAATTTGAGCCATTAACCTAGCAATCAGTTCTATGAAGCTTCTGAGCAATCATTATGGAATTCTACTTTCAATACAGATAGCAAACTCTCTTTGACAGCAATTACACCCATCACTAAAAGTGAATGTTTTAGATCAGCAATAAACTTGGTTGCAATTCGAGAACTAAATGATCTTTCTACAGACACTGTTAAAATTATGTTAATTTTGCCGGTTTCCATTGAGATTCCAAAAACATTTCATTGCTAAAGGGTTGTACTTTATGTATTTTTTAAACTGTTACTTTTTTCTTGTTCTAGCATGAAGCAGGTAAAGTTACTGACCATATCCCAATCACAAGCAGCAACATAGTGTACCATTCAACAAGATTCCATGCTGTTTCATATTAATACCAAATGGATACTGTGAAAAAATTCAATGCAGCACTCCCTATGAAAATGACAGTGATAGGAAAATACCTAGTGATCACAAAGTTATCAAAATTTTATATATTTTATACATTGTTCAAGGCATTGCAGATGGCAGAATTAATTCACCTCTGAATAACCTCTATAGTAATCAAGACACATACAGTACCTCAGTTGAGACTTCTCCACAAATGATTCTTGATGCTTATGCTCCAATCTATTACTATTAAGGCAATCATGCCACTAACTTTCTTAGTTATATGCTGCACCAAAACAATAACATTCTATATATCATGGCATTCAGATCTATCTGTTTAATGTTTACTACTTTCCCCTGATTTAAATAGATATTCAGTTTTCCATCTGCTACCATCTTGCAGTCTCAATTGTCTGTGCACAATCCTGCACAAACTTTGTATTCTATTCATAGAAGGTTTTGATTCCTTGACTCTGCACTGAACTGGGGCGGTGGCCTGTTCCAGCTGTGGTAATGCCTGGCTTTGAGTCTTTTGTAAAACATCAGTTCTGAATGCTATTTGCTTCCTTGCTTGCTTTTGTTGTTTCAACATTTTTTCCATCAGCACATTGGATATTTGACCATCTTTTTTAATGGGTTCTTTTGGGTTTCCTTGTTTTGTGGCTGCCTACAAGGAGATGAATCTCAAATTGTATAATGTATACACTATTTAAATGTGCTTTGAAATTTAAATAAACTTTGATACTTACCCCTTGACCTTCCCTGAAGCATCAAAAATGGATTAAAATTAAATGTGTATGCAGTGCTGATATTTGTGGCTTTCCAGCAATAAAAGACTGCCCATCCAAAAATAACCCATTTATTTCTACTGTGTTTACTGCTCATTAATTAATTCTTTAACCAATCCTCTGATATGTTTACTTATATAACCACCCAATACTGGGGAAGCTAGCAAATGCTTTTGAAGGTCCAGAAATACTTCAACGTATAATGCAATATTTTCAAAGTTTAAATTTCAAGTATATGATTATGAAGACACGTAGTCCTCTTTTATTATCATTTAGTAATGCATGCATTAAGAAATGATACATTATTTCCTCTGGTGTGATATCACAAACACAGGACAGACCAAGACTGAAAAAACTGACAAAACCACATAATTATAACACATAGTTACAACAGTACAACAATACCATAACTTGATGAAGAAGTCCATGAGCACAGTAAAGTTCAAGGTTTCTCAAATGTCCCACATCTCACGCAGATGGGAGAAGGAAGAAAAACTCTCCCTGCCATGCCGACCACAGTCTGACTCTGAGTCATCCGAAAACTTCAAGCTCGGATCAGCTCTCCGACACCGAGTACTGAGTACCATCTCTGTCCCAATGATTCGACCTCCTTCTCAGTCGCCAAAAGCAGGCAAGGCCGGGGATTTTGAGGCCTACCTCAAAAGTAAGGTTTAAAGTAAGGTTCATTATCAGAGCACATACATATCACCACATCCAGTCCCGAGATTCTTTCACTTGCTGGCATTCTCAACAAATCTATAGAACAATAACTATAGCAACATACATCAAAGTTGCTGGTGAACGCACCAGCAACTTTGATGTATGTTGCTTGAATTTCCAGCATCTGCAGAATTCCTGTTGTTTGCAAACAATAACTATAAACAGGATTAATGAACAACAAACTGTGAACATGCAAATATAAATAAATAGCAATAAATAACGAGAGCATAAAATAACAAGATAAAGGGTCAAACAGTCCTTAAAGTGAAAATATTTTGTACTTTCATATCTGTACTTGTATCTGTATGCATACATCCACAGAGAAATAAACTCTGTAGAGCACCTTTTTTCGGTAGAAATAATTCTGCCTTAAATTCTAGTGCACCATAAATACCTCCAAGAATCATTTAAAAAAATCTTGGAGCTCTCACTCTCCCACATTGTTCAATTCTTCAAAACTTCCTAACTTAAAATGAGTTGGTGGATATTTGTCAGTTCCTGTACCAGCCTTCAACTTTAATGCAGACTGACAAGTTGGTGCAGTGTAGCTTTTGATGATGCACCTCGTTCTGAGGCAGACAGCCAACAAACAGGATGGTTATGCAGAGTAATCATCTCTAATTAGCTGGCAGCTTGAAGTTGGTATGCTACTTACATCAGAAGCAATGATGTGCATTAATGACACATTGTCATTTCCATGACTATGTCCACATCCAGCCAGGTTAGGACAATAAAGGCTAACACTTTCAGCGAGGTTTTTCAATAACAAAATAAGCTTTTTTTAAATTAGTTATTCATTTATGGGATGTAGGCATCGCCAGCTAAGCCAGCATTTATTGCCCATCCTTCGTTGCCCTTCAGAAGGTGGTGATGAGTTGCCTTCTTGAGCCGCTGCAGTAACTGAGGTGTAGGTACACCCACAGTGCTGTTAGGGAGGGAATTCTGTGATTTTGACCCAGCAACAATGAAGGAACGGTGATATGTTTCCAAGTCAGGATGATGAATAACTTGGAGGGGGATTTCCAAGTGGTGGTGTTCCCAGCTATCTGCTGTTCTTGTCCTTCAAGATGGTAGTGGTCATAGGTCTGGAAGGTGCTGCCTTAGGAACTTTGATGTGTTGTTGCAGTGCATCGTGTAGATAGTACAGACTGCTGCAACTGTTCAGCGATGGTGTTGGGATTGGATTCTTGTGGAAGGGGTACCAACCAAGTGGGCTGCCTTTGTACAGGATGGTGTCAAGTTTCTTGAGTGTTGATGGAGCTGCATTCATCCAGGCGAGTGGCAAGTATTCCATTACACTCCTGGCCTGAGCCTTGTAGATGGTGGACAGGCTTTGGGGAGTCAGGAGATGAGTTGCACGCTGCAGGATTCCTAGCCCTTGACCTGCTCTAGTAGCCATGGTGTTTATATGGCTATACCAGTTCAGTTTCTTGTCAATGGTAACCGCCAGGATGTTGAAAGAAGGAGACTCAGTGACGGTGATGTCACTAAATGTCAAGAGATGATGGTTAGAACCTCTCTTGTTGGAGATGGTCGTTGCCTAGCTTGTGTGGCTAGAATGCTACTTGCCACTTGCCAGCCCAAGCCTGGATGTTGTCCTGGTCCTGGTGCATATGGGTATAAACTGCTTCACCATCTGAGGAGTCACGAATGGTGCAGAACATTGAGCAGTCATCTGCGAACACCCCCACTTCTGACTTTATGACAGAAGGAAGGTCATTGATGAGGCAGCTGAAGCTGGTTGATCCTAGGACACTTCCCTGAGGAACTCCTGCAGTGGTGTCCTGAAGATGAGATGATTGACCTCCAACCTCCACAACCATCTTCCTTTGTGTCAGGTATGATTCCAACCAGTGGAGGGATTTTCCCCTAATTCCCACTTACTCCATTTAAGCTACTTTAGATTGAAAGGAGGTACAGTACAGTGAAAGATATAAATAAGGTTGAAATAATACAGGGAAAATTTACAGGCATATTGTCAGGACTGGAGGACCTGAGTTATGAATAAAGATTGAATAGATTATGACTTTATTCCTTGGAATATAGAAGATTGAGGGAAGATCTAATAGAGGTATATAAAATTATGAGGGGTATGCATAGAGTAAATGCAAGCAGGCTTTTTCCACTGAGGGTGGGTGGGACTACAACTAGAGATAATGGGTTAAAGGTGAAAGGTGTAAAGTTTAAGGGGAACAAATACTTCACTCAGAGGGCCATAAGAGTGTGAAATGAGTTGTCAGTGCAAGTGGTGCATGCAAGCTCAATTTCAAAGTTTAAGAGAAGTTGGGACAGGTACATGGATAGTAAGGGTAAGGAGGGCTATGGTCCTGGCACAGGTCGATGAGAGTAGGCAGTTTAAATAACTCGGCACAGACTAGATGGGCTGAAGGGGAAGGGCCTGTATCTGTGCTGTACTTTTCTATGACTCTTGGTTCTAAAACTACTCGTACAAAGCAATTCACCTCTGTAAAGTTCTCAAAGTAGACTCTGCACTAGATAGTGCTCCCAGGCCGTGCCAAACATTTATGTGGCAGTGGATGAAATAGCTCTTCATTGTCTCAATCTTCTAAACTACCTCAAAGGTAAAAGTAGACATTGTCCAGAAAAGAGCTTTTCTAAGAAGGTTAAATGACATAAATGCACTAAAATTATGTGCAGAGCTCTAGACAGCTGTGGAAGCCAAGTCATTTGGGCATATTTAAAACGAAGGTTGATATGTTCTTAATTGGTAAGGGTATCAAAGGTTATGGGGAGAAGGCAGGAGAATGGGGTTGAGAGGCAATGATGTAATGGCGGAACATTCACAATGACCTGACCTAGTTCTGCTGTTAAGCCTTGAGATTGTATTGAATCAATCCATAGGTACTACTGGATGACACAATGTTAGCAGGATTATGGTGAGAGAAGGGGCATAATTAGGAATTACTTACAAATAACACAAATCCGCTGGAGGCTGGAGATGGCCAGTCCTGCGGTTGGAAGACTGTGTATGTGCATCAGTGGGAGGGAGGGAGGGAGGGAAGAATTGGGCCCGTTTTGTTGCTTATTATGTTCTGATTTGTGTGTTCTGTGTTCTGCCCAAGCATCGTGGGCATGCTTTATTGTGTGAAAATATAGCAACACTTATGGGCTGCCCCCAGCACCTCCTCAGGCTGGGTTGGTTGTTAATGCAAACATTGCATTTCACTTTTAGTTTTGACGTACATGTGATAAATAAAATGAATCTGAATCTGACAATTCTATTGCTTCAGCACTCTGCTGGTCATGCTTTCTGCAAAAGCTCCACCAATACGCACTGAGGCTGCAGCAGAGAGCCATACGATAAGGGAGGAAGGAAGATATTTCTGAATCCAGGACTTTACTTTAGACATCCTCTATCAGGACCACCAATGCACCCTCTTAATGAGGACATCATTCAGTGTGTCAAACAGAACACTCCATACCTTTGGTGCCTTAATGGAGCAAACCCTAACTCACAAAGATTGTGCTACATGCTAAATCTCCTATCAAATTCAGCTCAGTCAAAGACAAAAATCAAATACTAAATCTAGCTTTTCAGACAGGCGAGTCTTATCAGCAAAATACATTTATTATACGCTTTTCATCAAAATGATCTCAATATATTTTGTTCAGTGCAAAGCTAGATGTTGCAAAGGGTATTCTGAGATTTATTATGTTGAAATTAATCCACTTTCTGTTCTTATACTTCCCTGAGTTATCTTTCTTTTGTGTTCCCTCTTATCTTTTACACCTGTTTTGATTAAAAATTAATGTTTTAACTTGCCATCGGCTTCATGTTTACCCTGAATCTCTTGTGGACTCTTACTTTTTGGAAACAAGTCTGAGAATTTGAATAAATTTTGATTCATATGAGGGCTGCCCATGTTGTGCAATGTAATCAGCGTGAGGAAGATCTGAGGGCTGCCAGGCTTACTACTGAAGGCTTTTAAGTGCCAAGGCATTTCTTTGGCTTATCATCTCCCACAACACAGCACAAGTATCTATAAAACATTTCTATCACAAAGAATTGTGCTGTCTTCCGCCATATATGGATTACCAAGGAGAAGGCACTGATAGCCTTAAAACACATTAAGGTGGATAAATCCCCAGGATATGACCAAGTGCGTACTTGAACTTGTGGGAAGCCAGGGAAGAAATTGTGAAGAACCTTTATCTTTCCTTTATCTTTTTGAAAGCCACCTCACACTGCTTCGTTCATTGCCACTTCTTCCCGATCTATAATGATGAGTACAAGGCGTGGAGCACAGTAGTCAAGTTTGACAAGAGCATGTTACAGTAATTGACAAATCCTAAAAAGGACTGAAACAGTGACACTTCTTTTGGCTTTGTGGCATCTACCACTGCTTGAATTTTGTCAGTACACTTGTTTTAATGCTTGTGCATCAATCGTGTGACCACAGGAAGTGATGCTTGGTTTAAAGATTTCATACTTGTTGCACTGTGCTGTAAGGCCATAATCTTCTAATCTTTTTAACACTATCTTGAGATTTTCAAAATGTTCCTTCTTTTCCTTACCGGTAATAATTATGCCATCCAGGTAACAATGAGTACTTGGGCAGTTTTGCAGCACTTGGCACAGAGCTCGAAAAAAGCGACATAATAGACTTTTAACATCGTAAACCAGCGAGTTGTTTGTTAAGTCTCTGGGAAAATGGAGACACCTCCCTTTCCCTTATTAGGGAGAGAGAGAGCCAGCGGTATGTCGAATACCGGGTGAAACGCGAAGTCTTTGGAGTAACTGCAAGTCTGTGTCTTTGCCATTGCTTTGCTCATGCTTGAGTGCTCGGTGGTAGGTGACAATGCTTTCTTTTTGCTGGTGGTGGGGGGGGATCGTTGCTTTCTGCCACTTACGCACGGGAAGGAGGGGAGCTGGGGGGGACTTTGGGTTTCTAACATTTAACTGTCATTCATTCTTTGGGGCACTCCTCTGTTTTTTGTGGATGTTTGCGAAGAAAAAGCATTTCAGGATGTATATTGCATACATTTCTCTGACATTAAATTGAACCTTTGAACCTTTGGTCCATAGATTACTGCCAGCTTGCAGTTGCAGATGCTACTCCAAAGATAAGCCTATTATAGTGATAAAGCCTTCTGTGTGTATTTATGATGAGAAACACTTCAGGCTCTTCTTTCATCTCCATCTGTAGGTAGGCCTCAGCTAATTCTATTTTGCTGAAGTGTTTCCCTTCTGAAAGGTTTGTAAAGGTATCCTCTATCCTTTGCAGAAGATACTGATCTATTTTCAGTAATGGGTTGATGGTGACCTTAAAATCATCACAGATTCTGACAGACCCATTCTTCTTGGCTACTGGGACCACTAGCATTGTCCACGAGTCCACTCAATCTTGTACCATTATTTAAGAAGGAAAGCATAAACAAGCCACTGAACTACAGGGTGGTGAGTCTGATATCAACAGCGGGTATTGTTATGTTTAGTAACTCCTAAACTAAAACTAATTGAAAGCAAAAATACGGAGCCAAGAATGGGTGCCTTACTTTCATTTTTACTTTAAGCAAGGCACACACCCGTGACTTGGTGGTGTGATGATGTATGTTATTTACATACTTCTACATATAACCCATAATGAATGACTATATTTGAACAAACAGGTATGCTCAGTCAAACGTTATATTTTAAATATTACTCAAATATTACTGAAATATTATATACATAACAGGTAAGTTACTGGAGAGGATGCTGAGGGACAGGATGTACCAGCATTTGCATAGATGAGGCCTGAGTACAGATAGTTTGTACTATCTGAACAGATAGATGCCTTTGTGAGTGAAAAATCATGTCTGACAAGTCTATAAGTCTCATTCATAGAGGTGAGCAAGACAGTAGATGAGGGTAGGGTGGCGGATATTGTATATATAGATTTTAGAAAGGTTTTTTGACAAGGTCCTACATGATATGCTAGTCTGGAAGTTTAGATGTCAAGGGATCCAAGGAGAAGATGCTAACTAGACTCATAATTAGCTCAGTGGTAGGAAGCAGAGGGCAATGCCTCAGAATGGAGGCCTGTGATTAGTGGTGTGCCACTGGGGCTGGAGAAAGGGTCTTTGTTGTAAATGATTTGGATGGGAAAGTACAATACATGGTCAGTAAATTTCAGGATTATGCTAAAGTAGGTAGTATTGCAGACAGTGAAGGAGGTTATCAAAAGTTAAAGAGTGGTCCTGATAACTTAGATGAGTGAGCTGAGTAGAGGTAAATGTTGTTCAATCTATATAAGTGCGAGGTGTTGCATTTTAGGAGATCAAACCAGTATAGGACCTGTACAGTGAATGGGGAGTGTTGAGGAGTGTTGTGGTTCACTGAAAGTGGCGTAACAGCTAGAGAGCATGGTGATGTTGTAGTTTGTACAAGATACTGATGAGGCTACACTTGGCATATTGTGTACAGTTTAGGTCATCCTGCTAGATAAAGGTAGGAGAGGAAGATTTATGGAAAGAGCACGAGGAAGATTCATGAGAAGGTTGCCAGGATTCAAGGGCCTGGGCTATGGTGAGAGGTTGGTTAGGCAATGACTTTATTCCTTGGAACATAGAAGATTGAGGGGAGACCTTTATAGAGATGTATATAAAATCATGAGGAGTATAGATAGGATGAATGCTCTTAATCATTTTACCAGGGAAGAGGAATCAAAAACTAAAGGGAAAGGGTTTAAAGTGAGAGAAGAAAGGTTCAAAAGGAACCTGAGGGGCAATTTCTTCATACAAACAGTGGTGCATATATAGAATGTGCTGAGAGAAAGGAATTGAGGCAGGTGCAATAATAACATTTAAAAGTCTTTTGGATAAATACGTAGAGAAGAAAAGTTTAGAATGATCTGGGCCAAATGCAGGTAAATGGCACTAGATTAAGTGGGTACATTGGTTGGCGTGGGCAAGTTGAACAGGAAGGCTTGTTTCCATGCTGTATAACTCCATATTTCCCTTCCCTGCTGTTTAGTACAATGTAGAGACACCATGATGCACTACACCAAATCTACTCTCTCAATTCCCTAGAATATAGGAGAATGAGAGGTGACCTCATAGGAGTTTACAAAATCACAAAGTGTATGAATAAACTGCACGGTCATTGTCCTTTTCCCCAGGGATGGGAAGTCCAAAACTAGAGGGCACAGATTTAAATAAGAGGGGAGAGACTTAAAAGAGACTTGAGAGTCAGCTTCTTTACAGTGGGTAGTGAGCCCCTGGAATGAACTGCCAGGTGAAGTGTTCGATGCAGGTGCAGTTGGAACATCTAAGAGACATTTATATAGGTATTTGGGGAGGGGGGTACAGGAGAGCCATGGGCTGAATGCAAGTACCTGCAATTAGCCGGGAGAATGCTGCAGTCAGCATGGACTAGTTGAGTTGAAGAGTGAGCTTCTGTGCTGCATTCCTCTATGACTAAAATCACTCTAAATAATTTTTGCAATCGTTATTTGAGTTAATGCAGCTTTTCCTCATCACTTGTAATATGACCAATAAATAAAAGGCACTTTTATTGAAGATGCTGTACATGGGATCAGAGAGTACATTAGCGAACATCTCGAAACACAACGTGACAGTCAGCAAATGAAACAAACTCCTGAGCTGACCAATCTCCCTCAAAATAGAGTGTGAGTCTGAAAGACAATTAGCCGAACTTAATTCTTTCACAGTTCACACTTCTAAATGATGCAGATTTTTTCCTTTAAGGTTCAAAACTGCTTAATGATATAAATGATCACTGTTTGAATTGCCAAGTATTTATAAGCACAGAAAAAGATAACTATTTTAAAGTATTTTATTCCAATCTGAATATTGCAGGATTTTTCATAAATCCAGATTATTACAAAATTATTTGACTCATCAAATGACGCTTTCAAACAAAAAGAAACATCTACACATTTGTTGTAAAAATAGTATTTGAACATCATTATCTGGGCCTGTTATGTAAGACATATGCAAATATATGCAGATTTTAGCTGAATAGAATCTTTTTGGTTTAACACTGTTCCATAATGGAAGCTGCTAGGTTTATACAAGCAGAAAGATTAAAGCTGCTCTGTTAATTCTTTTAAAGGTCAATACACTGGAGCATGGTTCCCAGCAATTTTTTGAGGGAAAACCTACAATGTCCATTAAAAAACAATATGACATTCATGCAGTGCTTTATATATTGAAATGTTAAAGTACTTCATAGAAATAATTAAGTTTGGCTGTGTGGCAAATAATTGATTGTTGAACCCATTATTTCACTCACACTGAAGTGGTGAAGGCTAAGAGGAGACGAACTAGAAATATGTAGAATTAGATAAAGTTATACAGAGTGAGAGAGAAGATAATGGAACACACACAAAATGCTGGAGGATCTCAGCAGGTCAGGGAACATCTATGGAAAAGAGTAAACATTCAATGTTTCAGGATGAGCCCCTTCTTCAGGGCTGAGAAGGAAGGGGAAAGCGTCAGAATGAAGAGGTCGGGGGAGGGAAAAGAGGTCAGTTGGAAGGTGAAAGACCTCACTTGGAGTACTGTGGGCAGCTTTGGGCTCCTTATTTAAGAAAGGATGTACTGACGTTGGAGAGGATTCAGAGAAGATTCACTAGAATGATTCCGGGAATGAGATGGTTAACATATGAGGAACGTTTAACCGCTCTTGGACTGTACTCCTTGGAGTTTAGAAGAATGAGGGGGACCTCATAGAAACATTTCGAATGTTGAAAGGCATGGACAGAGTGGATGTGGCAAAGTTGTTGGGGGAGTCTAGTACAAGAGGGCATGACTAAAGGATTGAAGGGCGCTCATTCAGAACGCAGATGCGAAGAAATTTTTTTAGCCAGAGGGTGGTGAATCTCACACTACCAGGCTCAAGAACAGTTACTACCCCTCAACTATCAGGCTCCTGAACCTGTGGGGAAAGCTTTATTCAATTTCACTTGCCCCATCAATGTTCCCACAACCTATGAACTCACTTTCAATGACTCTTCATCTCATGTTCTTGATATTTATTGCTTATTTATTTTTTTTTCTCTTATGCACCTAACTCTGTAAGTGTCCTGAATAGTGGGAAGTTCACATCCACAGATGCACTGGTCTGTCCTCACCACTCTCTGCAGAGCCCTGCGATTGAGGGAAGCACAGTTCCCATACCAGATAGTGATACAGCCAGTCAGGATGTTCTCAATTCTGCCCCTGTAGAAAGTCCTTAGGATTTGGGGACTCATGCCAAACTCTTCAACCGTCTGGGGTAGAAGTTGTGCTTTTATTGCCACTCAGTCGGTATGCACAGACCAAGTGAGATCTTCGATGATATGTATACTGAGGAACTTGAAGCTGTTCACCATTTCAACCCCAGATCCATTGATGTCATAGGGATGAGCCTGTCTCTGTTCCTCCTGTAGTCTACAATCAGCTCCTTTGTTTTTGCGACATTGAGGGAGAGGTTGTTTTCTTGACACCACCATGTCAGGGTGATGACTTCTTCTCTGTAGGCTGCCTCTTTATTATTTGAGATAAGGCCAATCAATGTAGTATCATCTGCAAATTTAATTAGCAGATTGGAGCTGTGGGTGGCAACACAGTCATAGGTGTGCAGAGAGTAATCTTATCTTTAACATGGGAAAAAATCAGAAATACTTGGAAGTAAAGCTGAAAGAGATATTAAGAGACCAGCTAGTCCCTACTGACATCAATGGGACTGCAGTTAAGAGGGTGAGTAGTTTCAAGTTCCTGGGCATATACATCACCGAGGATTTCACCTGGACTGTACATACTGGCTGTTAGAGTGAATTTTTTGGGGTAGATGATTTGTTTACCCACTTTGGCCACTAGACTTCTATTCGACAAAGTACTGTGGATTGAGTCCTTTGAGTCCACAACAATGCGCTTCCTAAACAGGTGCGAATACCAGATGCTTCTGGTGCCATAGTTTGACCTGATGCTGTAGTTTTGAAGACAGTATTATCTATACATTATAAATATTAATTGTCTTCTATGTTAGCATGGGAACTGCCAAATAAATGTATTGTAGACTTAACTTACATTCCTAAAGGCTGTGGATATATGTTGGCGTCAGAAGGAAAGGATGGTGTGAGATTTTGTATGTAGCTTCAATAGGAAGCATTGTCTATGCATTGTCTATAACCTTTTAAGTAGCGATTGCCTTTGTGTTTAGCATATAAATATCGAGCCCTCATTGAGCTAGCAGACCTTTCCACCGAAAGCGTCTCCGTCCGTAAGATGCCAGCTGTACCTTGTTGTGTCGAATAAAGAAGCTGCTTTGTATCTAGCAGTGACTCTGTCTCTCCACTGATTTCATCCACGCCACAACATTTGGTGTCAGGAGTGGGATACTTCGTGATCCGTCGTGTGGCTTGCGTTCCTAGCAGTCTAAGTTGGTGAGTATTTTTCTAAAATAACACTCACACTTGGATCTGTTCAGTGGGTGGTACACTGGAGCACGAAGTATCACGAACGTGGAGAGCTGAGCTGGTAGATATAAAAGTAGTGTGTGTGTGTGCATGTGTGTTTATGAAAGTGAGGAATCTTTGCATGTTAATTTGGTGAGACTTGGACCACCGGTTGCGAAAGGTGGTAACCAACAGGATGGCTCGAGACGCCAGAGTAGGGGCGTGTATACTCGTTCGGAGAGCTGCATTTTAGTGTATGCGTTTGCAAGTGTGATGCAAAGGAATACAGCAGGCATCATGAGTTCGGGTACTTAAAAGTGGTAGATTGTGGAATACATACTCTGTGGTTTTAAGTATGTACTGTTTAACTGCTACCCATCTATGATATTTTGCGTAGTGTGGGAATTAGTATGGAGATATCTCAGGAAGAGGTTTTGCCCAGACAGATCTACCAGAATGGCACCTATTGAGGTCAGGCAAAGTCAGGTTAAGAACCCTGACGATCCGAGCCAGCCCTTGACATTGATTACGACTATTCTCAAGCCCATCACCCCCGGGAAGAAACAGAGCATTTTGTCTGAGTTGCCCTCACTTAAAGTTGCCTGTGGGAATTCAGCATTCTGGCGTAAGAATTCTCCCTTTTGGACACTGTCTCCGGCCATGTCCCGATAGGCCACAGCTGTAGCATATCAACTCCTTCACTGTTTTATACTTGGTCCAGCAGTCCTTTGCTAGGTGCCCTGGCTGCTGGCAAGCAAAGCAAACTCTCTGGGATATCACAGCAGCTGCATCCGCTATACACACTTTACGATTTCTCTTGCCTTTTCTTTGGTCTACCTCACTGGTCCACAAAACTATCGCAGAGTAGGTGGACCCTACCGTTATGCCTAAATCTAAAATGTCCTGGTGGGCTGAGCTCAGGCCTTCCTTCAGCATTTTTAGGAAGACTTGGTCATCCCTCCCTGGATTATCCAACCCTGAATACTGCTCGCAGACTCGGTATTTACGTTCTGCATAATCCATGGCTGTCTCATCAGCCCTCTGGGTCACTGCCATTATCGTTCCCCAGCTACTCTCGCCTCCCCCCAGCCGCTGCTCATCCACGCTACAACACTGGCTGTATGGTGAAAAAAGCACAACAGCACCTTTTTCACCTCAGAGAGCTGAAGAAGTTTGGCATGTATCCCCAAATCCTCAGGACTTTCCACAGAAGCACCATCAAGAACATCCTGACTGGCTGTGTCACTGCCTGGTACAGGAACTATACTACCCTCAATCACAGGGCACTGCAAAGAGTGGTGGAGACAGCCCAGCACATCTGTGGATGTGAACTTTCCTTTATTCAGGACATTTACAGAAACAGGTGCATAAAAAGAGCCCTGGGGATCATCAGGGTCTCCAGCCACCCCAACCACAAACTGTTTCAGCTGCTTCCGTCTGACAAATGGTACCGTAGCATTAAGGCCAGGACCATCAGGCTTCGGGACAGCTTCTTTCACCGGGCCATCAGATTTATCAATACACATTGATCTGATTGCATATCTGACTGTACATTGTTTTGTATACATGTACGTACAGTCAGAAACAAATATGTAATACAATGTTAGTGTCAGGGCAATATTTCCCTTCCGTATTGCCTGTACATAATGACAGAGATGCAACATAAAGATTTTTACTCCCTCATGTTATGAAATAGGTGTAAGAAATAAAAAATTCTAATTCTAATTCTAAGAGAGGTGCAATTTAAGGAAGGTCTTAAAGAAAAAGAATGTGTTGCAATTTAAGGAGACAATTCAGTAACAGTGAAGATATTAGTGCTGAAGAGGTAGAAATCCAAAGTATGGACAATGAACAAGAAGCTAGAATCCGAACATCCATTGAAAAACACATTGATTCAAAGAGATAAAACTTTGAAGTGATTCAGAAATGGGGACAAGAATTTGAAACTGAACTATTTGGAGGCTGGTGACCATAAAGACATAGGAACAGGAGTAGGCCACTCATCCCCTCTAGCCAGAGCTGCCATTCAATATGTTTTATCCCAGGCCTGTCTCCTCTTCTCTGCTGGTTCCCCATGACTCGCAATTCCCCGACCTTTCAAACTGCATCTACTTTTTTTAAATAACCCAGTGATCTTACTTCTGCTTTCCTTGGGGTGGGGAGGGTGGAGATGGGGGGTGGGGTGAAGAAAAATCGTGAGATTCACCTCACTTTGAGAGAAGAAGGTCAAAGCAAGAAGAAGTTCTTATGTCAATGTAGGTTATCAACCACTAGATACTGCATTTGAGTATAAAATGGTACAAAGTATGTAATGGTTGCAATTAATTTTATAGTCATTTTTACATTAAATTCCGGATCTTGGCTATTAAGGCTCATTTGGTGCGATGATGCAAATTACATGCAGCTGAATCAGCCACCCATTTATGTAACTACTTCCAATCTGCACTGTATTCCAAATTGGAAAAAGAGCGCAAAGCACGTCTGCTGTTTTAAAATAAAACTTACTGTGAGGAGCTGATTGGAATACAATGAGGTTGAAGGGAGAGTTTAAGTTATAGTTAAACTATTCCAGTATGATACCAACTGGTCAATCACTCATCAGAATTAGTAGGAAGCATTGGGGCATTCTCAGATAGGGAATAGTTGATGACTGCAGGATAGATACAAACTAAACCCCAACTGTATTTCCAAGGGCTACTTTGGCTTAGTACCCTTTGCTGCCTGGTAGCATTTCTGGAGGGAAAATGCAAATTGCTGTTGCTGTTATATAGGTAAGTTAAAAGTGGATTAAATCAAAAGTTCAGAATTTTGTCATGTCACCAAGAAATATAATTATATTAAATGATCAAATAAATTATATGATCATTTTAAAGCCAAGAAATACTCAACAGAACAGGCAGTACCTATGAAGAGAGAAATAGTACTGAGATTTCAGATAGATAACTTATTTGGTTCCTCCTCTATCCACAGATACTGAATACTCCCAGAATGTTCTGCTTTTATTTTAGATCTCCAGTATCCACAATTTCTACTTTATGCACTACTGCATTCAAGTATGCAAGATAAATCAAGGGTAGTAATTTTGAAAAAAGCTTCAACTTTGGTTAATATCTGCCTATTTTTTACTTTATTTCCATCATCTACATGCTATTTTGTTCTAACAGAATAGATTACACAAGGGTCCTTCTATGCTTGCGCTGAGATCCAGGAAACAGTTTTGAGTGCCTCATGTATCATACATGCTAATTTTATTCTGACAGTTCCACATTTAGTACAGATTAGCATTCAGTTATCCATTCCCATCACCACTTCTGTCAATGGCACTGGATGGTTCAACAGGGACAGGTTGAAGGGCTGGAGGTAATTAAGAGGTTGCCTACACAAACAGAGTTATCAAGGTCCCCATTTATAAACAAAGCACCATTGCAATATAAAGTATAATGACATAACCTTGAGAAAGCAATAGACAAGGACAATTAAAAACAAAATCATAAGTATTATGCACGAGCTTCAGAAAAAGAGCAAATTAATAGTCTGCAATTACTGGTACAGATGAATGATTAACTCCTACATAATCTTCCTATATTACATCAATGACTGCACTTCAAAAGTGCTTCATTGACTGTAATGCACTCAGAAGTGTCCAGACATAAACAGTGCTCCATAAATATAAATTTTCATTTATTTTCCTCTGCATGAAATGAAAACCAGTGTGTTTATAACTCTCTTGCATAAACAACAAGCAATGAAGTTTAATCGTCATTTTAAAGAGAAAGGTTCAGAGAAACTCACCCATGGGGCATTCAAGAATAAAGAAAAATCCTCCTCAAGTGGGGTTAACTCAATCAGCAGACAGCATGCATGCGCTGACATATACTTGTATCATAAACTTTGTTTGGTTAGGAGCAATTCACCTTTGGAGAAGGTTAATTATTTAAATATTAAATAAATGTATTGCAAAGCACTTAAAACAATCGTTAAATTCTAAAGACCATGTAAATTTTTTTTAGATTCCTCACATTCACCATTGAAGGCAAGGCAAGAAGATTGAAGATATTTCATGAACAAAGCAAGGGCAAAACATGCAAAATCAATTTACCTTCTCCTCTCAGAGCAACCTTCTGGTGTCCTTTTAGAAACTGTGTGCCTGATATACCGAGAAGTGTATTTATGCCCTTTGGAGGTACTGAAATTGGGAGGGGAGGATCTTTTTGTAACTCCAGAAACTAATTGAAAGGAAAACACAGCAGATGAGATACTTGTCTACTTGGATTGTTTTCTTTTCTTTAGTGAGGCGCTCAGATATGAATTGGTGGCGTAATGACTGCCATTCACTTACTTAGAAACATAGGAACATAGAAAACCTACAGCACAATACAGGACCTTCGGCCCACAAAGCTGTGCCTAACATGTCCTTACCTTAGAAATTACCTAGGGTTACCCATAGCCCCCTATTTTTCTAAGCTCCATGTACCTATCCAGGAGCCTCTTAAAAGACCCTATTGTATCCACCTCCACCACTGTCGCCGGCAGCCCATTCAACTCACTCATCACTCTCTGCGTAAAAAACTTACCCCTGACATCTCTTACATGGAGACCATAATGAATTATGTGAACAAACAAAGAATGCTTAATCAAGCAATATATTTACAATATTACTCAAATATTACTGAAATATTAAATGCACAAAACTCCTCCCTGTTTAGCTATAAACTCCAACTCAATATAGAATGCTTCCCAAATCACATACACACTTAAAGTATACTATATAATACAACTACTATATAGAAATCCACACCATAGTAAATTTTAAATTGTCCCATTCAGGCCAAAATATTTAATTGCTGTGGAGGACTTCTTGCTTTGGCGGGATAATGTCGAACAGATGGGGGTAGGGTTGGTGTCAGAAAGCTTGGCAGGTGAGATATGTGGCTGTGAAACAATCTCAGGTTCTTGGCATCCTCTGTGATGGTTGTAGGGGTTGACTCTGGAATTACAGGAATTACACCTTTATTCTCCAACAGTTGACTCCGCTCTCCTCAACTGATCAATGTGCCGTCTCCAAATGATATCAGACGCAATCTCCACTGTATAGGAGACTGGTCCAGTTCTGTCCTTCATCACTCCAAGTACCCACTTTTGATCATCTCTGTAGTCCCTCGCCAGGACTGCTTGTCCAGGAGTGAAACATCAAACCTCATTGTTTGAGCAGCCCTCAATTTGTCTCAGCTGTCTGTCCTGCATACTCCTTCTGAGATTGGGCTTGAAGAGATGCAAGCATCAGTGCAAGGGATGACCCAGGAACATCATAGCTGGTGAGTCGTTGATTGTGGAGTATGTTGCAATGCGATATGCAAGGAGGAAATTGGCAAGCTTCTGGTTCAGTGTCAGTGTAGTGAGTTCTGCTGACGTTGCCTGCAGTGCATCCTTTAGATTCTACCTAAACCTTTCACCAAGCTACTTAATCTGGTTGGTACAGTATAGACATAATATATCTTACTCCATCCATTTTTGGGAATAACTGAAACTGCTCCACAACAAATTGTGGTCCATTATCGCTGACTAAGTGTTCTGGAACACCAGTCCTTGAGGAGAGGCTTTTCAACTCATCATCAGTGTGCAAGGCTGCAGTGGAGTCTATTGAGAACATTTCTGGCAACTTTGCTGCTGCATCCACTACTACTAAGAAATGGGTGCCTGTGAATCATCCGGCAAAGTCCACATGAATCCTCTGGCAGGGAAATGCAGGCCATTCCCAGCGATGGAGAAGCACTGCTCTTGGCATTTTCTGAATGTGTTGGCATTCCACACAGTGCATGGAAAGCTGCTCGATCAGCTTCTCTATTCCAGACCACCAGACAAAGCTTTGAACCAATGCATTCATTTTGACCACGCCTAAATGACTGGCATGTTGTTCCTCCAAACAATTAGATTTCAGCTTGGATGGTACAACAACTCTCAATCACCACATAAGGCAACACCCATCGAGGGCAAGTTCATCCTGGCACTGGATAAATGAGGATAAATTCTCTCCCATACTGGTACTGGTTGAAACAATTTACACCTCAAACCAAATTCAAGGCCACTATGTCTATCTGTGCATAGATTTTCTTTGCAGTGATAAAGGAACGCGATGCAAAGGCTATGGGGCATTAACTTCCATCACTCATAACGTGACTTGACTGCACCTACACCATAAGGCAAGGCATCACATGCAAGCTTCAGTGAATGCTGTAGGCCATAACATGTGAGTACAGTGTCTGACGCCACCATTTCTTTCGGTTTTTTGAAAGCCACATCACACTGCTTTGTCCGTTGCCATTTCTTCATGATCTGTAGACATGAGTCAAGGGATGGAGCACAGTAGCCAGGTTTAGTATGGACCTGTTGTAGTATTTGACAAATCCTAAAAAGGACCATAACTGTGACTCATCCTTTGGCCTTGGGGCATCCACTACTGTGTGAACTTTCTCAACACACTTGTGTAATCTTGTGCATCAATAGTGTGACCACAGTAAGTGATGCTTGGTTTAAAGAATTCACATTTGTGTATCATGCTCTGAGCCCATAATCTTCAGATTCAGAACAATTTCCTTCTAAATCAGTATAAGATTAGATAAGACTTCTGTCACCACTGACCTGACATTGATTTCAGTTATGGTTTCAACTACTTAATTATATTTTCTTCCAAAACTCTTTACTAAATCAGAACAAGTAAAGATTGGCAACAATTTTTCAATACTCTGCCCCCATTTAACTCATACAGTTAAATTAACTCCTACATTACAGGGACACCTATGATACATTATTTCTCCTAGTAAAAGCAAAAGGAAATTCAATTAAATTTGCATTTCTCCCTGAGTTTCTCTTGAGTTCACCACAGTAGCTTCTAACACAAGAATGACGGGTCTCAAAATCTATGTGAAACAGAGCACTTATGCATGGGGAAGATGCTGTTACCAGTATCTAAAACTTTACTGATGCACTTGTCAGCTGGAAAATTAGACAAATCATTCCAACTTACACCAGTGAAAAATATACTAATGATTCGTAAAGCTGTGTTTGGGTGATTCTGGTTCTCTGTCATGATGGATTCTTCTCACTTATGCTGTTTTCTTCCTCTTCAGAGTAAATCAATTTATTTTTCTTTCAATTTATTTCAAGTAGGAAATAGTTCTGTTAATTTAATTTCCTAAGAAGAAGGAATAGTTGTTTTAATTAATGAGCCTTCTTTGGATGTCACCTGCCTATTTTCTGTCTATCCTAGTCCTGAAGAAGGGAGGGAGGGGTTAACTAGTAGTGAGATGGGGAAGGTCAGGCGATTCAATTAATTACATCCAAAGGGAGGGAGGAAGAGGATAACTCCATCTAAAGGAAGAGGGAAATCAACAAGATAGTTTAAAGATTCATTTGCAGTGAAGCTCGTCCATTCGTCCCTCACCATTGAACGCACTCCTGGCATTTAGCAAGCAGAACAAGTGCTAAACGTATTTATCTCCTCCTTCACAACCTTTCAGGACCCCAAACAGTGCTTCCAGGTGAGGCAAGACTTTGTGTAACCAGTATTCCTGGTGGGGCCTCCTCTACATCAGTGAGACCTAACCGTAGATTGGTGAACCACTTTGTTGAGCACATTCCTCATTCTGCAATATGGAGGATTTCCCAAGGACCAACTATTTTAATTCCACTCCCCATTCACATTCCGACATGTCTGTCCATGGCCTCCTCAATGCTATGATGAGGCCACTCTGACTTTGGAGGAGAAATACCTCAAATTCCACTTGGGTAGCTTCCAAACCGACTCATCTATTGCCTTAAAACTTATACTTTTTCCCGTAAGACCATATGATATAGGAGCAGAATTAGGCCATTTGGCCCATCAAGTCTGCTCTGCCATTTCATCATGGCTGATCCAATTTTCCTCTCAGCCCCAATCTCCTGCCTTCTCCCCATGTCCCCTTATGCCCTGACAAATCAAGAACCTATCAACTTTGCCGTAAGTATACATAAAGGCTTTGCCTGTGGCAAAGAATTCTACAGATTCACCACCCTCTGGATAAAGAATTTCCTCCTCATCTCCTTTCTAAAAGGACACACCTCTATTCTGAGGCTGTGTCCTCTGGTCTTCCATCATTGAAAACATCCTCTCCACATCCAGTTTATCAAGGCCTTTCATCATTCAATAGGTTTCAATGAGGTCACCCCTTATTCTTCTGAATTCTAGTGAATACAGGCCATTGATGACAAGCCATTCAATGCTGGAATCATTTTCATGAACCTCGTTTGAACCTTCTCCAATTCCAGCACATCCTTTCTAAGATAAGGGGTGCAAAACCGCTCCCAATACTCCATGCAAGGCCTCACCATGCTTTGTGAAGTCTCAACATTACATCCTTGCCTTTATATTCTAGCCCTCTTGAAATGAATGCTAATATCGTATTTGCCTTCCTCACCACAGGCTCAAGCTGCAAATTTACCTTTAGGGAATCCTGCACAAGGACTCCCAAGTCCCTTTGAGCCTCTGTTTTTTGTATTTTCTCTCCATTTAGTAAGTAGCCAACCCTTTCATTTCTTCGACCAAAGTGCATGACCATACACTTCCCGACACTGTAATCCATCTGTAATTTCTTTGCCCATTCTTCGAATATGTCTAAGGCCTTCTGTAGCCTCTTTACTTCCTCAAAACTACCTGCCCCTCTACCTATCTTTGGATCAACTGTAAACTTTACAACAAAGCCACCAATTCTATCATGCTAATGGTTGACATGTAAAAAGAATCAGTCCCAACACAAGCCCCTGTAAAACACCACTAGTCACCAGCAGCCAACCAGAAAAGGCTCCCTTTATTCCTAACGTTGCCCTCCTACCAATCAGCCACTGCTCTATCCATGCTAGAATCTTTCCTGTAATACCATGGGCTCATAGCTTGTTAAGTAACCTCATGTGTGGCATCTTGTCAAAGACCTTCAGAAAATCCAAGTACACAACATCAACTGATTCTCTTTTGTCTATCCTGCTTGCTATTTCTTCAAGGAACTCGAACAGATTAGTCAGGCAAGATTTTCCCTTGAGGAATCCATGCTGGCTATGGCCTATTTTATCATGTTCCTCCAAGTACCCACAGACCTCATCCTTAACAATCAACTCCAACAGTTTCCCAACCACTGAGGTCTGACTACCTGGCCTATAGTCTCTTTTCTTCTGCCTCTCTCCCTTCTTGAAGAGTGGAGTGACATTTGCAATTTTCCAGTCTTCCAAAACTATTCCAGAATCTAGTGGTTCTTGGAAGATCATTACTAATGTCTCCCCAATCTCTTCAGCTACCTTTTTCAGAACCGTTTCAGTTTCCCAAGAACCTTCCCTCTATAAATGGTAATTTCACACACATCATGATCCCTGGCACCTGGAATTTCCACCATACTGCAAGTGTCTTCCACAACGAAAATTGATGAAAAATACTTATTCAGTTTGTTCACCATTTCCTTGTCCTCCATTACTACCTCTCTAGCATCATTTTCCAGCGGTCCAATATCCACTATCGCCTGTTTTACACTTTATGTATCTAAAGAAACTTTTGGTATCATCTTTAACATTGCTGGCTAGCTTACGTTTGTATTCCATGATTACCTTCTTAATGACTTTTTTAGTTGCCTTCTGTTAGTTTTTAAAAGCTTCCCAATCCTCTAACTTCCCACTAATTCTTGATCTATTATATACCCTCTCTTTGGGTTTGACTTCCCTTGTTAGCCCTGGTTGTGTCATCTTACTTTTAGAATACTTCTTCCTCCATGGGATTTGTATAACCTCTGCCTTCCAAATTGCTTCCAGAAATTCCCACCATTTCTGCTCTGCTGTCATCCCTGCCTATGTTCTTTCCCAATCAATTGTGGGCAACTCCTGTCTCGTATCTCTGTAGTTTCCTTTACTCCACTGCAATACTGATACATCTGAGTTTAGCATCTCCTTCTCAAATTTTAGGATGAATTCAATCATATTATGACCACTTTTCCCTTAGGGTTCTCTGACCTTAAGCTTTCTAATCAATTCCAGTTCATTGCACAATACCCAATCCAGAATTCCCCTCTCTCCTACCTTCTTATTCTGGCTTCTTCCTCCTTCCTTCCCAGTCCTGATAAATGATCTCGCCCTGAAACGTCAACTCTTAATCCCTCTTCATAGATGCTGACCAATCTGCTGTGTTCCTCCAGCAGAATGCTCTCCAATGTCTCCTTGAGTGCATAAATGTTCCAATCCCAGGATAGATCCTCTGATTCATTGATGCCCAGGAACATAAAGCTGTTGACCCTTTCCACCATGGAGCCCTCAATGAAGACCATTGTGTGTTTTTCTAGCTTCCCCTTTCTAAAGTCTACAATTAATACCTTGGTCTTGCTGACACTGAGTTGAAGGATGTTGTTCTGACACCATTCAACAGTTGATCAATCTTACTCCTGTACACCTGCTTGTTGTCACCTGAGATTCTGCCAAGAATAGTAGAGTTATTGGCAAATTTATAGATTCTATAACATTTATAAATCCTATTTGAAATAAAGAAAGGCATATGTTTTCAGTACTAGATCGACTAAATTGTTAACCAGAATGCTAAAAGGTAGCATCAATACCACAATACCACCACCAAGAGTCCAATTTTTCGTTTGGAAACTCAGTCCCAGACTGTTAGAAAACAGACCAGGATGTCAAATAATTAACTATCACTTCCATCTCTCTAAGGCCACTATTGAGCATCTTTGAAGGGTAAATGGAGGTTGACATTGCATGAGTCACATTTGGTGAAAATGTTACATCATTTTGATGTTGATGTTTGTATCCTCCATTCTATTCTCTCCATGGATAATTTTATCCAAAACCATGCTAGGTAACCCTTTACATCTTTATCACGATACTTCCACCTATTAAACCCATTTTCACAAGCTCTTTTCCTAATTATTTTCTCATTCTATAGAAAGAAAAGCCCATTCAAGATATTTTTCAAATGTTTGCTTTGCTTTTATTTTGTAACTCTTCCCTCCAGATGTTACTGGAACCCATGAAAACAATCTTCTTATCATATTTGTAATCGTGATGGCAGAAGCTGCAATAACAGACTGCGGTAGATGGCGTTTTTTGTGAATAATGCTTGATATCAAGTACACCAAGACATATATTTTAAGTAACTTACTGCAACTTTATTGCTAAAATCTATTCCTGATTACTGGAAAGCAGCAGACTTAGAATGTACTTTATAATTAAAGAAATTCAATTACGTCATCACCTATATATTTCAACTTTTATTTTCTCTTAGGTAGTCCTGGTCTGTTCTTTACCTCCTATAAATGTAAACAGGTTCAAATCTCTCCACCAATATTCTAAATCTGAAGTTCCATTCAACCATTCTACTGTGCTCACTGTCCTGCATTGGCCCCCTCTCCAACCTCAGCTTTAAAATATCAGTTCTTTCACAAACTCAGGCTTCACGATATCTGCAAACTCTTCCATCAGCCCTCTGGCATCTATTATCTAACTTCTGTACAGTTTTAATTGCCTCATTACTGCTAATGTGCTGTCAGTGGCCAAGACCCAAAATTCTATAATTTTCACCCAAACTTGTTGCTCTTCTTCATTCTTTCTTTACAAGTTCAGCATGTTCCCTCTACTTGATGAAGTCATTAATCATCTCCCCAATACCTCAGAAAGTACTCAACAGTTAAAATTAACTTCATTTCTTTCTCAAAGATTACATGATTTTAGTTCAGATTATCAGCACCTACCATTGTTTTGTTCTTGTTCTGGTGCTATGTTCCACGTTATGCTTGTTAGTCACACCTTTGGTATCTCAGGACATTTTACTCCACAGGTGCTATGCAAATATAAACATTTACGTAAAGGACGTTGGAAAGCTTTCATCGAAATACGGAATATAATTCACATGAGCAATTTAGATTACAGAAAACAGGAGAAATTCTGCAGATTCTGGAAATCCAAGCAACACACACAAAATGCTGGAGGATTATGGAAACTTGATGCTGACAACCATCCTTTATTATTAATAACTTTTAACTTAAATAGATCTTTTGATATTTTTTCATGGAGAGTAATGATAACATCCATATTGTTTGATGCTGCAGACATCCTTATTAAACTAGTGCTGCAATGCAAGAGCTCACAGCATATAACCCGTGATCTGGAGCCTCGTGGGAAACAAGGTTCTTTCCTGATAGTTACACTAACTGCAATCTCTTCTCACTACCCTGAATAAAATTCAGTAAGAAATTGAGTGGAGCATCAATTGGTGATGTTGTGGGGTAAGAGTGCCATCTATAGTTTGCACAGTAGAAATAAAAGTATATCAGGGACTGTGAAACTATTCTGAAAAGCAATATGTGAATTGTCAGACTGGAAAAAAAAATGGAAAGGTTCGGGGCTGCAGAATAGAATGATATGACCATATCCATATTTTAACATGTGGACAGGTGAGAGGAGCAACAGGGTGGAATCAAATTATCATAGGTGGTAAAAAAAAGTACTGAATTGTAAATGATAAATAATCGCAGGTTATGGCAAATAAACTGGACAGTGAATGAATGAATGAAGCAAATTCTTTTATAGCGAGACAACTGATAGAACATTACTCCAAGTGATATATTAAAGTAGTTGTCTCACCATCAGTTTAACTTATGATAGATTAACAGTTATCAAGGGTTACAGCCAACACTTTGATCCTTTTATTTCAACCTGGCCACTTCTATTAAATTGTATATTTGTGGACAAGTTGAAGGAAGTTGAAAGAGATACTGCCTTGAGTCGCATACTTACTACAAACAAGAAGCTGGATGTAAATTGTTTGATTTTGATCATCAGTCTAGTCCTGGTTAATGCCAAAGTGATTATATTTAATGTATAAAGAAGAACACTTAAGGGCAATTACACTCAGTGGCCACCTTATAAGGTACCTTCTGTACTAATACAATGAGCACTGAGTGTATGGTCATCGTCTTCTGCTGCTGTAGCCCATTCACTTCAAGACTCAATATGTTGTGCGTCCAGAGACGTGTTTCTACATAGCTCAGTTGTAACATGTGGGTTTTTCAAAGTTGAGAGTAAATTTATTATCAAAGTATATATATATGTCACTATATACAACCCTGAGATTCATTTCCTTGTGGGCATACGCAATAAATCCAACAACCATAATTGAATCGATGAAAAACCGCACCAACAGTGTGGACAACCAGTGTGCTAAAGACAACAAACTGTGCAAAAGAAAGAAAATAATAGTTATAATAATAATAATAATAATAATAAATAAGCAATAAATATTGAAGCGGCCTTGAAGGTAAGTCCATGGGCTGTGTAGTTATTCCCTCTGGTTCAGGAGCCTGATGGTTGAGGGGTAATAAGTGTTCCAGAACCTGGTGGTGTGAGTACTGAGGCTCCTGTACCTTCTTCCTGATAAGACCATAAGACATAGGAGCAGATTTAGGCTGTTCAGCCCATCGAGTCTGCTCTACCATTCCATCATGGCTGATCCCAGATCCCACTCTACCCCACACAGTTGCCTTCTCGCCATATCCTTTGATGCCCTGACCAATCAGGAAACAATCAACTTCTGTCTTAAATATACCCATGGACATCACCTCCACCACAGTCTGAGGCAGAGCATTCCACAGGTTCACCACACTTAGGCTAAAAAAATTCCTCCGTGGCTCTGTTCTGAAAGGTTGCTCCTCAATTTTGAGGCCGTGCCCTCTAATTATGGATACCCCCATCATACGAAACATCCTCCACATCCCCCCATCTAACCCTTTCAACATAAGGTAGGTTTCAATGAGATCCCCATGCATTCTTCTAAATTCAAGTGAGTATAGGACCGAAGCTGCCAAACGCTCCTCATATGTTAACCACTTCATTCCCGGAATCATCTTCATGATCCTCCTCCAGACTCTCTCCACTGACAACACATTCTTTCAGAGATATGGGGCCCAAACCTGTTGACAATACTCCAAGTGCAGCCTGGCTAGTGTCTTATAAAGGCTCAGCATTATCTCCTCGCTTTTAGATTCTATTCCCCTTGAAATAAATGCCAACATGCATTTGCCTTCTTTACCACTGACTCAATCTGTGAATTAGCCTTCTTGGTGTCTTGCACGAGGACACCTAAGTCCCTCTGCACCTCTGATGTTTGAACATTCTCCCCATTTAGATAATAGTCTGCACTACTGTTCCTTTTACCAAAATGCATTATCATACATTTCCCAACACTGTATTCCATCTGCCACTTTTTTGCCCATTCTTCCAATTTCTCCAAGACCTGCTGCAATGGCATTGCTTCCTCAGCACTACCTACCCCTCCACCTACCTTCGTATCATCCACAAACCTCGCCACAAAGCCATCAATTGCATTATCCAAATCATTGACAAACAATATAAAAAGTAGCGGCCCCAATACTGACCTCTGAGGAGCCCCACAAGTTATTGGCAGTCTACTATAAAAGGCCCCTTTTATTCTCATTCGTTGCCTCCTGCCTGTCAGCCATTCTGCTATCCATGCCAGCATCTCTGCTGTAACACCATAGGATTTTATCTTGTTAAGCAGCCTCATGTGAGGCACCTTATCAAATGACTTCTGAAAATCCAAGTAAATGACATCCACTGCCTCTCCTTTGTCCACTCTGCTTGTTACTTCCTCAAAGAACTCTAACCGATTTGTCAGGCAAGTTTTCCCTTTACAGAAACCATGCTGACCTTGACTGATGGCAGCAGTGGAAAGAAAGCATGGCTTGGGTGGTGGGTTCTATCTGAGTTGTTGTCACCTTCCTGTCAGCTTGAACAAGTCGCTCCATTCTCTTCTGACTTCTCTTAATAACAAGGCGTTTTTGCCCAAAGAACTGCCACTCACTATGTGTTTCTTTTTTCCACACTATTCTCTGTAAAGTCTGGAGCCTGTTGTGCATTAAAATCCCAGGAGACCAGCACTTTCTGAGATACTCAAACCACCTGTCTGGCACCAACAATCATTCCACGGTCAAAGTCATTTCTGCAGCATTTTGATGTTTGGGCTTAACAACAGTGAATCTCTTGAACATTACAGCATGTTTTTATGCATTAAGTTATTGTCACATGATTGGCTGTTTACATATTTGCATTAATGACATATACAGGTGTATCTCAAAGTGGCCAGAGTGTATTTTTAAAGTGAGTTTCTGTTGAATAGCATTGTGCAACTTATCTGCCCTCCATGTACGTAAACATACACGCACTTACAGTACGCTCTTTTGACTTTTCCATATAGGTAGAAGCAGCATGAAATTAATATGCTAGTCAACATACAGTTCTCTATTTGAACTTAAAAAATAACAATACACCGCATGCTGGATATGCTTCTTTATGTGGTAATCACTGGAGAGAAATTATAAACAGAAAATGCCAGAAACACTCAAAAAACAATGAGACTTGGGCCTGGAACATTAAATCTGTTTCACTTTCTACATAAGCTGCCTGATGCAATAAATGTTGCGTGAGTTTTCAATTTCCAAACTACTCAGTTTTTTTAGTTTACATTAGAAAGAGTCTCATTGTATGCTGTATAACACTTGTGGGATATGGATAATGGTAGCAGCAAATAATAATATTTTATATAGCAATTCATTGATCAGTGATGTGACAACTGGGTCTGGATCTGGAGGGTCTTGGTCTGGAGGACCTGAGTTATAAGGAAAGATTGAATAGGTTAGGACTTTATTCCTTAGAACATAGAAGATTGACAGCAAATTTGATAGATGTGTAAAAGATTATGAGGGGTATAGATAGGGTAAATGCAAGCAGGCTTTTTCCAACAAGGTTGGGTGGGACTACAATCAGAGGTTATGGGTTCAAGGTGGAAGGTCAAAAGTTTAAGGGGAACATCAGAGGAACAAGCTGGGGTCTGATCAGCCCCGGCTGGGTCACCTGGAGGAGGGTGTACGATGTTGAAAGACCCGAAACACCCGATGATTCCAGGAACATCACTGAAGCTGTGTCCAGAAGCATCAAGAGATGTATGTACACAGCTTCACTCAGGAGGTCACGAGGGTATGGAACAAGAGGCCACTACAAGTGGTGCATGCGAACTCAATTTCAATGTTTAAGAGAAGTTTTGATATGGAGGGCTATGGTCCCAGTGCAGGTCAATGGGAGGAAATAATTTAGAAATATAGAAAACCTACAGCACAATACAGGTCCTTCAGCCCACAAAGCTGTGCCGAACATGTCCCTACCTTAGAAATTACCTAGGGTTACCCATAGCCTTCTATTTTTCTAAGCTCCACGTATCTATCCAGGAGTCCCTTAAAAGACCCTATTGTATCCGACTCCACCACCGTCGCCGGCAGCCCATTCCACGCATTCACCACGCTCTGCATAAAAAGCTTACCCCTGACATCACCTTAAAACTGTGCCCCCTCGTGCTAGCCATTCAGCCCTGGGAAAAAGCCTCTGACTACCCACATGATCAATGCCTCTTATCATCTTATACACCTCTATCAGGTCATCTCTCATCCTCCGTCGCTCCAAGGAAAGAAGGTCAAATTCACTCAACCTATTCTCATAAGGCATGCTCCCCAATCCAGGCAAGATCCTTGTAAATCTCCTTTGCACCCTTTCTATGGTTTCCACATCCTTCCTGTAGTGAGGAAGATTCAAGATTCAAGATTCAATAAACTTTATTGTCATTCTAACCATACATCAGCTCTGCAGGGCAGAATGAGACATCGTTTCCCAGGAGCAGTGCAATCATAACATAACAAATGCAAACACTAAATAATAAACATAACAATAAATAGTATTGGGAACCCAATTTATGCTTCCAAGTTCTTGCCTGATAGCCTCATATTTCCCCTTACTCCAATTAAACGCTTTCTTTGCTTGTCTATTCCTATCCCTCTCCGATGCTATAATAAAGAAAATAGAATTGTGATCACTATCTCCAAAATGCTCTCCCACTGAGAGATCTGACACCTGACCAGGTTTGTTTCCCAATACCAGATCAATTACAACCTCTCCTCGTGTAGGTTTATCTACATATTGTGTCAAGAAACCTTCCTGAACACACCTAACAAACTCCACCTCATCTAAATTCCTCAGTCTGGGGAGATGCCAATCAATATTTGGGAAATTAAAATCTCCTATCACAACAACCCTGTTATTCTTACACCATTCCAGAATCTGTTTCCCTATCTGCTCCTCAATGTCTCTGTTACTATTGGGTGGTCTATAAATAAATATAAATAAGTAATAAAAAGTAGAGTCATTGACCCCTTCCTGTTCCTAACTTCCACCCACAAACGCAATAGACAATCGCTCCATGACTTCCTCCTTTTCTGCAGCCATGAAACTATCTCTGACCAACAGTATCATGCCCCCACCTCTTTTGCCTCCCTCCCTGTCCTTTCTGAAACAGGTAAATTTAAATGATTTTGGCACAGAATAGATGGGCCAAAGGACCTGTCTCTTTGCTGAGCTTCTCTAAGACTCTAACTTATCTGTTGCTATAATAGACACCCTTTGTATTGAGCTGAATTATCTTCTGATGATGATCTGGAGCCAGTCGTTCTGTGGGTTACATCTAATTCTACAAGCAGTCAACAGCATCACAGCATATTAACCCAGTTCTCACCCATTGCTTCTACTCTTTGATATGTTTAATATTTATGCTTAAGCCTCTCTAGGAAAGCTATGATTGAATTATCTATCAAAGATGAAATAATTCTTATGCATTCCCTATTAAAGAGGGGGAAGAATGAAGAGTATACTGACCAATACTAAACTAGGCATGACAACCCGCCTCAGAGTACTGAAATGTTATGTTTATCCAGTTATGTTATATGGATCAGAATGTTGGACAATATCTAGTAACATGAGGAATCGAATTGAAACAGCAGAGATGTGGTTTTTGAGGAGGATGCAAAGAATATCATGAATGAAACGAACATCTAACCAGGATGTCATGAACAGAGCAAGCACAAAAAGAGAAATAATGTATGAGATCATGAAAAGGCAATGTAACTTCATTGGACAGGTGATTAGGAAAGAGGAGTTAGAATGCATGATAATTATGGGAAAGATTGAAGGGAAGAAAGCAAGAGGAAGACAAAGACAAATGATGATGGAGACAGCAGCCAGAGAACTGGAAATGAATACCAATGAATTGATCCACTTGACCCGAAACAGGAATGTGTGGGCCATGGCAGTCAAAGCTCAAACTGGGCACGGCACCTGATGATGATGATTAAAGGGGGGATGACTGGCAGTGCAATAATCAAACTGCTGGAAGAACTCAGTGAGTCAAGCAGCATCTATGGAGGAAAACGCTTGGTCAAGTTGATATTTTGGGACAATCCCCTGCATCAGCACTGAGTGTGGGGAGGAGTAATCACAGGAAAAAATCAGGGTCAAGTAGCGGGGGAGAATGTCAAGTCAAATACTGGACGTGATATAAGTGGAACGAGGTTGGAAGGGGTGGTGGGAAGGCAGAACCAGACAGGGGTGGAAACCTTTGTGAATTGCTGCAACACATCTAGTGGTTGATACACACAGAATCAAAATCAGATTTATTGTCACTAACATGCGTCATGAAATTTGTTGTTTTGTGGCAGTTGTACAGGGCAAGACAGAAAAAATTACTATAAGTTACAAGAAGTATAAATAAATAATGAAAAAGTGGAATAGTGAGTCTGATGACAGAGAGAAAGCAGCTGTCTCTAAAACATTGAGTGTGGGTTTTCAGGCTCCCTACTTCCTCCCTGACTGAAGTAATGAGAAGAGGTAGTGAGGGACCTCCACCTTCTGGAGCCATTGGCTTTTGACGATGTCCTTGGCGGTGCCCATGATGAACCAGAAGGATGTTCTGTTGGCAGAAATAATGAGTGCTTAAGCTGGTGTATGGTATGCCATTTATTCAGGTTGCTTTGTCCCTGATGCTTTGCTCTTCAAGCTGCATCCATGTCGTGGGGATGTCCTCAATAGGAAGAAACCATTTTGTCTCCACATGACAGTGTGGTAGTCATTCCTTTTTAGTGCTACTCATGGACAAGTACATCTGTCATGGGTGAATTGACGAGAACAAAATCAAACAAGTTCACCTCTCCTGTTGGTTGTTTTATTATCTACAACAAACAGTTGTACTGGGAGAATGGCTTATGTCAGCATTTCCTGTGAAAATAAAGACTCTGTCAGGAAGGCTATTAAGAAAATTCCCATGCGCTACAGAATTATTTCACGCTATGATCCCAAGCACGCTGACTTCATGTTACTCTGGGGAAGCATTAAATGGAATCCTGACGGTTTCACTAGATTAGAAAAATGTTAATTATTGGAATGTATCAAAACTTCAAATACAAGCCTAAAAATTATTTTTGCTTCTCCCACTTGTCAGGTGGAAATCATGTTGACAGGATCCAAGACAGATTGTAACTACAGTTCTACACCTGAAACTGATGTTAACTTCTCCAATCCCAGACAAATTTGTAGACCACACTCTGAAGTTAGAATATGACTGTCCACAGCCTGGAACATGCAACTCAGATTAGATTCTCTAGTGCAATATACTCACACTGTGAACTTTCAAAGAACTACTGGAAATTCAATGAATAAAAGAGATTAATGATTTTTATCTAGCTGAAGCTGCAATGTCCTATAGGAGAACGCTTGGACTGATCCTCTCATTCAGATGCAATGAGTCACCATTCCAAAATGTCTTCCTTGCTACGTGGAGCTTTGTTGATGCCTTTGTACTTAAACCGTTCACACCTGGAACATCTGTGCTATTCAATGACTTTTACTTCAGCGTGAAAGAAAGTTGGAGTTTAAAATCCTAAGAGTATATATCTGGCTTATAATAGCAACGCACACAAAATGCTGGAGGAACTCAGCAAGCTTGCTGAGACCCAGCGACAATTCTCAGACACATCCTCGAACAGGATCCACTAAGGAGCACCAGGCCATTGTCTCCCACACCACTTTAGCTCTGGGGAATCTTTCATCCACTGTCACCAACCTCATTGTTCTCGCACCCCACACCTCCATTTCTATCTCCTACCCAAGATCCACAAACCCGCTTGTCCAGGTAGGCCCATTGTTTCAGCTTGTTCCTGCCCCCACTGAACTCATATCTGCATACCTCGACTCTGTTTTATTCCCCTTAGTTCAGTCCCTTCCTACCTAATTCCATGACACTTCACACACTCTGGATTTTTTCAACGATTTCAGGTTCCCTAGCTCCCATCATCTTGCTTTCACTATGCATGTCCAGACCCTATATACCTCCATTCCCCACCAGGAAGGCCTCAGAGCTCTCTGTTTCTTTCTGGACAGCTGACCCAATCAGTTCCCCTCCACCACCACTCTCGTCCATCTAGCAGACCTTGTCCTCACTCTTAATAATGTCTCCTTTGGCTCCTCTCCTTTCCTTCAAAGAAAAATGTAGCCATGGGCACTCGCATGGGTCCCAGCTATGCCTGCCTTTTTGTCGTATACATGAAATAGACTATGTTCCAAGCCTACAGTGGTGTCACTCCCCCACTCTTCCTACACTGCATTGGTACTGCTTCCTCGCCCATGCAGAGTTCATCAGCTTCATCAACTTTGCTTCCATCTTCCACCCTGCCCTTAAATTTACCTGGTCCATGTCCCCGTTTTAGATCTCACTGTCTCTGTCTCTGGAGACAGCTTATCTACTGATGTCTATTATAAACCCATGGACTCTCACAGCTACCTGGACTATAACTCCTCCCACACTGTTACTTGTAAAAATGCCATCCCCTTCTCTCAATTCATTCATCTCCACCGCTTCTGCTCTCAGGATGAGGCTTTTCATTCCAGAACAAAGGAGCTATCCTTCTATTTCAAAGAAAGGTGCTTCCCTTCCTCCACCATCAATGCTGCCCTCAACTGCATCTCTTCCATTTCACACATGTCTCCTCTTACTCCATCCTCCCACCATCCTACCAGGAAAAGGGTTCCATCCCACCAGCCACCGTATCCAACATATAATTCTCCAGAACTTCTGCCAATGGGACCCCACCACCCCCGCCCAGTTTCTGCTTTCCACAGATATTGCTTCCTATGCAGCTCCTTTGTCCATTCCCCATGAAACTCCTCCTGGCACTTATCCTTACAAGTGGAACAAATGCTACACCTGCCCCTACACCTCCTCCGTCATTACAATTCAGGGCCCCAAACAGTCCTTCCAGGTGAGGTGGACTGTTGGGGTCATATACTGTGTCCGGTACTCCCGGTGTAGCCTCCTGTGAGACACAACATAGACTGGGAGTCAGCTTCACCAAGCACCTGCACTCTGTCCACCAGAAGAAATGGGGTCTCCCAGTGGCCACCCATTTTAATTCCACTTCCCATTCCGATATGAAAATCCATGGCCTTCTTTACTGTCACAATGAGGCCACACTCAGTTTGGAGGAACAATACCTTATATTCTGTCTGGTTAGCCTCCAACTTGATGGCATGAATACCAATTTCTCCATCTTCCAGTAATGCCCCCCCTTCGCCATTCCCCATCCCCTTTTCCCGCTCTTACCTCATCTTCTTGCCTTCCCATCACCTCCCTCTGTGCTCCTCCCCCCTTTTCTTTCTTCCATGGCCTTCTGTCCTCTCCTATTAGATCCTCCTTCTCCAGCCCTGTATCTCTTTCACGAATCAACTTCCCAGCTCTTTACTGGACTTCATCCCTCTCCCTTCTGGTTTCACCTATCATGTTGTGTTTCTCTCTCCCTTGCCCCCACCTTTTAAATCTACTCCTCACCTTTTCTTTCTCCAGGCCGTCCGAAGGGTCTCAGCCCAAAATGTCGACTGAACTTTTTTTCCATAGATGCTGCCTGGCCTGCTGAGTTCCTCCAGCATTTTGTGTGTGTTGCTTGGATTTTCTCCTTTGTGATTGGCGTATAATAGCATTTTCAAAACCTAGAAACCTGAAAGTCTTTTCTTCTGTGTAGTTTTTCATTAATTCTATTGTATTTCTCTGTTCGATTGTAAATGCTTGCAAGAAAATGAATCTCATGGAAGTACTTTGATAAATTTACTTTGAATTTTGGATTTCTGTTGAAGAAAGATGCACCTTTAAATTTTCTGCAGTATAAATTCACAGAAAATCAATTCACTCAGTGCAAAATTCTTCACTGAATACAAAGCACAGTTATTTACATCAGAGCAATGGGAAGGAATTTCACACATCCTGATCAATGGCCAATCGATCATCTCGATGACTTGATGTCCCAAGACTAGCTGTTAATTATTGGTGTTACAGAGCAAAATCTTTCATCAGAGATTTCCTCCTGATCAGGATGAGAACCATCACCTCCCATCAGATCAGAAGTCATTCGTATTGAGACAGCCATCTGCTTAATCTACTTTTGACGGTTTTAGTCAGCAAGCGGTAATCAATGTGCACAAAGATATTTAATTAAAAATTGGCAATACATGCTTTCTAAAATAAACAGTAGCAACGTCTGGAGCACTCAACACAGCTGAAAACATATTAATGATAGATAGCAACAATAAAAAATGTTATCAGTCCAAAAACAAATTGACCTTCACAAAAGCAATTTGCAATGTATGCACTGTATAATCAGATATTGTTGAAATTGGTGCTAAAGTAGTTCTGAAAATTGCAAATGAATTTCATATGACTGCTGTACCATGTCCCTGATCAAGTCTGAGAACTATGTGATACTTTTCCCTGAGGTGTTGCACTTTGGAAGGACAAACCAGAGTAGGACAGGGAACGGTAGGGTACGAGGAGTGCGGTGGAACAGAGGGATTTGGGAATACAGATCCATAATTCCTTAAAAATGGCATCACGGTATGCAAAAGTTTGGGCACCCCTGGTCAAAATTTCTGTTACTGTGAATAGCTAAGCAAGTAAAAGATGAACTGATTTCCAAAAGGCGTAAAGTTAAAGATTACACATTTCTTTAATATTTTAAGCAAGAAAATTTTTTATATCCATCTTTTACAGTTTCAAAATAACAAAAAAGGAAAGGAGCCCAAAGCAAAAGTTTGGGCACCCTGCATTGCAGTACTTAGTAACACCCCCTTTGGCAAGTATCATAGCTTGTAAACGCTTTTTGTAGCCAGCTAAGAGTCTTTCAATTCTTGTTTGGGGGATTTTCGCCCATTCTTCCTTACAAAAGGCTTCTAGTTCTGTGAGATTCTTGGGCTGTCTTGCATGCACTGCTCTTTTGAGGTCTATCCACAGATTCTCGATGATGTTTAGGTTGGGGGACTGAGACGGCCATGGCAAAACCTTCAGCTTGCGCCTCTTGAGGTAGTCCATTGTGGATTTTGAGGGGGGTTTAGGTTCATTATCCTGTTGCAGAAGCCATCCTCTTTTCATCTTCAGCTTTTTTTAAACAGACGGTGTGATATTTGCTTCCAGAATTTGCTGGTATTTAATTGAATTCATTCTTCCCTTTACCAGTACATGTTCCCCGTGCCACTGGCTGCAACACAAGCCAAAAGCATGATAGATCTACCCCTGTGCTTAACAGTTGGAGAGGGTTTCTTTTCATGAAATTCTGCACCCTTTTTTCTCCAAACATACCTTTGCTCATTGCAGCCAAAAAGTTAAATTCAAAAGGTTCAAAGGAACATCTAAACAAGCCTGATGCATTTTGGAAACAAGTGCTGTGGACTGATGAAGTTAAAATAGAACTTTTGCTTCGGGCCCTTTTCCTTTTTTGTTATTTTGAAACTGTAAAAGATGGAAATAAAAAAGTTTTCTTGCTTAAAATGCTAAAGAAATGTGTCATCTTTAACTTTATGCCTTTTGGAAATCAGTTCATCTTTTACTCGCTTAGCTATTCACAGTAACAGAAAATTTGACAAGGGGTGCCCAAATTTTTGCATGCCACTGCAGATAGAAAGGGCCATAAAGAAAGCTTTTGGCACAATGGCCTTCATAAATCAAAGTACTAAGTTTTGGAGTCAGGATGTTATATTGAGGTTGTATAAGATGGAGGTGTGACCTAATGTGGAGTATTGTGTGCAGTTCCGGTCACAAGGAAAGTATCAATAAGATTGGAAGAGTGCAGAGAAAATTTACAAGGATGTTGCCAGGACTTGAGGACCTGAGTTAAAGGGAAAGGTTAAATAGGTTAGGATTTTATTCCCTAGAGCGTAAGAGAATGCAGGGAGATTTGATAGAGATATACAATATTATGAGGGTTATAGATAGGGTAAATGCAAGCAGACTTTTTCCACCAAGGTTGGGTGAGACTAGAACTGCAGGTCATGGGTTAAGGTGAAATGTTTAAGGGAAACACAAGCGGTGATTTCTTCTCTCAGAGTGTGGTGAGACTGGAACAGGCTGTCAGTCTGTCAGTGGAAGTGGTTGATGCAGGTTTGATTTCAGCATTTAAGAGAAATTTGGATAGATACGTAGAAGGAAGGGGTATGGAGGGCTATGGTCCAGGTGCAGGTTGATCTATTAATCTAGGCAGGTTAATAGATCAGTATAGACTAGATAGGCTGTAGGACCTGGTTCTATGTTGTGGTGTTCTATGACACTATGACTCCGCTAGAGGCACTACAGGTAATGAATTTCCATACTTTGCAAGACTATGAAGTTGGAGCACAATAATGAACTTCCAAACAATGGAGTGAATTTTAGTACCATGCTAATATATTAAACCACAAAGCTCCTGTTTCTATCCCCTGCTTACCTGCTTACTAGGGTGTCAGCACACGCTCCAGTAAGCAGGTCAGCAGTGTAAATATTGTAATATGGTTGCGAGTTTCTGATTTCAGCCAAATTGTGGGATTCAAGAATCAGGGAAAGGTAAACTCAGCCAGCGCCAACATGGGTACTCGCCTCCCCACAATCGAGGACAGCTTCAAAAGGCAATGCCTCAAAGGGGCAGCATACATCTTTAAGGACTTCTCACATCCCAGGATATGCTCTCTCTCATAACTACCGTCACAGAGGAGGTGCAGGAGCCTAAAGACACACGCTCAATACAGTATCTTAGATACAGCTTCTTCCACTCCGACCTCAAATTTCAGAATGCACAATGAACATATGAACACTACCTCACTATTTTGCACTACTTATTTAATTATTTATATTATTTTATTATATTTATGTTACACATGTAGAATTACAATTATATATATTATTGTAATTTATAGTATTTTTATGTACTATACTGCCCTTGGTTCCTTAAGGTTATTATAGCCAGGGGCTGGTAATGGGGCTAAGATCCCATTACCTATTAAATGCTCCCAATGGCATGCTCCTCAAATAGCCTCTGACAACCAAGTCCAGCTCCTGGCCTTCACGTGTGACTTAGCAACAAAGTGTGGTGGAACCGTTTCTGTTGGAGCCTTAAAACAGTCACTTTGGGCAGATGGGGCTCGTCAGCCGTGGTTGGCAGCTGATCTAGGAGAAAGAAAATACTCATCTCAAACCTCAACTGCCTTGCCGCTATACCCACCCATAGGGAAGGCTTCAGGAGTAAACCCTGGGGAAAAAGTCTGGAGCTGGAGTCGCTAAGGCAGCCCTATGTTGAGTTCAACATTGACTGGCAACTCCTGTGATGCTCCTGGTACCAAACTGTATTGGTCTCTGCCCTTTGTTTGGGTTCATAGAAACATAGAAAACCCACAGCACAATACAGGCCTTCAACCCACAATGCTGTGCCAAACCTGAACTTACTTTAGAAATTACCTAGGGTTACCCATAACCCTCTATTTTCCTAAGCTCCATGTACCTATCCAGGAGTCTCTTAAAAGACCCTATTGTACCCACCTCCACCACTGTCACCGGCAGCCCATTCCACACACTCACCACTCTCTGCATAAAAAACTTACCCCTGACATCTCCTCTGTACCTACTTCCAAGCACCTTAAAACTGTGCACACTTGTGTTACCCATTTCAGCCCTGGGAAAAAGCCTCTGGCTATCCACACAATCAATGCCTCTCATCATCTTATACACCTCTATCAGGTCACCTCTCATCCTCCTACGCTCCAACGAGAAAAGGCCGAGTTCACTCAACCTATTCTCATAAGAACTGAGCACAGTACTCCAAGTGCTGTCTGACCAGGGTCCTATATAGCTGTAACATTACCTCTCAGCTCTTAAACTCAATCCTACAGTTAATGAAGGCCAATGCACTGTATGCCTTCTTAACCACAAAGTCAACCTGCGCAACAGCTATGGACTGGGACCCCAAAATCTCTCTGATCCTCCACACTGCCAAGAGTCTTACCTTTAATTCTATATTCTGTCATCATATTTGACCTACCAAAATGAACCACCTCACACTTATCTGAACTCTATCTGGGTTGAACTCCATCTGCCACTTCTCAGCCCATTTTTTCATCTTATTGATGTCCCACTGTAACATCTGACAACCCCACACACTATCCACAGCACCCCAACCTTTGTGTCAGCAGCAAATTCACTAACCCATCCCTCCACTTCCTCATCCAGATCATTTATTAAAATCATGAAGAGAAGGGGTCCCAGAGGCACACCACTAGTCACCGTCCTCCATGCAGAATATGCCTTCTGTGGGCAAGCCAATTCTGGATCCACAAAGCAAGGTGCCCTTGGATCCCATGCCTCCTTACCTTTTCAAATGTCTTGCTGAAATCCATATACACGACATCTACTGCTCCATGTTCATCAACATGTTGAGTCACATCCTCAAAAATTTCAATCAGGCTCATAAGGCACATCCTGCCTTTGACAAAGCCAAGCTGACCATTCCTAATCATATTATGCCTCTCCAAATGTTGATAAATCCTGCCTCTCAGAATCTTTTCCATCAACTTACCAACCACTGAATTAAGACTCACTGGTCTATAATTTCCTGGGCCATCTCTACTCCCTTTCTTGAATAAGGGAACAACATCCGCAACCCTCCAATCTTCTTGAACCTCTCCCATCCCCATGATGATGCAAAGATCATTGCCAGAGGCTCAGCAATCTCCTCCCTCGCCTCCCACGGTAGCCTGGGGTGCATCTCATCCAGTCCCGGAGACTTATCCAACTTGATCCTTCCCAAAAGCTCCAGCACAGCTTTTTCCTTGATGTCTATATGCTCAAGCTTTTCAATCTGCTGTAAGTCATCCCTACAATCACCAAGATCCTTTTCGTAGTGGATACTGAAGCAAAGTATTCATTAAGTACCTCTGCTATCTCCTTCGGTTCCATACACACTTTTCCACCGTCACACTTGATTGGTCCTATTCTCTCACATCTTATCCTCTTGCTCTTCACATATTTGTTAGAATCCCTTGGGGTTTTCCTTAATCCTGCTTTCCAAGGCCTTCTCATGGCCCTTTCTGGCTCTCCTAATTTCATTCTTAAGCTCCTTCCTGCTAGCCTTATAATCTCCTAGATCTCTATCATTACCTGGTTTTTATGAACTTTTCGTAAGCTTTCCTTTTCGCCTTGACTAGATTTCAACAGCTTTTGTACACCATGGTTCCTGTACCCTACCATTCTTTCCCTGTCTCATTGGAACGTACCCATGCAGAACGCCACATAAATATCCTCTGAACACTTCATAGCCTCATATTTCCGCTTACTCCAATTAAACGCTTTCCTAACTTGTCTATTCCTATCCCTCTCCAATACTATAGTAAAGGAGATAGAATTGAGATCACTATCTCCAAAATGCTCTCCCACTGAGAGACTTGAGACCTGATCAGGTTCATTTCCAAATACCAGATAAAGTACAGCCTCTCCTCTTGTAGGTTTATCTACATGTTGTGTTAGGAAACCTTCCTGAAAACACCTAACAAACTCTACCCCATCTAAACCCCTTGCTCTCGGGAAATACCAATCGATATTTGGGAAATTAAAATCTCCCACCATGAACAACACTGTTATTATTACACCTTTCAAGAATCTGTCTCCCTATCTGCTCCTCGATGTCCTTGTTACTATTGAGTGGTCTATAAAAACACCCAGTAAAATTATTGACCCCTTCCTGATTCTAACTTCCACCCACAGAGACTCAGTAGACGATCCCTCCATGACTTCCTCCTTTTCTGCAGCCGTGACACTGTCTCTGATCAGCAGTGCCACGCCCCCACCTCTTTTGCCTCCCTCCCTGTTCTTTCTGAAACATCTAAAGCCTGGCACTCGAAGTAACCATCCCTGCCCCTGAGCTCTCCAAGACTCTGTAATGGCCACAACATCATAGCTCCAACTACTGATCCAGGATCTAAGCTCATCCGCTTTGTTCGTGATACTCCTTGCGTTAAAACAGACACATCTCAAACCATTCTCTGTCACCTGCCTATCCTCCTTCTCGCACTGTCTCCAAGCTTTCTTTATTTGTGAGCCTATCGCCCCTTCCTCTGTCTCTTCAGTTCAGTTCCCACCCCTCAGCAATTCTAGTTTAAATTCTCCCCGATAACCCTAGCAAACCTCCCTGCCAGGATTTAGGTCCCCTTCAGATTCAAGTGCAACCCGTCCTTTTAGTACAGGTCACGCCTGTCCCAAAAGAGGTCCCAATGATCCAGAAATCTGAATCCCTGCCCCCTGCTCCAATCTCTTAGCCACACATTTATCCTCCACCTCACTCTATTCCTATACTCACTGTCACGTGCCACAGGCAGTAATCCCAAGATTACTTACTTTGAGATCCTGCGTCTCAACTTCCTTCCAAACTCCCTGCAGTTTGCTTTCAGGATCTCCTCCCTTTTCCTACCTATGTCATTGGTACCAATATGTACCACGAACTCTGGCTGTTCACCTTCCTGCTTCAGGATGTCATGGACGCGATCAGAAACATCCTAGACCCTAGCACCTGGGAGGCAAACTCCAATCTGTGTTTCTTTCCTGCATCCACAGAATCACCTGTCTGCCCCCTAACTATGGAGTCCCCTATTACTGCTGCCCTTTTCCTTTCTCTACCCTTCTGAGCCACAGGGCCGGACTCTGTGCCAGAGGCACAGCCACTGTTACTTCCCCCAGGTAGGCCATCCCCCTAACAGTACTCAAACAGGAGTACTTATTGTTAAACAGCCACAGGGGTAGTCTCTAGTATCTGACCCTTGCCCTTCCCTCTCCTGACTGTTACCACTTATCTATCTCCCGAGGCCCCGGTGTGACTACTTGCCTACAGCTCCTCTCTATCACCTCCTCACTTTCCCTGACCAGACGAAGGTCATCAAGCTGTATCTCCAGTTCCTTAACCCTGTCCCTAAGGACACACCTGGCGCAGATGTGGGCGTCCGGGAGGCTGAGAGTCTCCCGGACACCGAGCGCAGAACACCGACCTCACAGACATACGTACTTCCGGTTTCTATTCCTCACAGGTAACTTACCTCGCCTCAAACCATTATCGCCGAAGCCCAAATGAGCAAAAGCCCTACCAGTCTGCCCCAGATCACTCTGTTGATGACCCCTCCTTTGATGACCCACGTTCAACAGAAGCATGGAGAGGGGGAGCTTGCTACATTAGCAACAGCTGGCTCTCCATATCATATATCCCAGGCTTGCATATCTAGACATCAAAGACGCATTGTCCAGAGTTGATCCTGAATGACAGAGGCCTCACTCACTCATGCTACCAGCAACAAACTTCATGACATGTCAGTGACAATAAACCTGACTGACTCTCAACTGGATCAACCTGATCTTGCCTGAGATAGGCCTCTCTTCAGTAAATGATTGGACTCACTTGTTCAATCAACCTGTTCTGCTGAGGAGAAGCTAAGCCCAGTCAGGCTTCTAGATGATCGATCTATTGTAGTCAGAAATAGCTCACTATGGTGGTAAGCAGGCAAACCCAAACCCTCAGTTTTACCAAATTCTGCAATCCACCCCAACAAGTGACTACAAGATTAATGAAGAAGGAAAAATTAGAAATCAATTGAAGGTAGCATGAAATAAAAATAGATAGGGAATTGAGGATGCCTGGAATAAATTGCCAATGAAGATTATGGAAGCAGGCACTATAGAGGTGTTTAAGAGGCTCTATGCTGCATGAATATGCAGAGAGTAGAGGGAAATGGACCATGTGCAGGAAGAGAGAATCAGTTTAATTAAGTGTCATTAACTGAATTAGCTCAGCATAAGATTGTGGATTGAAGGGCCTGTTCTGGTACAGCACTGCTCGAAGTTCTAAACCAGATTAACTATTTTAAAAAGAATATAATTAAAAATGTAAGCATTGATCATATGGGGACCATGGGTAGCATAGTGGTTAACACGATGCTATTACAGCTCAAGGCATTCCAGAGTTTGGAGTTCAATTCCAACGCCATTCTTTGAGGAGTCTCTGTATGTGAAATGCATGGGTGTTCCTTGGGTACTCCAGTTTCCTCCCACAGTCCAAAGACATACTGGGTAGGCTAATTGGTCATTGAAGGGTCTATTCCATGCTGTATCAATAAATAAATAAAATTGTAAATGCAACTGGAAAATTTGTAAAAAGAAAAGGAGATGGCAGATGATTTAAACAAATGCAGTGGATTCCAGTTAATTGAGATACATCGGGACCAGTATATTTTGGCCCAATTAAGCAGCTGCACCAATTAACTGAAGTTTCATGGATATAGTTAAAAAGCTATAAAAAAAGGCAAAATGAGTAACAAATTATGTATGTAAATGGAATACAGAACAAATTAGAACACTACCAATAGTATTAAAGTACTATAAAACTGTGTATTAGTTCCTAATAGTTATTGACAAAGGAATTCATCCAGTGTACGCAGTGAGCAAACTCTGTGCAGACAGCTAATGTAGATAATGAACTGCCTTCATACAATGCTGTTGAGGATTGCATACTCCAAATTTTCATTTTCGTCATAATGATCAAGATGATTGTTGATAGGTGCCTTCAAATTTTTCATAGTTTCTAACTTGTTTAAGGAGTGAAATTGTTTCATTTTCAGTCTTGGTCTTTTCTGGAAGCATGAATCGCCAAGCCTGAATGCTTGAAACCACAGTGAGCAAAACAGTTTAGAATTGTCCTACTGCTTATTTCTCTCCAACTACCAGTGACAAAAATTGCTGTTTTTTGAACACAAACACATGCAACTGACACTATTTAAAAACTGTTCTCTTTAAACGCAGTGTAATGTCTAACGGCCACACAGATGCGCAGAACTGATACTAGTTAGAATCTGTTCAGCAAGTCTCATATCCTAATTAAGTGGTATAGTGTCCCAAATAAATGAAGGGAACTCCAGCAATTTTCTCAACTTGTTTTTGTTCTTTAAGAGTTGACCCAAATAAGCAGCTGCCCCAATTAACCAATTACACAATTAAACAGAATCTACTTATTTTATACGTCTTCATTAGGGAAGATGCAAGTAATTTCTCGAAAACAACTGGGAATCAGAAATTGTAAGTGTGGAATTCAGCAAATATACTAATACAGAACAGCAGTACTGATCAAATTGTTACAGCTGCTGGATTTCAGGTGTTCAAGTCCTGACAGATTTCATCCTAAAGTTTCAAAGAAGTGGCTAGTGAAGTAATTGACATGTTGGTCTTCATTTTCCTAATTGCCTAAATTCAGTTCAGGTCCCATAGATTTGGAAAACAAGAAGTACAACTGAAAATCAAAAAAGTCTGCAGATCTCCAAATCAGAAACAAGAATAAGCTGGGAATATAGAGCAGGTCAGGAAGTACATATGGTAAGAAAAAAATGTTAGCATTGCCAATTGAAGTTCCTTCATCAGCACAAAAGGCGAGTTTAAGAAAGCAGGATATTACTAGCCAGGAGGTGGAACAACTGTAATTAGAAAGAATGTTCAAAGCTATTATGAACTTATTATAAAAGGGCACTTAGAAATAGTCACGGTAATCAGTCAAAGTCAATATAGTGACACAAGGGATTCTGTAAGTTCTGAAAAGCTTGAAAAATACACAAAATGCTAGAGGAATTCTACAGGTCAAGCAGCATCAATGGAGGGAAATAAACAGTCAATGTTTCTGGCCAAAATCCTTCCTCAGGACTGGAAAGGAAAGGGGTAGAAACCAGAATAAAATGGCGGGAGAAGGAGGAAGAGCATAAGCTGACAGCTGAGAATGATAAGTTAGGTTTGTGAGGGAAGGGGTGTTTAGGGAAAGATGTGACATGCTAGTAAATGATAGATGGAAGAGGCAATGGACTGAAGGTCCATAACAGGAATTATAGACCGGTAAGCCTGACATCGGTGGTGGGGAAAATGCTAGAGTCAGTTATCAAAGATGTGATAACAGCATATTTGGAAAGCGGTGAAATCATCGGACAAAGTCAGCATGGATTTGTGTAAGGAAAATCATGTCTGACGAATCTCATAGAATTTTTTGAGGATGTAACTAGTAGAGTGGATGGGGGAGAACCAGTGGATGTGGTATATTTGGATTTTCAAAAGGCTTTTGACAAGGTCCCACACAGGAGATTAGTGTGTAAACTTAAAGCACACGGTATTGGGGCTAAGGTATTGATGTGGATAGAGAATTGGGTGGCAGACAGGAAGCAAAGAGTGGGAATAAACGGGACCTTTTCAGAATGGCAGGCAGTGACTAGTGGGGTACCGCAAGGCTCAGTGCTGGGACCCCAGATGTTTACAATATATATTAATGACTTAGACGAGGGAATTAAATGCAGCATCTCCAAGTTTGCGGATGACACGAAGCTGGGCGGCAGTGTTAGCTGTGAGGAGGATGCTAAGAGGATGCAGGCTGACTTGGATAGGTTAGGTGAGTGGGCAAATTCATGGCAGATGCAATTTCATGGCAGTGAGCACAAAATAATCTGCAGATGCTGGGGTCAAAGCAACACTCTCAACACGCTGGAGGAACTCAGCAGGTCGGGCAACATCTGTGGAAAAGATCGGTCAACGTTTCGGGCCAGAACCCTTCGTCAAGACTTGACGAAGGGTTCTGGCCCGAAACGTCGACCGATCTTTTCCACGGATGCTTCCCGACCTGCTGAATTCCTCCAGCGTGTTGAGAGTGTTAAATGTGAGGTTATTCACTTTGGTGGCAAGAACAGGAAAACAGATTATTATCTGAATGGTGGTCAATTAGGAAAAGGGGAGGTTCAACGAGACCTGGATGTCATTGTACACCAGTCATTGAAAGTGGGCATGCAGGTACAGCAGGTGGTGAAAAAGGCGAATGGTATGCTGGCATAGCAAGAGGATTCAAGTACAGGAGCAGGGAGGTACTACTGCAGTTGTACGAGGCCTTGGTGAGACCACACCTGGAGTATTGTGCGCAGTTTTGGTCCCTTAATCTGAGGAAAGACATTCTTGCCATAGAGGGGGTACAAAGAAGGTTCACCAGATTGATTCCTGGGATGGCAGGACTTTCATATGATGAAAGACTGGATCGACTAGGCTTATACTCTCTGGAATTTAGAAGATTGAGGGGGGACCTTATTGAAACGTATAAAATTCTAAAGGGATTGGACAGGCTAGATGCAGGAAGATTGTTCCCGATGTTGGGGAAGTCCAGAACGAGGGGTCACAGTTTGAGGATAAAGGGGAAGCCTTTTAGGACTGAGATGAGGAAAAACTTCTTCACACAGAGAGTGGTGAATCTGTGGAATTCTCTGCCACAGGAAACAGTTGAGGCCAGTTCATTGGCTATATTTTAGAGGGAGTTAGATATGGCCCTTGTGGCTAAAGGGATCATGGGGTATGGAGAGAAGGCAGGTACAGGGTTCTGAGTTGGATGATTAGCCATGATCGTACTGAATGGGGGTGCAGGCTCGAAGGGCCAAATGGCCTACTCCCGCACCTATTTTCTATGTTTCTAATCTAACATTAGACCATGGAATAAAGGGAAGGAACTCGAGAAGGACGTAATGGGCAGGTTACGAGAGCAGAGGAGGGGATAAAAGCAATGAAGAGGCCAGGTGAATGAGGGAAATCATTTTCTGGGAAGATGTCCTAAACAAAAACCTGGAAAAAGACATGTTGTCTTATTAGAAAAAAGATGAAATCTGCAGATGCTGGAAATCCAAGAATCACACACAAAATGCAAGAGGAATTCAGCAGGCCAGGCAGTACCTATGGAAAAGAGTAAACAGTAGACATTTTAGGCCAAGACCCTTCCAGTTCTGATGAAGTGTCTCAGCCTGAAGTGTTGACTATTTACAATTTTCTGTAGATGCTGCCTGGCCTGCTGAGTTCCTCCAGCATTCTGTGTGTGTTGTTGTCTTATTAGACTGACTAAGTCTGAATCTGTTCAAGTTTAAAAGATTGAAAAGCAACAATTGTCAGGGGTATTGACAGGATGGATGTGAAAAGGATATTTCATCCTACGGGACACTCTAGAACAGGAATTCCCAATATGTGACCCATGGACCCCTTGGTTAATGATATTGGTCCATGGCATTAAAAAGGTTGGGAACCTCTGCTCTAGAACAAGAGGTCACTGTTTAAATGTAACAGGCCACCCAATTACTTCAGGGGTAAAGCATTAGTTTCCCCCTCAGACCATGAGCCTTTGGAATTCTCAAAGTTCAAAGTAAATCTAAATACATATACGTCACCATATACAACCCTGAAATTCATTTTCTTGTGGGCATATTCAATAATATGTGTTCAGTAATGGGGCAGATGAAGTTGAGTGAAGTTATCCCCTCTGGTTCAAGAGCCTGATGGTTGAGGGGTAATAACTGTTCCTGAACCTGGTAGTGTGGGATCCTTCCTGAAGGGGAAGTGAAAGAGACTGAATATTCTTAAGGCAGACAGATATATGACAAGCAAGGGGATGAAAGGTAGATAACTAAGGGTCTCAGCCCGAAACGTCGACTGTACCTCTGCCTAGAGATGCTGCCTGGCCTGCTGCATTCACCAGCAACTTTGATGTGTGTAACTAAGCTTCAGTGTTTGGTAGCCGATTCCTGCTCCTAATTCATAAATTCCCACACCTAACTTTTTCTTCCCTAAATTTATTCTTTTAATATGCAAGTCAGTCAACATGAAATGTATCATAAGATGCAATATGAGCTCTGTTTGTGTTCCCTGTTTTCCCACTGTTAGATATAATAAAGGCATGTATCACAGTGAGCATCGTTTGTGACCTCAGAACACTCCTAATGCACTGTACAGGCAATGAAGCACTTTCAAAGTGTAGGTTCTGTTGCAATGTTGTAAAATAATAGTTTCTGGGTCACTGTGGAATGTCTAACAGTGGAATTATGTAAAATCATTGTGGAGATGTGATGATGCTTCACTGAACTGGCAATTTCCAACTTAATGGTCACACTGAGAAAGTGATACTTGTCGCTTAATGAGGTGTGCCAATCGCAACCAGATAGAATGACTATCTTTACTGCTTAGTAAAATGTCAGTGGCTTACATGGATATTCTGATGGATAACCAGCTGGAATAAAAAGAGAATTGAAAGGTAGAGCCATCTTGCTTCATTCTTCCAGTCAATGATTCTCAATGTACTGTAGCTGCAATTTCACTATAGAAATGGGCAGAGGCTTCCATTAACGATTTTTTTTGTTGCCGATTGAAATGCAGCTCATACATCTTAGTGCAGAAGAATCTTTGCAAAGGTGGAAAAGAAAAAAATGGAAATCTGAAATAAAAGCAGAAAGTTCTGAAAATACTCAGCAAGTCTTTTAGCATCTGTAGAGAAAGAAAGTGAGTTATCATTTCAAGTCCAAGATCCTTCATCAGAATTAATCTAAGTTAGAAAGTTATTCCTCAGCACTACTTTAACTATGTTATGTTTGAATGTCATGATATGTCATGAAGATTTCTGCTTCTATAGTCCAATTAAAAGAAGTCCAGTTGACATTTTCTATCAACCATGGACACTATATGGAATAATGCAGAATAGCAGGAGAGAATGCATTTGTCTAATGACATCACTGCTATTGATAGAATGCTATTCTACAGGAGTGAGATACTGTAGGCTGCTTGAGTGGCGTTGCAAGAACAGCATCATACTTAAAGTCAACAAAACCAAGTATCTGATTATGGACTTCAGGATGGGGAAGTTAAGAGAAAACACACTAGTATATTGAGGGAACGGCGTGAAAAAGGGGAGCAACTTCAAGTCTCTGGATGCCAGCATCTCAGAGGACCTATCCTGGGCCCAACATATTGAGACTATTACGAAGAAGGTATTCAAAACTGCACCACTTCGTTAGGAGTTTGTGGATATTTGGTATGTTCATCACAGACTTTTACAAATTTCTCTAGATGTACGATGCAGAGCATCACAGCCTGTTATGGAGCATCCGATGCACAGGATTGTAAAAGGCTGCAGAGGATTATTGATTCATCCAGCCCCATCATGGTCATAACCCTTTCTACCTTCAGGCATATCTTCAGGAGGCAGTGCCTCAAGAAGGCATTTTCCACCATTAAGAACCCCACAATCTGGGACATGTTCTCTTCTCGTTACTACGTAGGCACAGGAGCCTGAAGACACACACTCAATGATTCAAGAACAGCTTCTTCTCTTAGCTCCTCAGATTTCTGAATGGTCTATGAACCCTACCTCATTGTTTCGTTCCTTTGGCACTATATATTTATTTAAGCAGCTTGTAGATTTTTTATGTGCTTGAACAGTGCTGCTGATGCAAAACAGCAAATTTTATGTCATATAAGGCAGTGATAAAAAACATCATTCTAAAATTGATACCAAAAGCACAGATCGAAATATCACATCAGAATCAGAATTAGAATCAGGTTTAATATCATCGGCATGTCCTGAAATTAGTTGTTTTGCAGCAACGGTATAGTGTAATACATAATTACAAATAACTATAAAATACAATAAGAAATTGTATATATAAATTAGGAAAAGGCAGTGCAAAAAGGGAAAAAAATGTAAGGTGGTGTACAAGGGTTTATTGTCCATTCGGAATTCTGATGAAATCCGAAATCTGATGGAATGGAGACAGGCTAATCGCTATAGACATCAATGGATCTGGGGTTGAGAGGGTGAACAGCTTTAAGTTCCTCGGCATAAACATCACTGAGGATCTCACATGGTCTGTACATACTGGCTGTGTATGAAAAAGGCACAACAGCTCCCCTTTCACCTCAGATGTCTAAAGAAGTTTGGTAGCCCCCCCGCCAAATCCTAAGAACTTTATATAGGGGCATGATTGAGAGCATCCTGACTGGCTGCATCACAACCTGGCATGGGAACTGTACTTCCCTCAATCACAGAACTCTGCAGAGAGTGGTGCGGACAGCCCAGCGCATCTGTAGATGTCAACTTCCCACTATTCAGGACATTTACGAGGACAGGTGTGTAAAAAGGGCTCAAAGGATCATTGGAGATCCAAGTTACCCCAACCACAAACTGTTCCTGCTGCTACCATCCGGGAAATGGTACCGCAACTTAAAAGCCAGGACCAACAGGCTCCGGGACAGCTTCTTCCACCAGGCCATCAGACTGCTTAATTCATGCTGATGCAACTGTATTTCTATGTTATATTGACTATCCTGTTGTACATAATATTTATTATAAATTATAATTGCACATTGCACATTCGAACGGAGACGTAACATAACGATTTTTATTCCTCATGTATATGAAAGATGTAAGAAATAAAGTCAATTCAATTCAGTTCTTAGGACATAGAATGTGTGTCTTCAGGCTCCTATACCTCATCCTTGATGGTAGCAATGAGAAGAGGGCACATCATAGGGGACAAGGGTGTCTGATGATGAACGCCACCTTTTTAAGACATCACCTTTTGAAGATGTCCCTGATGCAGGAGAGGCTAGTGCCCATAACAGAGCTGGCTGAGTTTACAATTTTCTTCAGCATTTTCCAACTCTGTGCAGTGGCCCCTCCATTCCAAACAGTGAACCAGCTAGAGTGCCCTCCATTGTACAGCTGTAGAAATCTGCTAGTCTTTGGTGACATACCAAATCTCCTCAAGCTCCTAATATAACAGTTGTCATGCCTTCTTTGTAAATGCATTAATAAGTTGGGCTCAGGTTAGATCTTCAGAGATGTTGACACATAGGATCTTGAAACTGCTCATCCTTTCCACTGCTGATCTCTGGATGAGGACTGGTGCGTGTTCCCTCGACTTCCCTTTCTGAGGACCACAGTCAGTTCCTTAGCCTTACTGACAAAGAGTGCAAGGTTGTTGTTGAGATACCATTCATCCAGCTGATCTATCGTACTCCTATATACCTCCTCGTCACCATCAGAAATTCTGCCAACAACAGTTACGTCATCAGCAAATTTATCGATAGTGCTTGAGCTGTGCCTAACTACACAGTCAAGGGTGTAAAGAGAGTAGAACAGTGGGCTAAACACATAAGACCATAAGATATAGGAGCAGAATTAGGCCATTTGGTTTATTAAGTCTGTTCTGCCATTCTATCATGGCTGATTCAATATCCCTCTGAACCCATTCTCCTGTCTTCTCTCCATAACCTTTGACACCCCCTGACTAATCAAAAACCTATCAGCTTCTGCTTTAAGTATATCCAATGACTTGACCTCCATGGCCATTTGTGGCCTCAATTTTAATAGATTCACCACCCTCTGGCTAAAGAAATTCCTCCTTTACCCTGTTCTAAATGGGCATCCCTCTGTTCTGAGGCTGTGCCCTCTTGTCTTAGACTCCCCAACTGCAGGAAACATCCTCTCCACATCTACTCTATCTCAGCCTTTTAATTTCTGATAGATTTCAATGAGATTCTCCCTTCATTCCTCTAAACTCCAGTGAGTACAGGCCCAGAGCCACCAAATGTTCCTCATATGTTAACCCTTTCACTCACCAAATCATTCTCATGGACCGTCTCCAATACCAGCACATCCTTTCTTAAATATGGGGCCAAAGCAACTCAAAATACTCCAAATGTGGTCTGACAATGCCTTGTAAAGCCTCAGCATTATATCCTTACTTTTATATTCCAGTCCACTCAAAACGAATGCCTTCCTTACCACCGACTCAACCTGCAAGTTAACCTTTAGGGAATCCATCCTTGAAGTGCATCAGTGTTGATTGTCGGAGAGGAGGAGATATGATTTCTGATCTGCACTAACTCTGGTCTCCCAGTAAGGATCCAGTTCCAGTGTGAGGTACAGAGGCCCAGGATTTGGAGTTTATTGATTAGTACTAATGAATATTATTCAAATGAACAAATCAGAGCTAATCCATGACCTAACCCCAAACACAAACTCCAAACAATTTTCTGTCTCACCACTGCTTCATTATTTGCATAATTTCAATTTAATTTAGCTCATTCATCTACCAGTGGTAATGCTTACCTGCATTAACATACCCAGGAGATCATCCAAATGTACTTTGCATGAAGAATTTCTTCCTAACAAACATCTGAAAGTAACTTTTGCCCTATTACCATGATATAACTAAAAGTAATATGGTGATTTTTTTTCTGGAATATTTTATCTATTCTCTATGAACTTTCCTTAAGGAAATATTCCTTTGAGATTCAGAATGCCTTTTTTTCTCCACAACTGAATCTTCTAACATATTTCCCTGTAGTGTTTCAATACTCATAAGTGAATTGAAGATAAAAGTAGTAAAGTTATACTTTAATTATTTTAGACATTGGTGAGACCACATAGAAGAGTACAGCACAGGAAAAGGCCATTCAGCCCAGGATGTTGTGCTGAACTAATTAAACTAGCAACTAAATACCTTACTAAATTAGTCCTTTCTAATGACACACATCCATGCCCTTCCATTCTCTGCATATCCATGTGCTTATCTAAAAAGCTCTTAAACATCTTTATCATATTTGCATCCACAATCTCTCCAGCCAGCACACTCCAGGCACCCATCACTCCCTATGTAAAATAAAAACTTGATCAGCACATATTTCTTGAATGTACCCCTCTCATCTTATATAAATGCCTTCTAAAACTAGATACTCCATTCCTCCCCCTCCTGTCTTCTCCTATCATTTCGGATCTCCCCCTCCTCCTCCCACTTTCAAATCTCTTACTAGCTCTTCTTTCAGTTAGTCCTGACGAAGGGTCTCAGCCCAAAACGTCGACTGTACCTCTTCCTAGAGATACTGCCTGGCCTGCTGCGTTCACCAGCAACTTTGATGTGTGTTGCTTGAAATTTCAGCATCTGCAGATTTCCTCATGTTTGTGGATGTAATACTGAGGCTTTATAAGGCATTGTTCGGACTGCACTCAGAGAATAGTTTGCACTTTTGGGCCCCTTATTGGAGGAAAGATGTGCTGGCATTGGAGAAGGTCTAGAAGAGGTTTATGAGAATGATTCCCGGAATGAAAGGGTTAACATATGAAACACATTTGATGGCTCTGGGACTGTACTCACAGCAGTTTAGCAGAATGAGGGGGACCTCATTGAAACATAACGAATATTGAAAGGCCGAGATAGAGTGGATGTGGAGAAGATGTTTCCTATGATTGTGAGGTCTAGGAACAGAGGAAACAACCTCAGAATAGAGCAATGTCCATTTAGAACAGGAATGAGGAAGAATTTCTTTAGCCAGAGGGTGGTGAATCTGTGGAATTCATTGCATGTTGGCTGTGGAGGCCAAATCACTGGGTACATTTAAAGTGGAGGTTGATAGTTTCATGATTAGTAAGGGTGTCAAAGGTTATAGGGAGAAGGCACAAGCATGGAATTGAGAGGGATAATAAATCAGCCATGATGGAATGGTGGAGCAGACTTGGTGACCTAAATGCCCTAATACTGCTCCAATGTCTTATGAACATTAAGATTCCCCCGGTACATCAACATTGTTAAGGGCCCTACTATTAACTCTGTACTGTGCCTTTACAGTTGATCTCCCAAAGTGCATCCCCTCATACCTCATTCATGCTGTATCTCTAAATAAACAAAAATAAAATACTTGGCCAGAGTAAACTGTACCTGCTATTTCCTCACCCATATCTTTGTGCTGTATTGATGACTTACATTATGTAAGATTTGTGACTCAGGAAATACATGAATTATCTTTTAAACTGGGTACGTAACAACTTTGGTAACAGCCAATGAATCATTAACTTGTATGTAGTTGCAAACTTAGAAAGTGTACTGGGGGGTTGACTAAAGAGCACACATGTAAACTTTCCTGTTATTGACCAAACGGATCAACCTTAGCCGAGGCAAATGAGACATTTGCACTCCACAAATTTTTTTGATTAACTGTATTACATAATAATCTGCCCCATCCTTGACCTATGTATGGTCACAGAGGTTCGGAATAATGCATCTTTCCTTAATTCGTTTTGGGGAAAAAAATAAGACAATTGACTGGCCTTACAAGCCACATAGCCAACAATGAAGATTGACATTTATTCATGCAGCTTGAATTCCACCCCTTCTCCCAAAGCTACCACAGTCTTTTTCACTCCAGGCACCTTATTGTCTGGTATTTATTTTAGCATTTGTTGCTATAGAAACAGAACCAAATAGGAAGGCAAGCCTAACTATCTAGCACAACATGCAGGAGCATGATTGACCCTTCACATCTGCCTGCCAGCACTTGTTGAGAGGTTCTCTGCCCACTCATCCTTTCAATGTGAAATCAAAGCAGTTGAAAGACTTAATCCCTCCGATTAATTGCCGCTCATGTAAAACTATTCAGTTATTTCCTTCAAGCTCCAACATTATTGCCTTGCATTCTTACAGTAATAATTAATTAAATCCTAGATATAGTTCATGTCTTAAATTTCAAATTTTATTGAAAAACTATATAAAACTGCAATTTTAACTGTTACTTTATGTCGGTCCATGGCCTCTTCTTGTGCCAAGATGGAGCCACCCACAGGGTGGAGGAGTAACACCTTATATCCCATCTGGGTAGCTGCCTACCTGATGGCATGAATATCAATTTCTCCATCCGGTTAAAAAAAATCCCCCTTCCTCTATTCCCCGCTCTGACCTTTTTACTCTTCTCACTTACCCTTGGGTCCTCTCCTCCTCCTCTTTCTCCTGTGGTCCACTCTCCTCCCCTATCAGCTTCCTTGTTCTTTAGCTCTTGACCTTTCTCACCTACCTGGATTCACGTATCATCTCGCTCCTTCCCCTCCCGCCACCTTTTTATTCTGGCATCTTCCCCCCTTCCTTTCCAACCTTGAAGAAGGATGTCAGCCCGAAACATTGACTGTTTATTCATTTCTATGGATACTGCCTGACCTGCTGAGTTCCTCCAGCACTGTGTGTGTGTTGGTTTGGATCTCCAGCATCTGCAGACTTTCTCATGTTTATATTTTAACACCACTTTGGTTTCACCAGGAGCCATCAGTGCAGTGATGATGTGTTGGATCTGTTGTGGAATTTCATAACACTTTGGGGATGCTTTCAATTATAGTCACTATCTAATTATCACACTGAACCAAACTTCCCATATGGGCCAAAAAGAAAGCTAGAAATTAATTATGGATAACATGAAAAAATTTTCATTGAAACATGAAATGCCAGAACACTCATTAGGATCTGTACTTCAAAGATGTATATTCATAAAATATCTGGCATGACCTCCAGATGGCCTAAAGCACTTTACAGCCTGCAGAGATCTTCTGATTTTGTGTAAACTCCATTGTAAATAATTTTGACATCAAAAGCAGTCAAATTGCACATTGTTCAAGTAGCAATGTGAAAGTGAAAATTCTGTTTCATTTCAGTAACACTGCCCAAGAACATAAGAAATAGGAGCAGGAGTAGGCCATCTGGCCCGTCGAGCCTGCTCTGCCATTCAATAAGATCATGGCTGATCTGGCCATGGACTCATCTCCATCTATCTGCCTTTTACACGTAACCCCTAATTCCCCTACTATGCAAAAATCTATCCAGCCTTGTCTTAAATATATTTACTGAGGTAGCCTCCACTGCTTCATTGGGCAGAAAATACGACAGATTCACCACCCTCTGGGGAAAGCTGTTCCTCCTCATCTCCATCCTAAATCCCTAAATCTACTCCCCTGAATCGTGAGGCTACGTCCCCTAGTTCTAGTCTCACCGACCGGTGGAAGCATCTTCCTTGCCTCTACCTTATCTATCCCTTTCATAATTTTATATGTTTCTACAAGGTCTCCACTCATTCTTCTGAATTCCTGCGAGTACAGTCCCAGGCATCTGCAAGGGCTGACATTGTCCAGAATGCCAGTGGGAACTCTCCTACTCTTCACCACAACAATACAATGGAATCTTTTTAAGATTCACACTCAACAGTTTAGGAACAGCTTCTTCCCTTCCATCATCAGGTTTCTAAATGGTCCATGAACACTATCGCTCTCTTTCTGTACCGTTCATTTTTATGTTTTCTTATTGTAACCGATAGTAATTTTATGTATTGCACTGTACTGCTGCCAAAAAACAACAAATTTCATGAGAAATGTTAGTAATAATAAAACTGGCTCTGATTCTGAAATCCATGTGGTGATGGTCCTATCAGTTAATATTTCATCCAAAATATAGCATATAATGTAACTCACCATGCTTCAAGCAAAAGCTCACCACTACTTATGGCGTTCTCCAACATCACAAACGTTTTCGATTTCATCAGCCACCTCTAATTATGGAACCTGGAACCACAGACTGATGCTCTACAGCTGTGCAGGGCTCGAATGCTATCACCTTCGACAAGGTGAAACCAGGTGTCGTACATGACAGCAAGGTTTCGCTCTCAGATAAGCTCAAAGTCTTTTATGCTCGCTTTGACAACAAACCCCCCGGCAATACTGTGATCTCAGTCTATGAGGCCAACATGAGAGCGTTCCTTAGGAGGGTGAACCCATAAAAAGCATATGGCCCAGATGGGATACCTGGATGAGTATTGACGACCTGTGTCAAGTCAAGTCACTTTTTATTGTCATTTCAACCATAACTGCTGGTACAGTACACAGTAAAAACAGGACAATGTTTTTCAGGACCATGGTGCTACATGAACAATACAAAAACTACACTGAACTACGTAAAACAACACAAAACTACACTAGACTACAGACCTACCCAGGACTGCATAAAGTGCGCAAAACAGTGCAGGCATTACAATAAATAATAAACAAGACAATAGGTACAGTAGAGGGCAGTAGGTTGGTATCAGTCCAGGCTCTGGGTATTGAGGAGTCTGATAGCTTGGGGGTAGAAACTGTTACATGGTCTGGTCTTGAGAGCCGAAATGCTTTGGAGCCTTTTGCCAGATGGCAGGAGGGAGAAGAGTTTGTATGAGGGGTGCGTGGGGTCCTTCATAATGCTGTTTGCTTTACGGATACAGCGTGTGGTGTAAATGTCTGTAATGGCGGGAAGAGAGCCCCCAATGATCTTCTCAGCTGACCTCACTATCCGCTGCAGGGCCTTGCGATCCGAGATGGTGCAATTTCCGAACCAGGCCGTGATGCAGCTGCTCAGGATGCTCTCAATACAACCTCTGTAGAATGTGGTGAGGATAGGGGGTGGGAGATGGACTTTTCTCAGCCTTCACAGAAAGTAGAGACTCTGCTGGGCTTTCTTTGCTATGGAGAAGGTGTTGAGGGACCAGGTGAGATTCTCCCCCAGGTGAACACCAAGAAATTTGTTGCTCTTAATGATCTCAACGGAGGAGCTGTCAATGTTCAGCAGAGAGTGGTCGCTCCGTGCTCTCCTGAAGTCAACAACCATCTCTTTTGTTTTGTTCACATTGAGAGACAGGTTGTTGGCTCTGCACCAGTCCGTTAGCCACTGCTCCTCCTCTCTGTATGCTGACTCATCGTTCTTGCTGATGCTGATCAGCTGGGTGGAGTGTTCACTGATATCTTTAAACTCTCGCTTCAACAGTCTGAGGTACCCACCTGTTTTAAGAAGGCCTTCAATTATACCAGTCGCCATGGTAACCCACTTCAATGACCATCATCTAGTAGCAGTTGCATCCACAGTGATGACAAGCTTTGAGGGGTTGATAATGAAACGTATCAGCTCCTGCCTGAGGAGCGACTTGGATCTGCTCCATTTTGTCTGCTGTCACAACAGGTCAACAGCAGATCTTCACTCAACCTTGGATCACCTGGACAGTGAAGATGCATACATCTGGATGCTCTTCATTGACTACAACTCAGTAAGAAATACTATCTGGCTGAGCAATGCCACAACAACCTCTCGCTCAAGGAAACCAGAGGTCCATGAACCAGTCCTCATCTTGTCAGAGGTGGAGAGACTCGGCAATTTTAAATTCTTCATCATTATCATTAAAAAAGATCTGTCTTGTGTCCAGCACATATTGCCATTACAAAGTAAACACAGCAGCACCTCTAGTTCCTTAGAAGTTTGTGAAGATTCAGCACATCATTTAAAACATTGACAAACTTCTATAGATGTGAGGTGGAGAGCATACCGACTGTTGTATCAGAGCTTGGTATTGAAACACCAATACCTTTAAATGGAAAAGCCCACAAAATGTAGTAGATAGTCCATCGCAGGTAAAGCCCTTCCCACCACTGAGCACATCTACAAGGAGCACTATCACAGGAAACCAGCATCTATCAAAGTTCAAAGTACGTTTATTATCAAAGTATATATAAATTATGCAACCTTGAGATTTGTCTACTTACAAGCAGCCACAAAGCAAGAAACTCAAAAGAACCCAATTTTTAAAAAAGAGCAACACCCAATGAGCAGTGAAAGAGAAAAAAAAAACACAAATCATGCAAACAACAGAAGCAAGCAACAGCATTCCAAACCAAATTGAGTCCATAGACCCGAATCCCCAGACCATCCAGAGTAGGCCCAAAGCCTTAATCTCAAGTTCATCATATAGATAGGCAAGCCGCCGCAAAGCTGGCAGACACAAAGTGTGCAGCAGACTTACAGCCTCAGTGCAGCGGAGAGAGGAGTGAACATTGCGGGAGAGCGAGTCCGACCCTTGGCTCACAACCTATCATCCTGTCTTTCCAGTCTGTCTGCACCGGTGTTTAAATCATCCAAACATGCCCGCCAGGCCTGACAGAGGGCCTAGACCTCGTCACTCAGCCCAAAGCCATTCTCAACTCTCCAAATCAGCTTGGTGCTAAGAGCAATCAGCCTCACATCCGGTTTAGGTGGACAGGCACCAAAAATTTCTCTGCCTCAACTCCTCTCTTAATTGCTCAATGCAGCTCCATCTTCGTCTCCATCAAGCACGTAGCACCCTGACTTTGCAACACACCAGTATGGTTCATCCCTCAAGTCATCTTCACCTCTGCTCGCCTCTTCAATGTTTGTGGTGATAGTAAATCACAATTTACCTCACAAGAAGTGCTATTGATGATGTTTTTAGTTGTATTTCTTGCCCTCTGAACTACCAGTAAGCTGTCAGACAACTTCAGTAGCGCCATCTTAAACTGGAAGATCAAGGACCCTTCTCGGTGCTGCCTTCAGGTTGGAGGCACAGGAGGCTCAGGACCTATACCACCAGGTTCAAGAATAGTTATTACACCTCAACCTTCAGGCTCTGGAACCAGAGGGGATAACTTCAATCAACTTCACTCACCCCTACACTGAACTGTCCCCAAAACCCATGGACTCATTTTCAAGAACTCTATTACTATTATTATTTTGTTTTTTCTCTTTTTCTATTTGCAAAGTTTGTTATCTTTTGCAAGTTGTGTGCACTTTTTCATTGATTCTTTTGGGTTTCTTTGTACTTACTGCGAAAGACGGCAATAAAATGAATCTCAGAGCTATATATGGTGACATATATGTACTTTGATAATAAGTTCATTTTGAACTTTGAACATTGTTCAAAACCCTTCATGGCTGAATAGCGGAGCACTTTTAGTAATAGACCAAGACAACTGAACTACTCCAAAGAGCACTAAATGAGGCCATTCTTACCCTTGGCCATTAGGCTCTACAATGAGTCAACCTACAGCCAGGGAAGTGATGACCCCCTCCTCTTAGACTGTTTGAGGCAACTTATTTTTTATTCTTTCTTACTTCTAATATTTATACATATGTATATCTGTGCAGTTGTAATGCTACTGTGACACTGTTATTTCTTTTGGGATCAATAAACTGTCTATTTATTGTTCTCAAATTTAGGTGCATGGATAGTAGGGGTATGGAGGGCTATGGTCCTTTATATTCAGTGGCAAGATAAATGAAATAATGCTAGTGACCTCTCCCAGGCCAGCAATCACATTACTGAAGTCCTAATTGTGGTGCCGGCCCCACTTCATTCACATGTCCAAAACTTGTGCAGGAGACATTGGCTTGTGACCCTACAAAATGAAGGAGGAGCATTCAGAATAACATCAAGAACTTCAGGTCCTTTCATTGGAAGCAAAACCCCAAATCTCAATACCTCCCAGACAGTGTACCTCCTGAAAGCTACTCCCATGTTAGCTTCATGAACCTCGCCATAACCTTCAGAACTGGAGTGGAAGCAAGTCATTCTCAATCCTGAAGACCAACCAGATCTGGTGTTTGCAGTAACTTCTGTAGTGGTAATTGAACTATGTGAAAACCTGCCACCAAATTAATCCATATCTGACATAGGGACAAAAGTACTGCAGTGCTCACTCAAAGTAACCTGACTGGATCTATTAAATAGCCTATTATTAATTCAGCCTCACTTAAGTTTCATAAGACGTAAGTGACTGTGTGACATATTCTGGACCGTTGAGTGTGACATATTCTGGACATTGAACCAATGAAGAAGAATGGTGTTCCCCAGTGGCTTAGTTATAATACCATTAGTCAAAGCAGCTAGCAGGTTTCTTTTTTAGCTCGAAAATGTAGCATGACAAGACCAAAAGATGAAGAAAAATCTGACTTAAAATGAGAGGTCTGGAATCAAAATTACATGACCTATACTGCAGAATATTTGTGTGAGTCATCTATATGAATAATATTGGAAAGTATGGGAGCGAAGTAGAGAAATAGATTAGAACAGCTTTTATTTAGTGGCTTTTAAAAGACAAGTTAAAATTGTCAGGAGATCCATATTGCCAGCTGAACGTGAAGTAAAATGGCAATGTATATTATTTCAGGAGTTCTCCCACTGCCAAAAGAATCATGTAATATCAATTAAATATATCACCCTATGGATATTTCCTTCAGGAATATACACCCCCTGTTTTACTTGTGTCCAGAAAGCTACAAACGTGGTATGTGCAGGGTTGTACTGATAAATGGGAATGCAAATTTGAGTATTTACACTTTGCAGTTCAATTACAACTCTACTCTCAAGGTGTCTGTGCTTATTTTAGTGCTGTCAGAAAGTGCTCTCATATTGTGTAACAATTTTAGATGAGACATTCATTGATAAAATTTGACATCGTCCCCACCAGAAGCAGCCACATTTCTATTACTTTGGTTTAAAGAAAACACCATCACATGTCGCAGGCAGTAGAACAAGTACTATGTCACTGCAGATCTTGAAAAATATTGCTCTTCAGAATGTGAAGGAGACAGCAGGACCTGCACTTGTCAAGGTTGATGTATGGTCTCCATGGGTATGATATTAAGGCTTTTATCTTGTAGAATTACAGACACTCTACAGACAGGTAACTTGTGGTAGTTGGGATCACAGGAACAAAGGGATCAATGGAATGAATGTTAGTTTGGCTTAGTACATCCTCAACAAACAAGGTGACCTTGGTTTTTGTTTATTGCATTCAACTCCAGTGATAAATGATCAATATGGTGCCTTCAGTAGGTAGTGTTCTCAGATAGTGTTGTCTTATTACAATCCTTCATTGTTGATTGATTTCTGTAGTCCTGTGTTCCTGTCACACTCTACTGTCAAGGTTTTTATATCTATCTATGTTCTCATCTGCTCTGAATAAATGTTTCTTCCTCTAGTTAAAAAAGTTTTTCATAAATGAGAATGGAAGAGTCAAGGAATGTAATAAATGCAAATGAAAACTTCCTTCCATTATTTAGTAGCTATGAAAGGCATAAGCCTAGTAGCTCATAAATTCAAAGAAACTGAAACTGGTAAATTTAGAAAAAGTACTCAAGGGATGAAATTACAGTAGGACGATATTTCCGTATACATTAAGACACTCTGGGGTGTCCAGACCACAAATGGCATTAAAGCTTGTACTAAGATCTGCCCCCTTCTTTGACAATTTATCAGGATTAAGGACAACATACTTCTGTTCAAGGTTCCTGAGGTCAGAAGGGGCTGTTAATGTAAAGGTGTCAACACTCATCTCAACAGAACTGATTCCACAACCTTTCAAGGCCTCTACAACTCAGGTTCTCAATATTATTTATTTATTATTTCATTATTTGTTGGGGGGAGGGTTGTATTTGTACAGTTTATCTTCATTTGCACGATGATGTTGACCAGTCTTTGTGTATTGATTTTCATTGATCCTATTGTATTTCCTTGTTCTGCTGTGAATGCCCACAAGGAAAAGAATCTCGGGATAGTAAATGGTGACATATTGTATACATACTCTCATAATAAACTTACTTTGAATTTGTGTCACACATGTTTCCACAGCTGCTGATGAGAGGAGGTAGTTGATACTTTCACTATTTACTGTACATAGGGCCTTTGTGTGCTCCCATTGCATGGCTTCAATACAATCTTAAAGGCTCTTTCTCTACTTTGAGTTGACTTTAACAGGGTTGTTGTATTTCTTCAAAGTGGTTTTGAACATATTGTTGAATTACTTCCTCTCTTCACCTCTTCCTGGAGTAGACTGTTTCAGAAGTCTGAAGGCCATGTGACCTATACCCAATACAGCCTGAATGCATGGACAAGGGCTGAAGCTGGTTCATTTAGCCTGCCAATGAAGTTGCAGGGTTTTATGGAGATAACATTGGTGGCAGTTTTCCAGAGCCTTGTTTTGATATGGAAAATATGGAAAGTGATCGACTTTATTCAGGACCTTGCCTGAAATTTTATTATCAGAAGGCTGTGTGGGTACAAGGGCAGACCATAGTAGAATTCTTATCCCCGTAGGTACAGTGCATCCATCCATCTCAAAAGAGCGGCATGGTTGCATATCGGTTAGCACCAGCAGAATGGGTTCAGTTCTGCCGCTACCTATAAGGAGTTTTCACATTCTCCCCATGACAAGTTCTCCCTCACATATGGGCTCATAGGTTAATTGGTCCAAAGGCTGTGATTGGGCAGAGAGGACTAATAAAGTTCAAATGCTCCCCCATCTGAGAGCCTGCATACCATATTCTTCAGTCCCTGAACTATCCTGAAATTCTTAACTCTGTGTCAACCAAAATACTTCACATCTTCTAGAAACTTCCTTGTGATAAACACTAGAGTCTATATCTACAAATAGTTTGCATATCCAGGCAAACTGAAATATTGTAATCTGAAACCTAGAATTAACTTGTGATTGAAAAGCTGACTTTCAAACAGATGACAGAAGGTTCTCCAAGGTCACGTGCACTAAATAGAACCCACAGTCTGTGTATTATAGTTCTAAAATTCAATTCTATCCCATTTCCACCTGTTGGTAAAACAGTTGAGGAATTTCACGAATACCTTTGTTTTTTGGATTAACTAGTTAGTCCCAGAAAGGAACAGGTTTTCATTGGCAATCAACTGCCATCGAAATCCTCATTATCTGGAATTGATGTGTTTGGATTGGAGATTAGCAGGTCGAATCATAATAAAGCAAAGCTGAACAGCGGTATAGAAGCTTGCTAAAATAAATTAGCTCATTTATTTTTCCACCTCTGTACAAGTCAAAGCATTATTCTCTCACCAAGTCCTGTGTACAGACAAAGGAGGACTCCAGTACCAACAAGGATAATGCTCACAATGGTGCCTTCACTTTTTTTCCCATATCTCCATTGTCTCCTTTAAGCGAAGATACCTTCCACAGTTATGAACTAAGCCAATCTACTTCAGTGATTTCTTTGTTGTTTAAGGTGGCCTTTAAGAATGGCCTTTATGAGAATGACCACCTGCAGCTTCAGCACACTCTGGTCTGGGGATGGAATCAGCTAAGGTAATTAAGTGACATCATATCACCAACATCTTTCAGTGTAGGAGCAATTCTTACATATTACCACAAGGATGACATTATAGTCCACACTATTAGTCATACTGAAATGTACAGTCTCAGTAAGTGCATAGAATTGGCTTCAACTATATAACTCAGAGAATCGTCCCTTACAGCATCTGGGCTAATATGAACTGATGGCACAAATTTTCTTTATAAGCTTTAAGTGTTGGAATAAATGGCACCTATTAACTGATCAATAACTACATCTTATCACATGTAAATCTAATTAATTCATTCGAATACTTATGCTAGCAATAATTGCCTTTATGTAATTATCACTTATCCATCAATAAAAGTCACGTGCAATTATTGGGTGACCTCTGTCGCCTCGGGGCATCCCAGAGCATTACAACCATTGAAGTACAAGCCATATTATCATAGATTTGGCACTTAACTTTGTCAGAGGTGGAAAGAAGAAAATTGCTGATAACTTTGGTCTTTAGGATGGGATTAAGGAGTGGATGGAATATTAAAAACATAAGTTTGAAAATAAGGTTAAGAAATTAAAGACTCACCTGGATCAGTATTGTGTGGTTGGATTGTATCAGATTAAAAAGTTTTAACAGTTAAACATTGAAAAACAATTATTTAAGCAATCTAACAAACGTTGACTTGTTTTTAGACAATCTTTAATTGTACTGTTTGCGTCCAATGTTTGTTATTTGACACTCTTATGTAGGAGGATATGCATTAAACAAATATTATAGATATGGCAATGAGAAAAGTATTTGTCAGGTTGTTAAACTAATGATAAACTCAAGAATGGAAATGATACATAAAACACTGACCTAGCTGCCCCAGCAGCAAATTAGAACTCTATCCTGCTTATTCACACTATGTCTACTTTATTAGGTACACCTGCACATTAATGTAATATACCTAATCAGCCAATCATATTGCAACAACCCTTTGTGTAAAAGCATGCAGACATGGTCAAGAGGTCCAGTTTGTGTTGTTCTGACCGAACATCGGAATGGGAAGGAAATATGATCTAAGTGACTTTGACTATGGAATGATTGTTGGTGCCAGATGGGGTGGTTTAAGTATCTCAGAAACTGCTGCTCTTCTGGGATTTTCATGCACAACAGTCTCTAGAGATTACAAAAAATGGTGCAAAAAAACAAAAAACGTCTGGTGAGTGGCAGTCCTGTAGCTGAAAATGCATTTTTAATCAGAGGTCAGAGGAGAGGAGAATGGCATGACTAGTTTTAGCTGATAGGAAGGCAACAGTAACTCAATTAACTATTTGTTGCAACAGTAGTGTGCAGGAGAGCATCTCTGAGCACACAACATGTTAAACCTTGAACTGGATGGGCTACAGCAGCAGAAGACCACAAACATACTCTCAGTGGCCACTTTATTAGGTACTGGAGATATCTAATAAAGCAGCCACTAAGTGTATTTCAAAAGAAAGCATCTTTGATTTACACCTTAAAATATTGCTTAAGCTTTTGGCTTATATCATCCACAGCAACGAAATGTTTAAAATTTAGTAAATGTTCGGGGAAATATTGCAGTTTCAAAGACACTGGATGCTTTGGCAACCTGCTGTACTGAAGAAACTGAGATTGTGATCGTCTGAAACTGGGTCATTTTTCAAGCCTCTAATATTTGTTTTAAAAATAAGCTTATTGCATCAATTGGAGTTGTAGAGTCACACAGCATGGAAAATGACCCCATCAGCCACAGCGTCACGACGACCATCAAGTACCTCTCGGTACTGACCTATACCCTTCTAGTTATTTATTGAGAAACAGTGCAGAACAGGCCCCTCAGACCCCTTGGGCCACACCACCCAGCAACCCCCAATTTAATCCTCGCCTAATCACGGGACAATTGACAATGACCAATTAACCTACTGTGGACTGTGGGAAGAATCCAGAGCACCGGCAGGAACACACTCAGTCACACAGAGAGGGTTTTAAGGTGCTTGGAAGTAGGTACAGGGGGAATGTCAGAGGTAAATTGTAATCCAGGGAGCGGGAAGCGCAGAATCAAATATCGCTACGATGATTGTACGTTCTAGCATCAATTGTTTGGCGACAATAAAGTATAAAGTATGAAGTAAGTTTTCCATACAGAGAGTGGTGGGTACAAGGAATGCACTGCCAGCAGCAGTGGTAGAGGCCGATATAATAGGATCTTTAAGCGACTCTTAGATAGGTACACGGAGCTTAGAAAAATAGAGGGTTATGCGGTCAGGTAATTCTAGGCAGTTTCCGGAGTAGGTTACATGGTCGGCACAACATTGTGGGCCGAAGGGCCTGTTATGTACTGTAGATTTCTGTGTTCTATGTTCTAATAATTGAGGGGCTTTCTCACCATAGCTTGGTTCTTCTTTGTCCAGTAGTGGAAAAATCCTATACTGTTGTCCTTCTCCACCATGCTCATATCATGACTGCACCAAGCTTCAGTGCTTCCCTCCTGCAGCCTGGAATGTGCCAGCCAGCAGCATTGCCCGATTGACATGCATCATGAGGAAATCAACAAGTTTCAGGCAGATCAAGGGGCATTTCTCACTCAGTTGATCACCTCCCTGCAGCAGTTGATATCTGTCTTTGTGGGTCCGAGAACAGCCAGTAGATCAGAGTCTTCTGTTACGCAGCTGCTCAAGATGAACAATCACACAGGCATTCTCCACACCCTCTCTGCAAACCCACAGCCCAGAAAGAGATGAGCAACTGTCTCGTCTTTGCTACGTCCCTTTCAGGGACAGCGCACCATTGGATAGTCATAGTCATAGTCATAGCCATACTTTATTGATCCTGGCGGAAATTGGTTTTCATTACAGTTGCACCATAAATAATAAATAGTAATAGAACCATAAATAGTTAAATAGTAATATGTAAATTATGCCAGTAAATTATGAAATAAGTCCAGGACCAGCCTATTGGCTCAGAGTGTCTGACCAACCAAGGGAGGAGTTGTAAAGTTTGATGGCCACAGTCAGGAATGACTTCCTATGACGCTCTGTGCTGCATCTTGGTTGAATGAGTCTCTGGCTGAATGTACTCCTAAGCCCACCCAGTACATTATGTAGTGGATGGGAGACATTGTCCAAGATGGCATGCAACTTAGACAGCATCCTCTTTTCAGACACCACCGTGAGAGAGTCCAGTTCCATCCCCACAACATCACTGGCCTTACGAATGAGTTTGTTGATTCTGTTGGTGTCTGCTACCCTCAGCCTGCTGCCCCAGTACACAACAGCAAACATGATAGTACCAAATGATGTTCCAAACATGCTAGAGGGATCTAACTGGGAGGGTCCCTCTCCTCATTCACAAGAGCACAAGAAAGTAAGGCCAAAATATATCTCCTCAGGCCCTGGGGACATACTACCACCAAGGGACGGCACACTTCAGTGAGCATAGCGCAGCATATGGATAGGTTGAGTAAGTGAGTAGGCAAAAATTTGGCCAATGAAGTTCTGTGTGGGAAAATGTGACTTCATGCTGGAGGAATCTAAAGGCAGACTGTTACCTAAATGGAGAGAGAATGCACATGAGTAGAGAACAGTGTCCAAGTGTCATTACCCAACATGGATTGGAGCTCCTGCAAATTAAGTCCTATTCTTACCGTTGATTCATTCTCCACTCCCAAAGTACAAACATACAGACACACCCATACCCTTCCGTCATCATCATCATCTACTAACCCAGTGCTCCACTGACTCAGAATTCCAAACACTGTCTCCATTCTCCCCACTCCTTCTCTTACAGCCACATTGCAGGCCCTCTCCATCTCTCATCCATCTACTCACGCATCCTCATTGAACCTAATCGCTCATCGGACCCTGGTCTGAGCTTACGATCACCAGTTCTCTCCATCTTGAAACCAAAACTTGGTCCATAATCTTCCAAGATAGTACAATTTCCAATAGAGAGAATAGAAATGTCCATCCAAGACAACCTTTCTGGTGTACGAGAATTTCTAAGCAAAGATTCTTACTTCAGAACACTTACATTTTCTTAAGCCAACCTCAAAGCTATTTGTTTTAACATCCTTTTTATGTAAAAGAGAGATGCAGTGCAGTAACAGCCCCTTCTGGTCCAACGTGCCTACACCACTCAATTACACCAGTGTGACCAATTAACTTAGTAATCTGTACGTCTTTGGAATATGGGAGGAACATGTTTGATGAAGCCCACGTGGTCATGGGGGACAGTGCTCAAACCCCTTACAGACAGTGCAGAATTGAACTTGGGTCACTGGTGCTGTAAAATCGTTATGCTACTGTGCTGCCCCCCAGCCACTCCTGTTGGTCAAGGGTGTAGCCTGAACAATTTTCTGGCCCCACTCCACAGTGAGGCACAGGGCTTCCTATCACCACCTTGATCAATGTCTCTAAGTGAAGCCAAAAGGTTCACTCTGGGACTCTCCCAGGAGCTCCTATTTTCCTATGTTTCTGTGTTAAAGTAGAACGAGGGACAAATATTAGAAATATAACATAAATTGCCTAACCACCATTTTATCTTTCTAAATAACACACTTACTTTAGGAGGGCAGAGTTAAAACCAGGTCATTTAGTGTCTTCCTCTCACTCTGTCTCCTTCACTACCATTTCACAAGCATTGCCCAAGGCCAAGCAATAAACAAGTATGAGGGTGAGTTCAAAGGAGATGTGCAGGCAAGCTTTTTTAAAAGAAATACAGAGAGAGTGACAGGTCCCCGGAAGGCACAGCCTGGGGTGGTGGTAGAGGCATTTAAAAGGTTCTTAGAGGCAGATGAATGTGCAGAAAATGGAGGGATATGGGCATTGTGTAGGCAGAAGTGTTTGGTTTATTTGGGCATTTAATTTCTCATCTAATTAGTTCAGCACAACATTCTGGGCAAAAGAGACTGTTCTGCCCTATAAATATAAAATATTATTGACTAACACAGCATTTTATCTCGGTAATCTATGAAATGAAGTTATACGAAACAGAATTGTTTCTGCATTTAATCATGTACAGATGATTGCAAAATTTTCCAATTATCTGTTGCTAGAATGCTGACTTCACTTGAGTGATATCACTCGAGCCCAATTGCAAACACATCTCTAAATTGGTTGCGGACAGTGAGAAGTACAGGCAGTAAGGTCTACACGCCTGAAACAGTACCAACTGATTACAGTGCCGGCAGCCACATAAGTGGGTTTCTGCATTGCATACACCATCCCTGAGCTTGCTGGTTTTGGTTCCAATTGAATTTCTAGGACATTTAATCGGCATCCAACTTAGGGTTTATCAATAGGCTTCTTCAACAGGTGTAAGAAGCTGAAAGTAGTTAAGAAAATCAGTACAGTCAAAAATGAATTATAATTACAGTTTCATCTGCTGTTCGTCAACCAGAGAAGGAAGTGGTCAAGGGCTTTAGTTCATCATTTGTGAATATAATTATGTTAATAGAAAGTGGAGCTGCTTACATCCCTGCAGGAAAGTCCAAATGGATCAATAATCATTACTTGGCATTCAACAGTATTTGTCTCACGGAGCCGCTGGAATAGGATTAAAATTATCCAAATTAGCATGCAGTTAAATATCAGATCAGTATTTTTAATAGATCAAAACAAGAAGCTTGTTTCTGTTGGTATGTTCACCTCAACACATTTAGCTTAATGGAAGTTCAATGAGATAACCTGGATTGTGACGCATGGTTGTCCACACGCATTTAAAGTAACGTAGGCAATGTGACATCTTCCAGCTGTTTGTGCAATAATTTGGACTCCATGCTGTTAAGAAAATCATATCCTGCTACCGGTAACAATTGACCTTCCATGATACTGTTAGTCCACATCCACAGCGCCACGGTAGTTCAGCAGTTAGCGTAATGCAATTACAGCTTGGGGCGCCGGAATTCAGCGTCCTCTGTAAGAAGGTTTGTACCTTCCTTCCTGTGTGCCCATGGGTTTCCTCTGGGTGCTCCAGTTTCCTCTCACAGTCCGAAGGCATACTGGTTAGTAGGTTAATTGGTCAGAATCAGAATCAGTTTGAATATGACCAGCATATGTCATGAAAATTGTTGTCTCTGCAGCAGCAGTGCGATGCACTGCATAATAATGGAGAAAAAAAACTTGAATAGCAGTTCAGTATATGTTTACTTTAACCAGGTAATATATGAGGGGTGTAAAAGAAAGTAATTACAGACTCTTCTAACTTACAATTTGCAAGCAGAGCAGGAAGTTCCATGCCTCACCAATAGCTTAAAGCTTGGAATCAGACCCTTCGGCCCAATTTGTTCATTCTGACTAAGATGTCTGCCCCATTTTCCTGAATTTGGCCCATTTCCTTTCTTATCCATGTGCAAATGTTTACAAATTCTATGATCTATCAGTTTTCCTTGCCAATTTGTATGGGACCATTTATCACTGCACCCTTCTCCTTTCAATACACAATACATGCAGCCTAACCAGAGAGAGAAGGTGATGCTTGATTTCAGGCTTGTAGTCATCAGTACGGGGACTGGAACTGCACAGGTACAATTGGATAGCACAGGGGCAGGAAACTTCTGCAGTAAAGTGCCATGTACTATTGTGCTGCCATTCTCTCCGTAGATTTTGTGTCATTAACTAAAAAATTAGCTGATCGTTATCACAACCAAGAGAAAATCTGCAGATGCTGGAAATCCAAGCAGCAAACACAAAATGCTGGAGGAACTCAGCAGGCCAGGCAGCATCTATGGAAAAGAATATACAGTTGAAGTTTCGGGCCGAGACCCTTCACCAGGAATTACGTGATCTTTATCACATTGTTTTTCACGGATTGTCACAGGTCAGGTTTGCCATATTCCACATAATAGCTAATATTATTGTGTCCATGAATTGTTTTAACACACACACACACACACATATTAGATATACCAGTCAGATGATCCCATTCCTATTAATTGTCTGTCTCTCAGAATAAGATTGGTTATTTGCTAACAATTTGTATTTAATAATCTGGTATGTGATCTAGGTCATCCACTTCGTACTGTACCACGGCAACAAAATGTATTTAACAAAGGATCTCGGTCGCTGACACTTAATGAAGATTTGCAACCATCAAACTGTACTGGATTAATCTTCAGAAATTTTCAGGAAATCAAAAGTAGGTTTCTAACCAGCCCGTTACCTGACCCACCAGCTCTCCAATTATTTTGCTTTTGCAAGGTTCTCTGCAGTTACTTCTTTTTCTTAGATATGTTCATTGGGGATGTGTTGGGTTGAATAAGGCAATGAAGGTGGAGCAGCAAGATGACCTTGCAGGATGAGATGAGTGCTTTGGGAACATTCAGCGAATAAGGGAAAATAGACGGTATCCTGACAGTAATTCAGCAACTTTGGTAGAAGGCACACACTGATTGTCTTATAGGTTGTCTGGCTCTGGGCCTGCTCCACTATTCATCAAGGTGATGGATGAACTTCCATCTTAAGGTCAATTTCCTGTACATTCCTCATAGCACTTGATTCCACTAATAACCAGAAATCTATGATCTATGAACTCAGTGACAGCCCTCCAGGATGGAGAATTCCAACAATCACCTCTGGGTCGAGAGATTTCTCTTCCTCTCAGTCCAAAATGACCAAACCTGTAAGAGAGGTGTCATTATTTACTTAAACATTAAAAATGCTGAATACTTTCAACTCTTCTGAGGATGGTGGTTAATTGGCTTGCCCTGAATTAACCACCTGGTGACACAAGTTTAAGTTCCAGCTCAGTGGCTGGCAATGACACAGGATATGTAGATCCATTAGGTGCATCCAGTCCCTGACAGCTGTTTGACTCCATTCCAGTCATATTCCATCCTTCTTCACAAACAGTGAAAACTTCAGCTTCCTTCTACCTCATTCTTGTCCTGTCCTCTTTCAAATGCATTTGTACTGATCTCTCCCCCCGATAGTGAGTTCCACCTTCTTATTCTTTGCAGATTTCTCTCGTTGAAGCCTTGGTGACTTTATTTTAAAGTGGTGATCTCTAATCTTGCTCTTCCCCATGTCCTCTTTCAATTAACTCTTTCAAAACTTAATCATTTTAAATAATTCTATTGAATCCCTAGGACTTAATTTACTAAAACAGAAGGGACATACTTTCCTGATAATGTACATTTTTGCATTAAATTAACTATCATTAATATGAGTATTGTTGCAAAATCCAAGAGTTTAAGAGCATTAATATGTTCTAGGGGGCTGGGGGGAAGAAAACCCTGCTATTTTACTTGTTCTGGCAACCATGCAACTTCAGACTTAATGTAAGTAATATAAATTGTTAGCTTCCTTACCAAGTCACCCTTTGTATTTAAACCATCAGGAACAGTAGATATATTAGCACCACGTGGACAGTAGAAGTTCCACAGAACAGCCCACCACTGTTTTCTCAAAGGGAATTGGCTACAAATGCCAGAGTTGAAAACAACACAAACCTTCTAGTAATGAATTAAGAAATACTCTGCAGAAGATCAGAAGATTCATTGCCTTGCAGTAGCAAACTGGAGGCATACTTGACTAAAGTAAAGAGGAGACACTGGATTGCTTGGAGGGAGAGAGTTTAAAAGAGGTGAGTGCGGGCAGCTAACACATTTTGTGTGTCACAGTCCTGAAGAGACACCAGAATTCTTGGAAGGAAAGGGTTCAAAAAAAGTGAGCACGAGCAGTCGGCACATCACAGTCCTGAGGAGGCATCGGAATGCGGGGAGAGGGCACTTAAGGTCATAACATCATAAGATATAGGAGCAGAATTAGGCCATTTTGCCCATTAAGTCAGCACTGCCATTTCATCATGGCTGATCCACTTATCGTTTCAGGCCCAATTTCCTGCCTTTTTCCCATATCCCTTCATGTCTGACCAATCAAGAATCTATCAACTTCTGCCTTAAACATACATAAAGACTTGGCCACCACAGGTGCCTGTGGCACAAAGAATTCCACTGATTCACCACTCTCTAACTGAAGAAATTCCTCCTCATCTCCATTCTAAAAGCTCCTCTATTTTCAGCCTGTGTTCTCTGGTCTTAGACACTCCCATCATAAGAAACATTCTCTCCACATCCAGACTATCAAGACCTTTCACCATTCAATAGATTTCAATGAGGCAACACCTCATTCTTCTGAATTCTTGTAAATATAGGCCCAGAGTCATCAAATGCTCTTCATATAACAAGCTATTCGATCCTGGAATCATTTTCGTGAACCTCTTGTGAAGCTTCGCCATTTTCAGCACATGCTTTCTAAGATAAGGGGCCCAAAACTGCTCAATGTACTCCAAGTGAGGCCTCAGTAGTGCTTTATAAAGTCTCAACCTTACATCTTTGCTTTTATATTCTAGCCCTCTTGAAATGAGTGCTAACATTGCATTTGGCTTCCTCACCACCAACTCAACCTGCAAATTGTCCTTTAGGGAATCATGCACAAGGACTCCCAAGTCCCTTTGAACCTCAGTTTTTTTTTTGTATTTTCTCTCCATTCAGAAAATAGTCAACCCTTTCATTTCTTCTACCAAAGTGCATAACTATACACTTCCCGATACTGTATTCTATCTGCCATTTCTTTGCCCATTCTCCTACTCTGTCTGTCCTTCTGTAGCCTCTCTACTTCTACAGAACTACACGTCTCTCTGTGGTAAACCATATATAAATTGTAACTGGGTTAACTGTCTGGACACGCCCCTCTGCTGACTGCCCCTGTGGCTCCTCCCACAGTTTCCTGAATAAAGGTGATTTTGCCTTGCCCCTCCCCCTCAGTCCAGGGGCAGACACTCACCATGGAGGTCGTATTGTACGGCAAATAAAAGCCTTTCAGTATTTACCCTACTTCAGTCTTTTGGAGTTATTGAAGGTGCTTCACTCTCCACCTATCTTCAAATCGTCTGCAAACCTTGCAACAAAGCCATCAATTCCATCAACCAAATCATTGACAGCTAAACTCACCATGGAAAATAAACAGAAGTGAACTAGTCCTGGTGATTGGGTAGTTATTGTATAATCTCCCTTGAGTGAGAGTACTCCTGACTATTTATATCCAATGGAGCTTAAGGTCTTCGTATGCGTTTAGAACTTTGCAATCAACAAGTGAAATACCATCACAGATGAGGCTTCTGCTCATCAAGGTTTTAGCGAGGCAAGGCTATGTCTTAGGTAGATATTTTTTTCATTATTTATTCTTTATTTCTTATTGCAGATTTAGGGCAGTGGGGTTGCCAGGCAGGGTAGTGGAATGCTCTTCTTGGGTGATGTGGGTAGGCAGGGAGACCTCCGGCGTACCTGACAAATGTACCTGCAAGAAGTACGTCCAGCTGCAGTTTGTATAGACCATGTTAAATAGATACTTTGTTGATCCCAAAGGAAATTGCAGTGTCAAATAGCATTGCAAGTGCACAGTTATAAATATTAGAAGAGTAGAAAGAATAAAAAATAAGTGACCACAAACAGGAGGGGGTCATCACTTCCCCAGCTATAGGTTGACTCATTATAGAGCCTAATGGCCAAGGGTTAGGAATGATCTCATACAGCACTCTTTGAAGCAGCGCAATTGTCTTAGTCTATTACCGAAAGTGCCCCTCTGTTCAATCAAGGTGGCATGCAGAGGGTGAGAAACATTGCCCAGAACTGCCAGGATTTTCCAAAAGGTCCTTTGTTCAACCGCAGCCTTCAGTGTGTCCAGTTTGACAGAGCTAGCCTTTCTAATCTGTTTATTGAACCTGCTGGTATCACCCATGTTGATGCCATTGCCTCAGTACACCACCGCTTAGAAGATTGTATTAGCGACAACAGACTGGTGGAACATGCAAAGCCCAGGCCTGCATACTCCAAATGTCCTCAGTCTGCTCAGGAAGTAGAGGTGACTCTGGCCTTTGTTGTACACAGCCTCTGTGTTGGTGCTCCACTCAAGTCTGTCATCCAGGTGCACCCTTAGGTACTTGTAGGTCCTCAGCACATCCACATCCTCACCATCAATAATAACAGAGAGCAATGCAGGCTCATTCTTCCTAAAGTCCATCGCCAGCTCCTTTGTCTGACTGATGTTGAGCTGCAGGTTATTCAGCCTGCACCATTTGTCAAAGTCCTCCACCAGGGCCCTGTATTCATCTTCCCTTCCTCCCTTTATACACCCAAATATTGCTGAGTCAGAATTTCTGCAGATAACATGACTCAGTGTTGTATCTAAAGTCTGACGTATACAGGGTAAACAGGAAGAGAGCCAATACAGTCCCTTGTGGAGTCCAAGTGCTGCTTATAGCCATGTCTGACACACAGCTCTGAAGCTGCACATACTGTGGTCTGCCAGCCAGGTAGTTCATTATCCAGGATACAACAGAAGTGACAATCTGCATTGAACAGAGCTTTTCCCCCAGCAATGAGGGCTGCTTGGTATAGAAAGTACTTGAGAAATCAAAAAACATGATCCTCACAGTGATGCCTTGCTTATCCAAATAGGAGTAGGCTCTGTTCAACAGGTTTATGACAGCATTGTTGACTCCAGTGTGCTCCTGGTAGGCTAACTGCAGGGCATCGAGGGCTGAACTGACCAAGGGTTGGAGGTGAGCCAGGACCAGCCTCTCTAGGGTCTTCATGATGTGTGATGTTAAGGAGTTGGAGCTGGAAATGGATGAACTCTGGATCATTCAGGAGGCTGAGGGGTTGATCGACAGGACATAGAAGGAGGTAGTTACAATCAAAGCACAAGACATAGGTAAATGGATGACCATCAGCAGGGGGAGCAGGAATAGGTAGCCAGTGCAGAGTACCCCTATGTCCCTTCAACAAATGTAAGACTAATTTGGATACTTTTGGGAGGAATGACCTAGCAGAGGGAAGCCACAGAAGTCAGGTTTCTGACACAGGGTCTGCGTGGCTCAGAAGGGAAGGGGAAGAGAGGCATGCTGTAGTGATAGAGGATTAGTTGGTTCGGGGAATAGAAAGGAGGTTCTGTGGATGAGAACAAGATTCCCAGATGGCTTGTTGCCTCCCAGATGCCAGGGTCAGGAACATCTTGGACTGAATCCATAGCATTTTTATGAGGGAAGCTGTGAGCAGCCAAAGGTTGTAGACCATATCAGTACCAATGACAAGAGTAGGATGTGTGACAACACGCTGCAAAGTGAGTTCAGGAGGTCTGGTGCTACATTAAAGGACAGGACCTCCAAGGTTGTGATCGCAGGATTGTTACCCTTGCCACATGCCAGAGGCCAGAAATAGAATGACCATACCATTTAAAACATGACTAAGGAGTTGATGCAGGAAGGACGGTTTCAGATGTTTCAATCATTGGGCTCGCTTCCAGGGAAGGTGGGACCTGTTCAGAAGAGATGGTTTGCACCTGAACCGGGAGGGGACTCATATCCTAGTGGGAAGGTTTGCTACTGTTGCACAGGGGAGGATTCAAACTAGAGTTGTAGAGGGATGGGAATCAGAGTGCCAAAACAGATAGTGAGGTGGTTGTGGGAAAAGATGTTGTTAAACCTACGTACAAAGTCAGGAATCGAAAGATCAAGCAAGTTGGGACTAATGTTCTACGCTGTGTATATTCCATTGCTAGGAGCATTGTAGGAAAGGTGGATGAGCTTAAGGCATGGATCAGCACGTGGAATTATGACATTGTAGCCATTTGTAAGATTTGTTTGCAGGATGGGCAGGACTGGCAGCTCAGTGTTCCAGGGGTCTGTTGTTTTTTCTTATTGTGATAGAGTGGAAGGTATGAAATGGGAGAGGACTGGCATTACTGGTCTTGGAAAATGTCAAGGCAGTGCTCAGACAGGACAGACTGGAGAGCTCATCTAGTGAGGCTTTTTGGGTACAACTGAGGAATAAGTAAGGTACCACCACATTAATAGGGTTATATTATCGACAACCCAATAGTCCACAGGATTTTAAGGGGCAAATTAATGTATAGATCACAGACTGTTGCAAGAAACATAAGGTTGTGATAGGTGATTTTAACTTTCCACATACTGACTAGGACTCCAATACTGTAAAAGGGCTGGATGGGAAGGAGCTTGTCATGTGTTCAGGAAAGTTCCCTTGCTCAGCCCCAAATAGAGAGAGTACAATACTAGATCTCCTATGAGGAAATGAGACAGGGCAGGTGACATGGAGGATGAGGCCACTCTCAGGTTGGAGGAGCAACATCTCATATTCAGTCTGGGTAACCTCTAACTTGTTGGCACGAGTATCAATTTCTCCAACTTCCAGAAATTTCCCCCTCCCCCTTCTACAGTTCCTGACTGACCTCCTCTCCTCACCTGCCTTTCAACACCCTCTGGTGCCCACCCTCTTTCTCTTCATCACATGGTCCACTCTCCTCTCCTATCAGATTCCTTCCTCTCCAGCCCTTTACCATTTCCACCTATCATGTCCCAGCTTCTTACTTCATTCCCCCTCCTTCACCTGGCTTCACCCATCACCATCAAGCTTGTCCTCCTTCCCGTACCTCCTCCCCCACCCCCACCTTCTTATTCTGGCTTCTACCCCCTTCCCTTCCAGTCATGACGAAGTGCCTCAGCCCGGAACATCAACTGTTTATTCATTTCCAGAGATACTCCCTGACCTGCTGAGTTCCTCCGGCATTTTGTGCATATTGCTTTGGGGTTCTAGCATCTACTAAATCTCGTGTCTATCTTTTGTACAAAGGGATGGACTGAGCCACACAATCTACCTCATTATGATATCACACTTATTGTATACATGTTCTGCACTTTTAGTAGCTTTTAAACTTTATTCTGGATTGTTATTGTTTCACCTTATTCTAACTCAATGCACTGTGCAATGATTTGATCTGTATGAACAGTATCCAAGACAAGCTTTTCACTGTATCTTGGTACACGTGAAAAAATAAGCCAATACCAATTTCACAAAAATCAATTCTCATTTTACGAATGGAAATTTAAGTGCAAATTTCTTGTCTACTGTAGTACTTCAGCTTCAGAGTCATGCGCCTTTTCCATTAAAGATGCCGAATACAGGATAGATTGGTGGAAAAATTCCAATTTAATTTTTTATTTGGAGAAACAGTGCAGAATAGACCCATATGGAACTGTGGACCACACTGCCCAGCAACCCCAATTTAACCCTAACCTAATCACAGGACAATTTACAATGACCAAATAACCTACTAATCTGTATGTCTTGGGACTGTGGGTAGGAACCTGAGGACCCAGAGAAAACCTATGCATTCCACAGGGAGGACATGCAGACAACATTGGAGTTGAACTCCGAACTCCAATGCCTGGAGCTGTAACTAACTGCTACGCTGCCCTGTCACCCACATGATCCCTTCTATCGCATGAAGGCAAGGACACAGAAAATATCTGGTGCACTGATATTGAGCACAGTATAGCACAGTGAAGACCATTTGGCCCACATTGTTGTGCCAAACTCATAAGTTATAATCAAATGGTCAACCAAACCCTTCTGCCTACACAATATCCACATCCATCTATTTCTTGGATGTTCTTGTGCCACCCAAGAGATTCTTGAATCCATTGCTATATTTATCCCCAACATCTCGTGCAGTGAATTCAGACACTCACCACGAAAAATTTCTTGCCCCACACATCTCCTTTGAATTTAGTCCCTCTCATATTAAATGCATAGCCTCTAGAGTTAGACATTTCATCCCTGGGGAAAAGATATGGCTGTCAGGTCTATCACTGCCTCTTATAACCTTATTGAATTGACTTAGTTAAGTATGGTCCTAACCTTTGTGTAAACATCTCCTGTTATGGAGAGACTATAGAACTAAATAGCAAAATACTAAAATCTAGACTGGTCATTCATCGGGAGTGAAAGTGTAAGTACTTTTACATACAATTGATCACTTAAATCTGAAATGCTCTCCCTTTAGCCAGACCATGTTGAAACATCTGAAATTTTCACAACTGAAATCAATGGAATTTTTATTTTTAGGTAAAGACTCTATGAATATACAGTAAAAGCAGAACATGAACCTAATTCAATTAGCCTTGATAATAGCATGAAGGCTTGGCTTAAGGGCCAAATATCCTATTCATTTTCTTAAGCTCACATTGTTGTATACATGAGTATTTTTAAAAATCAGAAATTGTATAGTCGAAGAGTACAATAATCAAGTTTATTGTCATCTAACTGTACATATATACAACCAAACAGAACAACATTCCTCTGGACCACAGTGCACCAAAATACATCACACACAGCATATAAAACAAAATATTACCATAAGTAAGTTAACAAAATATAACTCAAATACGCATGTAGTGTGCAGTGCAGTACAGGTAGACAGTAAACTCAAGTGACGAAACCTCAGTGGTATTCATTAGCCTCACAGCCTGAGGAAAGAAGCTGTTGCCCGGCCTGTCAGTTCTAGTCCTGATGCTCCTGTACCTCCTTCCTGATGGTAGTGGTCAAAGACATTGAGGGATGGGTGGCAAGGATTCACAACAATGCTTCATTTACAGTGTTCAGTGTTCCTGGTAAATGTCACAAATGGGGGCTGGGGGGAGGGGGGGAGGGGGGAAGGAGGGAGACCCCAGTGACCCTCTGGTTTTTAATATCTTTAGGATTTTGTAGTCCAGTGCCTTGCAGGTTCCATGATTACAAAGATGCAGACAGACAGGTTACTCAACTGTAGGAAGTTGGTAGAACGAGGATAGGGAATCTTGTATGCCTCAATTTCCTCAGAAATTGTAAACATTGCTGTGCCTTCTTGACTAATGAGGTGCTTTGGGTCAAGGTCAGTTCTTGGGATGAGCACACCAAGGAACTTTGTGCTCTTCAGTCCCTCCACGACAGAGCCATTGATGTGCAATGGAGAGTAGTTGACCCATGCCTTCCTGAAGTCCACAATCATCTCTGTCTTGTCCACATTGAGATGCCAATCGTTGTTCTCACGTCATTTGACAAGCCTCCCTACGTCTCCTCTGTATGTTGATTCATGATTGTTGTCGATGAGGCCAATTACTATTCTATCATTGGCAAACTTGATCATGTGGTCTGAGCTGGACCTGACGGTGCAGACCAATTATATGGATTTTCATACTTACATTTCAATGCTGAAACAAAGTTTCAGATATGTGGACCTAACATTAAGATGAAGACTGCTGAGTGAGTGCTTTTAGTTTGCAGGTCATTTTACATGACTCTGAAACCAATCTGAAGTCCTTGTGCAATGGAAAGTTAAATTCAAGAGAGATTCATATATGTATCCAATGCCATTTTCATCATTCATCAACTTCATTATGCTGACTTTCTGTTTCATATTTCCCCAAGAATTTAACAACCCATTGGTTCCAATAACACCCCCCCTCCATCCCTCTTGCCTGTTAAAAACTACATTAAGAGTGGAATTCACTTAATGAATGCCAACTTGTAGGGCCCTAAAGAGGACAGAATCATGACCTTGTGGACATGCACATACAGAAAGTAAAAAGTAGCACAAAGGGCATCTTTAATTCAAGTTTGCATAATTCATTAGTGTAAAAGATGCAAAATAATTCTATTGGTGCCCAGGGGATAATCATAGGGTTGAGGTATATTGTTGGCACCAAGTATTGGAAGCTTTAATCACATTTGGCACAGAGGAAGAAGTGCGTCATTTCCAAGAATTAAAATAACAGCATTTTATACTTTAACAGCTGAAATCCATGAATATCACAATAATCAAAGGAAATTGCTTAGTTTTGTCCTTTCACATGGAATTTTTCTCTGCACATTGGGTGTTTGACAGTCCTTTAAAAAAATGAGTTTTTCTGGGTTTCTTTGTTTTGTGGTTGTCTGTTAGGTGACAAATCTCAAGCTTTATATAATGTATAACGTCCTTTGAAATTTGAATCAATATTCTGTGCTTTGCCCAAGTATCAGTAATGAATCATGAAAGATTGTTTAACTTATGCCTCCTTTACTATAACATTTTCATACAGGCAGAAAAGGCTCCTTAGATCAATGGTGTTGAATGGAGTAACACAAAGTCAATTTTGTGGTTTGAGAGCCTAATAAAACTGATGTGTTTTGTTACATCAATCTCATGCATCTTTCTTCTAAAGTTCAGTGAAAGCTTGTTATCGATAAAACTATTTATGCTATAAACCATTAAAAAGGAATAGAATTTTAGTGACACTTCTTGTTAGTTTGCCTGTTTTTACTGCAGAAATAATAAGAGAATATGTAATAGCTTGGCAATTGGAGGTTCGTTGCTCTGAAGTAAGTTTTACGCTATTAAGACTGAACAGTTCACAATGAAGGGACAAGATATAATCAGGTATACACATTGTGGAAAAAGTAACCTTACACTTGTTTACAATACTTCTGCAAAATAGAGCATGATGAAAACAAAAATTTACACTCTGCTCTGAATATTCAGCATTTCAATTGACAACTGTACAGAAGCACATTTGGGTAAATTGGTCAAGCACCGAAGAGGCATTCAAGTTGTAGTGAACCCACATTGATTCATTTCCCATGCAGGAGACACAAGGCATTTATGGAGCTTGCTCATCTGTATGATCGTTTAGCATTGGCCACAGTGTGAATTAGCTAAAGGCTTGCAACTGGGGGTGGGGGGGTTCAATTGTATCATCCATTGGAACCACAAAGCTGGCTTGTGTTATTTAACTGTAACGTGCTGTAAGGTTTCACTGCTAATGTAATGGTTTCTCTGTAATGTTTGAGTTATGACTGGAGATAACAGGGCTTTGGAATATGGGTCTATCCAATGAGCGGGATGTCGTTCTTTCTTGTGGGTCTGGGAGCAGGGATTTTGCGGTCTTCTGCCAGGGAGAGAGGAGGAGAGAAGAGGGTTGATAGACTGCCGGGCGGAGTGGACTTGGAGCGAGGGTCTGAAGGTCAGCGACGCTCGGAGGAGGTCGATGGTGGACGAACGGCTTTATCAGTGAGCTCCAATGTTGCACATTAGACTGTTTCATGAGAATGGGCCCTTTTCTTTTGTTTGTTTCTTTACTAACCATATAGTCATATTAAGAATTATAAAGCTCAATCATTTAATCTCATATTGTGTACTGTTTGTTATTTCATGGTACTGATTTGTAACAGGGGACACATCATGCAGCATCCACCCAAACAAGATTTCTTAAGTTTGGCCGGGACAAGGGCTGTCTTCCCCTAGATTACGCCGCTAGCCAAACCAAGAGTTACATAACCAAATTTGATAAAGCAACAACCAGCATCTATGAAAGGAAAATAATTAGTCATAGCAATAGAGCAGGGACAGGTCCTTCAGCCCATCAAGTCCATACTGACCAGCTAGTCCCCATTTCCTACATTCAGCTCATATTCCTCTAAGCCCCTCCTCTCTCTATACCCCTACTCTCTCTGTACCCCTACTCTATCTATACCCATGACTGTGTGGCTGGGCATAGCTCAAATACCATCTATAAATTTGCTGACGATACAACATTGTTGGTAGAGTCTTAGATGGCGACAAGAGGGCGTACAGGAGTGAGATATGCCAACTAGTGGAGTGGTGTTGCAGCAACAATCTGGCACACAACGTCAGTAAGATGAAAGAGCTGATTGTGGACTTCAGGAAGGGTAAGACGAAGGTACACATACCAATCCTCATAGAGGGATCAGAAGTGGACAGAATGAGCAGTTTCAAGTTCCTAGGTGTCAAGATCTGAGGACTTAACCTGGTCCCAAAATATCGAAGCAGTTATAAAGAAGGCAAAACGGTGACTATAATTCATTAGGAGTTTGAAGAGATTTGATATGTCAACAAAAACACCCAAAAACTTCTATAGATGTACCCTGGACAGCATTCTAATAGGCTGCATGACTGTCTGGTATGGAGGGGCTACCGCACAGGACTGTAAAAATCTGCAGAGGGTTGTAAATTTAGTCGGCTCCATCTTGGGTACTAGCCTACAAAGCACCCAGGACATCTTCAAGGAGCAGTGTTTCAGAAAGGCAGCGTCCATTATTAAGGACCTCCAGCACCCAGGGCATGCCCTTTTCTCACTGTTACCATCAGGTGGGAGGTACAGAAGCCTGAAGGTACACACTCAGTGATTCAGGAACAGCTTCTTCCCCTCTATCTGATTCTTAAATGGACATTGAACTCATGAACACTACCTCACTGATTTAGTATATATTATTTTTGTTCTTGCATGATTTTTAATCTATTCAATATACGTATACTGTAATTGATGGACTTAATTGTTTATTTAATTATTATTATTATTATTTTCTTCTTCTTCTATATTATGTATTGCATTGAACTGCTGCTGCTGTTAACAAATTTCACAACACATGCTGGTGATAATAAACCTGATTCTCACTCTGAAGCCCCGCCCTTCCATGTACCAAATGCTTCTTAAATATTATGGCACCTGCCTCAACTATTTCTGGCACCTCATTCCATATACTCACCACCTTCTATACAAAAAGATGCCTCCCAGGTCTCTTAAATCTTTTTCCTCTTCGCTGAAATGAATGCCTCCTGTTATAAACTCCCTTGCCCTAGGAAAGACTTACCATCTCCTTTATCGACGTGATTCAATTTTAAATCTTTCTCTAAGGACACCCCTCATTTTCCTACAGTACAAGGAATAAAGCTGTGTCTAGCCAACCTCTCCCTATAACTCGGGCCCCCTAAAGTTGGCAACACTTTCAAACCTTTTCTGCACTTTACTCATTTACCCACATCGTTATTATAACAAGGGGATCAAAGCTGTTCATAGTACACCAAGTGAGCCTCACCAACTTATACAGATGTTGCATATTGTCCCAACTTCAGTACTCAGTCCCCTGACTGGTGACGGCCAGTGTTCTAAGTGGCTTCTTCACCACCCCAACTATGACACTATATTCAATGAACTATGCACTTACATTCCAGGTCTATGTTCCATTACACTCCCTGGAGTCATTCCATTCACAGTACAAGCCTTACCATGGCTCAGCTTTCCAAACTGCATCACCTCATTCCTATCTTTAGTCTTTCAACCATGCACAGAGAGCATCCTAACATGTTGCATCACTGCCTGGTACGGAAGCCACACTACGGCAGACGGGAAGGCTCTATAACAGGCAGTCGAAACTGCCCAGCACATTACCACCAATAGCCTTCCCACTATCAAGGACATATGTACAGAAGGCGCCACAAAAAAGCCAGCAACATCATGGAAGATTCCACCCACCCTGCTCATGGACTACCCCACCAGGGAGGAGGCTACAAGGCATCCACATCAGGACCACCGGACTCAAAAGCTGTTACTTTCCAAAAGCAGCAAGGGTGATCAACAGCTCCACCCAGTAACCCACCCCACCAATGTATCATTTCCTGTCAATCACCTGATCTACCGTTACTCCTGTGCCTTATAGACATACAACCAATGTATATAAGTTCTTATGTATTTACAGTATATTCATTACATTTTTGATTATACATTCCTTACCTTTGTTTTTTTCTGTGCTGCACCATATCCAGAGTAATAATTATTTCATTCTCCTTTCACTTGTGTACTGGAAATGACATGGAACAATCTTGAAATCCACTTGTCACTCCTCAGTCCATTTCCATAAATAATCAAGATTTCCTTCCATCAACATCTAATTTCATATGCATTCCACAGATTTACTGATCAAGTTGTGTGCAGTTGCATCCAAACCATTTATATAAGTAAAGAATAAAAAGGTCCTGACACCAACCCCTGCAGCAGGCTACTCGTCACAAGCCTCCATTTCAAGACCATAATCCTATGCTTCCTACTCCTGACAAATTTTGAATCCTCTTAACCGGCTCTTCCTGAATTCCAGATGACCCAACCTTCCAGAGCAGGCTACCATATGTGACTTTAAAGCTTTGCTAAATCAAAATGGACATCTTTCACTGCCCTACCCCCATCTAGATTTGGTTTCATATTCAAAAATTTAAGTGGCCATCAAGCATGACTTCCCAAGCACAAAGCTGTCCTAATCAGACTGTCTTTCCACATGGTAGTAGATCTCTTTCCTCAGAATTCACTCCAGTAACTTGCCCACTACTGTTTGACCCCTAGTTCCCTGGCTTATCCTTGCTACCTTTTATTAACAGATCTTTGTCTATCTTCCAGTCTTTGGGAACTTCAGTGGCTGACACTAAAACAAGTATCTCCAACAACTGCCTCCAATTTCCTCTCTAGCTTCCCACAAAGTCTGAGGACACACTCAGTCTGACTCTCGGGATTTATCCACTTAATGTGCTGTAGGGCTGCAAATACCACTGGCTGTTCCCCTTCCCCTTCTATTATCTGCCCCCACTCAGAGATATCCTCAACCCTCAGGGAGCAGCACGCCATCCTGGCGTCCCTTGTGTTCACAGAATTTCCTAACACTACCCTGTCTGACTGCACCCTTCTCCTTTGCATCTCAGATCTAATGTAGTGCCAAAAATCCAACTACTGCTAATAGCCCTTGAAAGAACATCCTCTTCAACACTATCCAAGGGAGTACACATGTTTGTAAGGAATGAGCACTGGGGAACCCTGAACTGACTGCCTACCCCCTTTATTTTTTTTTCTTGTGGTCATCCATCTTAAGATATACCTTGGGTGTGACCACATCAGTAAAAGTCTCACCTACGAGGTTCTCACCCTCTTGGACAGTCTTGAGGACATCCAGCTCCAACTCCCTGGCCTGGTCTGTTTGGAGCTACAACTGGATACATTGCCCACAGATATAGTCATGATGATGACTGCTATTCACCTTACACTGAATCAAGTATAAGGGGGCATAATTTTAATGTGGTTGGAAGAATGTATAAAGGAAGAGGTGGATTGCAGAGGTAAGTTTTTACATAGAGTTGTGGGTGCATGGAGCACCTGGTTAAGGGCAGAGCTAGAAGCAGGTACATTAGGGGAATTTAAGAGACTCTTAAACAGACACATGAATGACCGAAAAATAGAGAGCTATGTCATTACATCCTAATCCTATGGAAAAATACTGGTATGGTTAATGGAATGGCTGACAGGCAGGAGGCAGCAAGTGGAAATAAAAGGGGCCTTTTCTGTTTGGCTGCCACTGACTAGCATTGTTCTTCAGGGGTCAGTATTGGGACCACTACTTTTCACATTGTTTGTCAATGATTTAGATAATTTGAATTGAAGGCTTTGTGGCATAGTTTGTGGATGATACAAAGGTAGGTGAAGGGGTAGGTGGTGCTGAGGAAGCAATGCGATTGCAGCAGGACTTAGACAAATTGGAAGAATGGGCAAAAAGTGTCAGATGGAATACAGTGTTGGGAAATGTGTGATAATGCATTTTGGTAAAAGGAACAATAGTGTGGACTATTATATAAATGGGGAAAAGATTCAAACATCAGAAGTGTAGAGGGACTTAGGAGTCCTCGTGCAAGACTTCCAGAAGGTTAATTTACAGGCTGAGTCTGTGGTAAAGAAGGCAAACACAATGTTGGCATTTATTTCAAGGAGAATAGAATATAAAAACAAGGCAATAATGCTGAGACTTTATAAAACACTATTCAGGCCACGCATGGAGTATTGTCAACAGTTTTGGGCCCCATATCTCAGAAAGGATTTGTTCTCATTAGAGAGAGTCCAGAGGAGGTTCACAAGGATGATTCCAGAAATTAAGGGGTTAATATATGAGGAGCGTTTGGCAGCTTTGGGCTTATACTCACTGGAATTTAGAAGCCTGTGGGGGGATCTCATTGAAACCTACCGTATGTTGAAAGGGCTAGATAGGGTGGATGTGGAGAGGATGTTTCCCATGGTGGTGGTATCCAGAACTAGAGGGCACAGCCTCAAAATTGAGGGGCGATCCTTTAGAACAGAGGTAAGGAAGATTTTTTTTTAGCCAGAGGGTATTACTGTATATCTGTGGAACGCTCTGCCATAGTTGGAGGCCAAATCCATGCGTATATTTAAGGCAGAAGTTGATCGTTTCTTAATTGGTCAGGCCATCAAAGGACCAGGCATTTTATTGGCTGCTGATAATTTGTTAAATTGTCAATCACCAACTGAAAAGCAATTAGCTGACTTTCGTCTTTTAATGTCCTGTAAATTGGCACTCACAAGCAAACACCATGGCTCACCTCTTCTAAACTCTCCTTCTCTTGCTTCAAGACCTGAGTCCTGCAGAGAAGGTGTCAAATGGTTGACATTTCAGATGAAAACCTTCACCAGAACATAATTACAGGCTAAACATCTTAAAGTTGTCACTAATCATGCATATAATTCAACGGGCTATTATGAACTGGCACTTTCTATAGGAGCTGAATATCCACGGCTAGAACAAGGTAGCAGTTACCCGGAGGACAAGATTTGTACCTATAAATCAGACTGGATAAGGAGGATAGACTTACACCCTTGAAGTACATTGATGAACCAGATGTGATTTTAAAACAATTAAGTTATTTCATGCTCACATTTAGAGTTATTTGTTCCAATTAGCAGATGTCAGATTCCTCCATGCTCCTTGAATTGCATGCAGTGACTCTGCCGGAAATTATTGTACATTTATGGTAGACATTTTCCAACACAACCCATTATAATGCTTAAATCCTCTGCTGCAGAACATTGGTGCCATTTTTCATTTTAGCCTCCTGAGGAAATACATAGAGACGTTATTGAGCTTTCTTGGCCATGGTATATACATGGCTGGACCAAGGCAGTCTATTTGCAATGTTCACTCCTAAGAACTTGAAGCTCTCAACCCTCTGAACCTCAACGCTGTTGATGCAGACAGAAGAAAGGGGACCCCTTTCTGAAGTTAATGACCAGCTCTTTTGTTTTGCTGACATTGAGGGAAAGGTTGTTGTCATGACACCGTGTCACTAAGCTCTATATCGTCTTTAAGTACTGACTCATCTTTATTTGAGATGGGGCCCACTATGGTGGTATCATCTGCACGCTTGTAAATGGAGTTGGTGCAAAATCTGACGGCAGTCATGAGTGTCCAGAGGATAGAGTAGGGGCTGAGGACGTAATCTTGTGGAGCATTAGCATTTAGAATAATCAAGGCGGAGGCATTGCTGTTTCTCCTTACTGATTGTGCTCTGTTGATAAGGAAGTTGAGGATCCAGTTGCAGAGGGAGCTGTTGATGTCCAGGTCTTGCAGTCTGATGATGAGTTTGCTTGGAATTATAATATTAAAGGTGGATGAAATTGTAGTCAATAATAAACCATAGACCAACGTTGTCTAGATGCTCCAGAGAACAATGTAGGAACAGGGAGATGGCATTCACTGTAGACCTGCTCAGCTGCTAGGCGAATTGCAGTGGTTTGCCTGGGAGATCAGAGTTGATGTGTGCCATAACCTACGTCTCGAAGTACTTCATGATTGTAGATGTGAGAGCCACCAGGCGACTGTTACTAAGGTACATTAACTTGTTTATCTTTAGTACTGGGATGATACTGGTCCTCTTAAAGAAGGCAGGAACCACTGAGGAGCTAGGAGACATTAAAAATGTTTGCAAATACTCCCACCAGCAGATCTGCAGAGGATCTAGGAGCACAGCCAGAGGCACCTCCTGTGCCCAATGCTTTCCGTGGCTTTACTCTTCAGTAGATTGAAACTTATATCCACAAAAAATGACTCTAGGTTCAAGTGTATTTGAGGCTGTCAGGGTGGGAAGTGGCAAACTAATCCACTTCTATGAGCATTAAGCACATTGGGAAGGGATGTGCTGTTGGTGGCGATACTGTCCAACTTCATCTTGTAGCCCCTTTATAGCATGTAAGCCCCGCCATAACTGACGGCTGGTCTGCACTCGAGTTTGGACTGGTACTGTCTCTTGCCATCTCTGATAACTTTACATAAGTTCTATCTTGATTTCTTATGAAGGTCAGGGTCACCTGATTTGAATGCTGCAGTCCCATAGGTTCATCCTTGGCTTCTGGTTTTGCAACACCCAGATTGTCCTCTTTCGTATACATTCTCCTTGCTGTTAAAGTTCATGATGTTGATAACATTCTCATCTGGGCGGGCAGGTGAATCTTTGAATATGGACCAATCTACTGACTCAAAGCAATCATGTGGCAGCTCGCCTATTTCCTCAGACCAGCACTGTACAACTTTCGGTACTGGACCCACCTGGCTCAGCTTCTGTTTGTACCCAGGAAGAAGGAGCACAGCCTGCAGGCCTGATTTACCGAAGTGTGGATGGTAGTGTGGCGGGTGTGGGATGCAGGGTGCAGTAGCTATTTTAGAAGGAGGATTGTTCACAGAACGTTCTGGGCTGTACAAGTATGTAATACTTACAAACTTGTGGTTGGTTCAGATGGAGGAGCCTATTGCAAAAGGCATAAGATTCAAGAAATTTGGGGAAAGATTTAAAATTTCTAGCAAAATAAATAAAAGGATATAGGAGAACCTATTTTTAATTAGAATAGTCAGGTAATTGGTTAGGGACTGAGAAAGAATAACTTACAGGGCTCTAGGGAAAGAACATGATATGGAGACTAGCAGGGTTGTTCTACTAGGATGCAGCCTGGGCTATAAGGGTAGTAAGGCCTTCTTCTTCATGGTAAGAATTCTGCAATTCCATCATTCTGTCAATTCTGGTATCTTGCTGAGAGCCATTTCTCTCTTCCTCCCCTTCTCTCTTGTCCTGTTCCATATGCCCCCGCTTACTTTCTTAGTCACGCTGTATTTCAAAGGGGATCTCTATTAATCCTCTCATGTCTGGGAGCAACTGCCAAAGCCATGAAGACTGTAATAACTCCTTCAGCAACAAGTGCATTATCGGCATCAGCAATTTTAAATAAGTCTGAAATGTACCAAACACTTGTACACTTTTAGCAGCAACGAGCAAAAATCAATCAGCAACTAACCCGTGAGGAGTTGATGAAACCTTTGAAAAACACCGCTGAGCGCCCTGACTACTCTATGTTCAGCTGTGCGAGATTAAAAGTCTGTCAGCTGGAGTACTGAGACTCAAAAATAGCAGTGTTACTTTTAATTGAGATCATGGTCTGCCAGCTCCACATACTCCCGGCCAATGTTAGCTGCACACACAGTAATGCCCTCATCAGGTTGGCATCGCTCTGCTTGGAAGGAGAAGTGACTTCTGTAACCGCAAAATAATGATTATATGGAAGAAAGCTCGCCATGACTTCAATGTAGAAGTTCACAAAAAAAACAAAAGCTACACTTCTTTGATTAGTGAATTTACATTTTTGTCTGATTTTTCTCTCAAAATTATAATCAGCCACTTGCTTAGGTATTTGCTTCCTTATCCTTACATGAGAAAATTTTTAAAAAGCCCAAAACCCAAAGCCTTCAATTTTCCTTGGCTATCTGTTTAAAAGCACTACTTTTCTAACTGAGATTATATACTTCATGTACAATAGCTGGGGCATATTTGAGGTTTAATCTTGTAGGGTTATGTGTTTTTGAATTTCATCACTTCAGTTTAACATTTGAGTTGAATTCATTCAAAGTCAATTTAAACATAAACAGACAATGATGAAGAAATTATAAGCCTTTTAAGTCTGATTGAATTCAAATAATGATTCAGTTATGTAGAGGATTTGCTTTCCTTTGATAGATTTTATAGCACAGGGAGAGATCTATATAAACAATAATTTAGATTCATACAGCACAATCCCATTGCAAACATTCAAAGGAGCTGTACAAGTGATTCGAGAGGAGAATGTAGGGAATTTAGAAGTTGCAGATGATATTTAAATACTTAAAATGAGAGAACAGACAATACTGTATTTTAGGAGTGGATTTTCAGTGGCAGAGATTCTGTAATTAAAAGTTAAATACTGTATTGATAGTGCTGAAGTGAAAACAGCCAGCCACAGTGAAGTCAGAGCTGGAAGAATTAAAACTGTGTGGACTTGGAGAAGGTTCCACAAGGAAAAGAGAGACAATACAGTGATTGCAAATTGATGGCAAGTATATTAACATTAATGGATTATATTATAAGAAGCAAACAGAGCTAGTGAGGAGAGAATCGTGCAGGACATATAGAATCATAGAGCACTACATCACAGAAACAGGCCCTTCAGCCTATCTAGTCTGTGCTGAGCCATTATTCTGCCTAGTCCCATCAGCCTGCACCTGGGCCATACCCCTCCATTACCCTCCCATTCATGTACTTATCCAAATTTCTCTTGAGGAAATGTGAAGATAGTCGTGAGGGAATTTCAATGCCCAAGTAGATTGGGAAAATCAAGTTGGTGATACATCTCAAGAGATGGACTTTGAAAATTGCTTATCAGATGGCTCTTTAGAGCAGCTTATGGTTGAGCCCAATAGGGAAAAGGCAATTTTGGATTGGGTGTTGTGTAATAAACCAGAATAAGGAATTTAAGGTAAAGAACCCTTAGGAGGCAATTATCTGTATATGATAGAATTCAACCTGCAGTTTGAGAGGAGGAAACTGAAGTTAGATGTATCAGTACTACAGTGGAGCAAAGAGAATTACAGAGGCATGAGAGAGGAGCTGGCCAAAGTTGATTGGAAGGTGACACTAGCGGGGTTGACAACAGAACAGTAATGGCAGGAGTTCCAGTATGCAGAAGAGAGTGGAGCTACTATTACTAAAGAGAAGATGCTTGGGAAGCTGAAACGTCTGAAGGTAGGTATGTCACCTGGACCAGGTGGACTACACCTCAGGGTTATGAAAGAGATTGTAGATGCACTAGTAATGATCTTTCAAGAATTGCTAGATTTTGGAATGATTCCAGAGGACTTGAAAATTGCAAATGTCACTCCACCCTTTAAGAAAGAAGGAAGGCAGAAAAAACGGAAATTATAGGCCAATTAGCCTGACTTCAGTGGTTGAGAAGATGTTGGAGAACAAAGTCAGCATAGTTTCCTTAAGGGGGAATATTGCTTGACAAATCTGTTGGAATTCTTTAAGGGAATAACTGGGAGGATTAGACAAGGGAGATTCAGTTGATATTGTTTACTTAAACTTTCAGAAGGTATTTGGCAAGGTGCCACTCATGAGGCTGATTAACAGGAAAAGAGCCCATGATATTACAGGAAAGATACTGTACTAGCATTGACCTACTAGCAGGAGGAAAATGGAAATAAAGAGGGCCTTTCCTGGTTGTCTGCCAGTTTCTAGTGGGGTTCAGCATAGGTCTGTACTGGGATCGCTTTTTTTCACATTATGTCAGCAATTTGGATGATAGAGTTGGTGGCTTTGTAACCAACTTTGCAGAAAATATCAAGATAGGCAGAGGGGCAGGTAGTGTTGAGGAAGCAGGGAGTCTCAGAAAGACAGACAGATTGGGAGAATGAGCAAAGAAGTGGCAGATGGAATATAGTGCAGGGAAATGTATGGTCATGCACTTCAGTAGAAGGAATAAAGGTGTAGACAATTTTATAAACTGGGAGAAAATGCAAAAAGAAGAGGTGCAAGAGGACTTGGGAGTCCTTGTGCAGGATTCCCTAAGAGTTAATTTGCAGGTTGAGTCAGTGTTAAGGAAGGCAAATGCAATGTTAGCATTCATTTCAAGAGGACTAAAATATAAAAGCAAGGAAGTAATGATGAGGCTTTATAAGGCATTTGGTCAGGTTGCACTAGGGGTATTGTGAGCAGTTTTGGGCCCCTTATCTAAGAAAAGATATGATGGCATTGGAAAGGGTCCAGAGGAGATTCACGAGAATGATTCCAGGAATGAAAGGGTTAACATATGAGGAGTGTTTGATGGTGCTGGGCCTGTACTCACTGAAGTTTAGAAGAGTGGGTGAGGGGAGAATCTCATTGAAACCTATCAAATACTGAAAGGCCTAGAGAGAGTCAATATGGAGAGAATATTTCCTATAGTGGAGGTGTCTAGAACCAGAGGGCACAACCTCAGAATTGAGGAGCATCCATTTAGAACAGAGATGAGGAAAAATTTCTTTAGCCAGAGTGTAGTGAATCTATACAATTCATTGCCACAGACAGCTGTGCAGGCCAAGTCATTGGGTATATTTTAAGCAGAGGCCGAAAGGTTTTGATTAGGCAAGATGTCAAAGATTACAAGGAGAATGCAGAAGAATGGGGTTAAGAGGGATAATTACTCAGCTATGATGGGATGGGGAGCAGAATCAATGGGCTGAATGGCCTGGTTCTGCTCCTATGTCTTATGGTCTAAATGTTGAAACTGCACCCACATCCACCACTTCCATGGACATTCTCTCACCACCCTCTGAGTGAAGTAGTTCGCCCTCTTGTTTCCCTTAAACATTTCACCATTAACCCTTAACCTATGACCTCTAATTCTAGTCTCACCTAACCTCAGTGGAAAAGGCCTGTTTGCATTGACCCTGCCTATACGCTTCATAATTTTGTGTACCTCTATCAAATCTCCCCTAATTCTCTTACACTCTAAGGAATGAAGCTCTAATCTATTCAGCCTTTCCTTATAACTCAGGTGCTCAACTCCCGGCAACATCCTTGTATATTTTCTCTGTACTCTTTCAATCTTATTGACATCTTTCCTGGAGGCAGGTCAGAATCAGAGTCAGAATATCACTGGCATATGTCATGAAATTTGTTGTTTTGTGGCGGCAGTACATAATAATATAAACTATAAATTATAATAGGAAATTTATTCTTCAGCCTCCTCTACATCCTCCTATACCTTGTCAACGAGAAGAGGGCCTGTTCCAGGTGATGGGGGGTCCTTAATGATGGAAGCCATCATCTGAGGGATCGCCTTTTGAAGATAGGTGAAGGTAGGTGACCGAAAGTGCACACAGTCCTCCAAGTTAGGCCTCACCAATATCCGATACAACTTCAACAAGGCAACCCGACTCCTGCACTTTAGTACAGTGTATTCTAGTTAGTTTGTACACGTTGAGACCAGCCCAATTAAACAGCTGTCCCAATTACCCAAACCTTCATGGAAATAGTTAAAAGGCATTAAAAAAAGACAAACTACCGCTTAACAGAATAACAAGCTATGTATTTTAATGAAATACACAATAAATTAGAAGACTACCAATATCACTACAGTATTAAGAACTATATTAGTTCCTAACAGTTACCAGTGGATGAAATCATCTGCCGTATTCTTTTGATTGACTGTAAATGAGCAAAATCAGTGCAGACACCTGGTGCAGATTATGGACTGCCTTCATACAATGCTTTACTTGATTGCATCATCCAAATCTTTTTTCATTGTAACCTTCAAAATGATTGTCAATACCTTCATAATTCCTAACTTGCTGAAGTAATAAAATCATTTCATTTTCACTCACGGCCATTTCTGGCATCTGCAAGCCTGAATGCTTGAATCGCAGTGAGCAAAACAGTCCCAAATTGTCTTACTGATTATTCCTTGCCAACTACCAGCAACAAAACTCACTGCTTTCTGAATACAAACACGTGCTACTGACACTATTTTAAAACTGATCGCTCTAAGCGAGATGTAGTGTCTAATGGCCACACAATTACACACGACTGACGCTAATTAGACTGTTCACCAATAGAGTCCTGCCCCAGTTAAGTGGCATCATGTCCCAAATAAACAAAGGGAATCCCAGCCATTTTCTCAATTTAGTTTTTGTTCCTTAAAAGTTGTCCCAAATAAATGGCTGACCCAATTAACCAATGGGCCTATTAGCCAGAATCCACAGCGCTTTGATTTACAAAGGCCAATCTGCCAAAAGCTACAGTATCTGCCTGTGATACCACTTCCAAGGAATTATGGATCTGAATTCCACCATACTCCATGGTGCCCTGCTATTCATTGTGTAAATCCTACCCTGGCTTGTCCTCCCAAGGTGCATCTCCTCAAACTTGTCTGCATTAAATTCCGTCTGCCATTTTTCAGCCCATTTTTCCTCAGTTGGGAAAGGGTGGGAAGCAGCAAAGTTTGAGGACCATCAGAGTTATTCAATTTGGAAGGGTGGGCCTCTCTTTGTGGGTTTTGTTAGAGTCCATGAAAATTAAGTCTGATTCACACTTTACAGTGATTTATCAGTGAGAAATTATTATTATGCAATGAATACTTTTGCAATTTATATTCCACATTCAAAAGATTACATCTTCTAGATATATATTTCCCTCATTGACCCAGTCAGGTTTAGATCAAAATTCTGGTGGACAACCAAACTCTGCAATGCCAGTCTGGTATTAAATGCAATGAATTAGATATAGAAATGTGTGAAGTCTTATTAGGTTTTGTTAGAACAAAGACTGCAGTGAATTTTAATTTCAGATAAATCCTCTTGTTCTGTTTCTTGCCCTTCCCCAGGGCATCAGTGTATTCGTTTATAACATTAATTTATTCTTCAGCACCAGATGAAAGCCAGCAGATATTTATACAATTCATGTTAAATTCATTTCAGCTGTACCTTATTTCTCTTTCCCTGCAATGGTGCTGAATTGATGGAGAACAGACAAAAACCGCATCCAACTTAAGAATTAGAAATGGGGACTCCAATATGTGTGCCCCCTTGTTTTCTTTTTAGGTAGAGGCCTGAGGCCTGTTCAGAATTTGAGTTAAAGATTCTAAATAATGCAAGACGTCAGCTGTTATCCTGTTCCTATGGGAAACTCATCCATGTGTTGGTAGGACCGTAGGAATATAAGGTGGCAGCACCTAGCTCTGGTCGTCTAGTGGACATCAGGGGCAATAGAAGGAAAGGGGAAGGAGGACCAATTACTACAGAGCAACATCCTACTGAAAGCTCAAAGGTAACTGCTGCTCCTCCTGACTCTGCACTGAAGGGGGACTACAGGAACAGGTCTGAGACATCATTACTCATCATAGACTAGCTTTGGCAAGGAACCCTATCGCTGGTGTTAGGCACCTCTACTGCCTCCAAGATGCCCAATGTCTGAAGATAATAGAGTCTGCGAATACTGAAACCTGCACCAAGGAAACAAACTGCTGGACATACTAAGCAGAACCTATGGAGGCAAGGAACAGTCAACATTTAAAATTGAGACTCTTCTCCAGTATTGGAAGTGTAGCAAGAAGATAGCCAGTGTAAAGAGGTGTCAAGATGGGGATGGGGCCGGTTAGTGATTGGTGGAACCAGGTGATGGGCCAATCGAGCCAGGTGAGGGAAAGGTAGGGTGGAGCATGGAGACAGTGGCTGCTGGGTAATTGGTGGAAGCAAAACAAGAAAATAATACTTGAGGGGAAGGTGGAGGCAGTTCTCCAATTTCCAACAGCTCATTATCTCACCTCACTTTTCTGCTCCTCTAAAGCTTATTTGCTTCCACGTACACTCATCATCTGCTCTTTGATTGTTTTTCACCATTAGCCCAATTTAGAGGTCAATTTACATTTGTCAATTAACCTCCCAGCACACCTTTGGGATGTGGGAGGAATGCCAAAGCACCCGGTAAAAACCCACAGATGTGCAAGTTTCTCAGCCAAGGTCAGAATGGAAACCAGGGACCCTGGAGCTGTGAGACAGTGACACTAACTGTTGTCCCACAAGCCATCTTGGAGTCCTTAGGGAAGTGCCAAACAGATTTACCATGAAGGGACCTAGAATGTGGAATTTCCATCAGAGGGAGGGGTTGAAAACACTACAGTTCTTCTCCTTGAGTTCAGGACACGAAGAGAAGGTTTGATACAGATGATCAAAATTATCAATAGATTTGATGACGTGAAATTTTAACTTCTTCCACTGATGGAAGAAAATCTGAGGATACTGTGAATTGATTGGCCAAAGAAACATCTTTTTATGCAGCATAACTAGTGATCTGAAATGAACCATTGAGAAGGCTGGTGGATGCAAATGAAGTATTACCCACCAATTAGCAATTGACCAAATACTTGAAGGGTTACGTGAAGGGCCAACAGACTGAGATATTGAAGCATAAATGACCTCTTTCTTTGTAAGTTTTTATATTGGTCAAGCCATACTATGAGCATTTTGTACAATCTCTCACTTCACACTTTTTCCGTTCCCCATTCAGGCTCTCCTCTTACCCCTTCTCTCACCTGTCCATCACCTCCTTGTGCTCCTGCTCCTTCCTGTCTTCCCATAATCCACTCTCCTCTCTTATCAGATTCTTTCTTTTTCAGCCCTTTACTTCTTCCAACTATCACCTTCTCGTTTCTACTCCTTCTTCTTCCCCTACCTTCTTATTCTGGTTTCTCCCCACCCCCTACACCACACCCCCACTCCCCTCCAACTCCCCACCCTTTCCAGTTCTGTTGAAGGCATTTGGACCAAGACATCAGCTGTTCACTTCCTTCCATGTGTGCTGCCTGATCCATTGAGTTCCTCCAGCATTTTGTGTATGTTACTCAAGATTTCCAGCTGCAGAATCTCCTCTATCTTTGATTGTACCCTGGTGACCTCCTTTTAAAATCTTACTCCATTTTGTAAAAAAAAGTTTCAAGCTCCAGAGGCAAGTCAGGAAGATCTCCACTTCATGGTTTTGCTGAAGAATTTGATTTTCTGTTTGAATTCCCAGTCTTCAGCCAGAAATATGATCTCATCACACAAATCCCTGACTGAATGTATCTGCAGTAATCTTCGCACAAGCACATCAAATATCAAAGTAGTTATCTTGGCCTCAATAAGCACATCCATGTCCTGACTCATAACACGTTATCATCTACGGGAATTGCACATAGGTCTTACATTTTGACACTTATTCCACAAAGAGATTGCACTGACTAATGTTAACAAAGAAACCATTGTTTAGGAGTAAAACATTGCCATTATCCACTCAGAGGCCACTTTATTAGGAACGCCTGTACACCTGCTTGTTAATGCAAATATCTAGTCAGCTAATCATGTGGCAGCAACTTAGTGCATAAGATATAGGAACAGAATCAGGCTCTTTGTCTGCTCCACAAGTTCATCATGACTGATCCATTTTCCCTCTCAGTCCCAATCTTCTGCCTTGCACTGAATGTATTTTTTTCTTAAGGGAACCAGAATTGCCATTGTCCAAGCGTATTTTATAACTGCAAACCTTTCATCTTGAATTGAGGCTCTGAAATTTAATACTGCTGCAATTTGTTTCAACATGTGGAGATTACTTTTGAGGATCAAATAATCAATAAGACTATTTGCCTTCTATGAGAGCCTACGCATAATCCTTCAGATACACATCTGTCCTTGCCTCCATAAGATCTTTACAAAAAGTTATAACTGGAGTCGTAGAGTGTGGAAACATGATCTTCAGCTCACTGAATCCATGCCAACCATTAATCTGAATTTCTTCTCCCCCCGTTCCCATCATCTTCCCCATGCCTGCCCGTGCTAGACTCTACCACTCTCCTACACACTCAGGCAACTTACTGTGGCCAATTAACTGACTAACTCATGCACATTTTGCGTGTGGGAGGAAATTAGAACACCAAGAGGAAACATACATGGTCTCTGGGAGAAAATGCAAACTCTACAGTGTCAGCACCAGAGGTCAAAATTGAACCCAGGATGCGAGAGCTGAACGGCAGGGTCTCTGTTTTGCTATCATTTTTATTGTTTCATTTCTCTCCATTCTCTCCTTTTACTTCTTTTTCTTTCCCTCTGTTCTGTTTCCTTCTTTTTCATGCTTTTCTATCCTTTCTTTCCCTCACTTTAAAAGGTTTTGTCTCTATGTCTCTCCTGGGCCCAGATCTATCCTTGGTCCATCATATTGTGGCAATCACAAAGCAGGCACACCTTGGCTATACTTCACTAGGAGATTGAGGACATTCGGTATTGTCGCCAAAGACTATGGGCATCATTCTGACTGGTTGCATCACCACCTGTTATGGAGGTTCCAATGCACAGGATCAAAAATGTCTGCCGAGGGTTGTAGACTCAGCCAGCTCCAGCACGGTCACAAGCCTCCCAACTATCGAGGACATCTTCAAAAGATGGTGCATCAAGAAAGGGGCATCCATCATTAAGGACACTCATCATTTAGGCCATGCCCTCCTCCCATGATTACACGCAGTCAGGAGGGTACAGGAGCCTGAAGATGCACACATTCAATGTTTTAGGAATATCTTCTTCCCCGCCGCCATCAGATTTCTGAATAGTCCATGAACACGACCTCATTATTCCTCTTTTACACTATTTACTTGATTCATTTTATTGTAACTTAGTAAATTTTTATTTTGCGCTGTATTGCTGCCACAAAAACAGCAAATTCTACGTCAGTGATAACAAACCTGATTCTGGTTTTGATTCTCTCTCTAATCCCCCCCCCCCAACACTTTTTCTTTAAGTATTTGCGCAACATCTTTTCAAGATTATTTTAGAATCAGGTTCAACCATATTTCCAGATCCCAACACGTCCTTGAGCGAGAAGTTTTGCTGAATATTTTAATTGTTTTGATCCATGAGACAGCAAGTTAGCCTCAAAGGGAAACAAACAATGCAAATTTACAGTATCTAAGCAAGAACCTTATTTTCTTGTCCAATGGAAGCAAGTATTTTGTAATTTAGAATTTGCATATTTTAATTTACTCAAAATTTCAATTTTTTTGCAGACATCTTCCTATCATTATCCGCATTTGACAACAGTTTACCCATTGTACAGATACCATACAAATTAAGTTATGAAATAATTTCCCTACATCTCATTCCCAAGGAAAAATATTAAACAAAAAAAATCATTGCGCTTTTCAATCACAATGCAGACTTGTCACTTGTGTTTAAAGTTATCCCATCAAAGTAAGCCATTTGTGAATCTAATATTGTTGTGTAGGAAAATACATTACACAACTGCACTCTGAGCAACTGAGATTAAAGAAGCAACAGCTTACAAGCAGTTGGACATTAGAGACGGTGCAAGTGCGTGTAAGCACACTTCACCTGATGTATCAGCCATTTAAATAGAAATATCAGAAGGGTTACTGTGATGAAAATATTTTTCCTTATAGTCTCTGCAGTTTTCACAATGAAATATACACTCCACATGCTCTATGTGTCAACCCTTCTGTATAGCATTGTTGTTCTCCTTGCCTGGCCTCTTGGTGTGTGATGAGGAAATATTTTGTTGAGTTCAAAAGACATAAAGTCAGACAAATTTGACATACCATCATTATATGTTAAGCAGGCAATAAATAGATGTAGGTAAAGACTAGTGTCAAAATAATGATGCAGAATAAATGCGTTCTCCTTCAATCCCCTATGGTGATATATTGTCCAAAATTTCATCCTCTAACTGGCGATCAAGTTCTTTCTCGTAATTTCTTTGTATATATTTCCCAGCATGCACACACAAAATGCTGCAGGAACTCAGCAGGCCAGGCAGCATCTATGGAAAAGAGTACAGTCGACGTTTCAGGCCAAGCCACTTCATCAGGACTGGAGAAAAAAGGATGAGGTGCCAGAATAAGGAAGTGAGGTAGTTGAGGAAGAACCACAAGGTGATAGGTGAAACTAGTGGGGGGATGAAGTAAAGAGCTGGGATGTTGATTAGTGAAAGAGACACAGGGTTGGAGAAGGGGGAATCTGATAGGAGAGGACAGAGGACTGCGGAAGAAAGAAAACGGGGGAGGAGCACCAGTGGGAGGTTATCGGCAGGTAAGGAGACAAAGTGAGAGAGGAAAATGGGAATGGGGATTGGTGAAGTGGGGGGAGAGGCTTTAGCAGAAGTTCGAGAAATCAATGTTTGTGCCATCAGGTTGGAGACCACTCAGATGGAAAATAAGGCCTCCAACCAAAGTGTGGCCTTATTTTGGCAGTAGAGGAAGCCATGGACTGACATGTTGGAATGGGAATGGGAAATGAAATTAAAATGGGTGGTCACTGGGAGATCCTGCTTTTTCTGGTGGTGGTGGTAGTAGTAGTAGTAGTAGTAGTAGTAGTAGTAGCTGCCTAGCGAAGCAGTCTCCCAACCTGCATCAGGTCTCCCTGATGTACAGGAGGCCACCGCGGGAGCACTGGATGCAGTAGATGACCCCACCGCGGGAGCACTGGATACAGTAGATGACCACGGGTGAAGTGTTGCCTCACCTGGAAGGACTGTTTGTGGACCTGAATGGTAGAGAAGGAGAATGTAGGAGCAGGTGTAGCACTTGTTCAGCTTGCAAGAATGTGCCAGGAGGGAAATCAGTGGGGAGGGATGAATGGACAAGGGAGTCACATAGGGAGCGATCCATGCGGAAAGCAGAAAGTTGGGGGGGGGTGAAGAACAAAGGGAAGGATGATTTAGAATAAATTAAAATAGGTTTGATATTTGCACATGCAATGAGCACCATTTATAGTTTTTTTTTCCTTCTAATGGTAGGGAAACCTCAGGAATAAATCTGAAATCATTCTGAACCCGGCATGCTTAGACGTTTAGGCTTGAAAGTCTGAGTATGATTCAACTGCACAGTACAAGTTGTGTATCAGGAGGAGCACTTCAGTCATGCAATGAATGTCAGGGACAGAGTGTCATGTCCAGTCGCTATTGCATTACATGCTATAGACATATTGGATTTCTCCATCGTGGTATTGCATTAAGCTGTTACAGTGACAAATCCCAAATCTATTTCCCCGGAGTTAATCTGATTTTGAAAGTTTAAGTTGGGTGACTGTTGCACCAAAGAGAGCCTCATATCCTCTGTAATTTTCACAATGAAATATACACTCCACATGCTCTATGTGTCAACCCTTCTGTATAGCATTGTTGTTCTTCTTGCCTGGCCTCTGGTTGTGTGATTAGGAAAGATTAATAGGAGGTAGGCATAGGGGATTACAGGAAAGATACTAGTGTGAATAGGGCTTTAGCTGATTGGCAGGAGGCAAAGAGTGGGAATAAAGGGAGGCTTTTCGGATTGGCTGCCGATGACTAGTGGTGTTCCACAGGGGTCTGTGTTGGGACTGTTTCTTCTTGTGTTGTATGTCAATGATTTGGATGATGAAATTGATGGCTTTGTGGCCAAGCTTGCAGATGATATGAAGATAGGAGGGGGCAGATAGTGTTCAGGAAGCAGAGAGGTCACAGGAGGACTTAAACAGGTTAGGAAAGCCGACAAAGAGGTGTCAAATGCAATACAGTGTCGGGAACTGTATGGTCATGCACTTTGGTAGAATGGATAAAAGCATACACTATTTTCTAAATGGAGAGAAAATTCAAAAATCCTAGGTGCAGAAGGATTTGGGAGTCCTCGAGCAAGATTGCCTAAAGGTTAATTTGCAGGTGAGGAAGGTGAATGCAATGTTAGAATTCATTCCAAGAGGACTAGAATAAAAAAGCAAGGGTGTAATGCTGAGTCTGTATAAGGCACTAGTGAGGCCTCACTTGGAGTACTGTGAGCAGTTTTCATCCCCCTATTTAAAAAGGATTTGCTGAGATTGGAGAGGGTTCAGGGGAGGCTTACGAGAATGATTCTAGGAACGAAAAGGTTAATATATGAGTAGCAATTGAACGCTCTGTTTCTGCACTCGCTGGAATTTGGAAGAATGAGCAGGGATCTCATTGAAAGGCCTATATAGAGTGGATGTGAAGAGGATATTTCCTTTGGTGGGAGAGTCTAGGACCAGAAGGCACAACCTCAAAATAGAGGGACATCCATTTAAAACAGAGATAAGGTGGAATTTCTTTAGACGAAGTGTGGTAAATCTGTGGAATCCGTTGCCATAGGTGGCTGTGGAGACCAGGTAGCTAAGGGTATTTAAGGTGGAGGTTGATAGGCTCTTCATTCGTCGGGGCATGAACGGTTATGGGAAGAAGGCAGGAGAGAAATGAATCAGCCATGATGAAATGGCAGAGCAAATTCAAAAGGTCAAATGGTCAAATTCTGCTCCTATGTCTTATGGTATTATATTAAAGGAACAGGACTAGGATGCAGACCTGTAAACTGTCCACCATTCAATACAATCCTTCATCGCAGTATTCCTGTTCTGCATCTTTGTATCCAGAAATCTAGCTACCTCATTTTTAAGTTTATCCAGTGTCTTAGCCTCCACTTCCTCCCTTGATAGAAAATTCCATAGGATCACCATCTTCTTGTTGAAGAAATTTGTCAAGTAATTTCAAAATGTTTTACCCTGTATCCTCAAACTGTGACCCTTTTTTTCTAGAACCTGCTACCAAGAGAAACATCCTCTCCACATGCAGAGCGTCAAGCCCTGTCAGATTTTTGTAGCTGGTCCTAAAATATCCCTCACCATCTCCACTTTTGACAAAAGTAAACAGTGATAACTCAGAACATCTCTGCACTTTTCTCCTCCACAGGCCTTCATCTCTTCTGAGATCATCTCAAGGATCTTCTGAACCAATGTCCTAGTCTTTGACCCAGGGGTGGTCTAGCTCCCGCTGATCTCCATGGCCAAAAAACTCTCATAATTCACAAGATAGCACTATTCTCCCTTCCGTGGAAAGGATGTGATTTCACCAGGTAAGCCACAACTTAACACATGCCATAGTAAAGATGTCAAGTTTCTTAACCAGAGGCCACAACAATTTCACAAGTAATTTCCATTACAACATGTTAATAGTAAATGAACTGAGAGGATGCTCAAAATATCCAAGAAGTAGAACAGTATTTTTGAAAAGAAGCAATTAGAGAAATTGCAGTTACTGGCATAACAAAGAAAATGGAATATAACCTTCAAACATGAGAGAGGGAGGAAAGGATGGCGGCACGACGCAGCGCGCGCGGCTGTTCCGAATGAATATCGTATATGTTAACTAGGGGGCTGTGCACAATCAGGATTTGATGGAGACAGCCGTGAGAAGCACGAAGGAACACCTGGAGTAACTTCTGAAATGCCCGCTTCGCTGCCGCTGCTACTGTGCGATCGAGAATCTCCGGAGGGGAAGGCCCCAAATCCTCAGCTTTGTCTATTGCCTGTTGCCGGGGCCGGGGTCGAAGCGCTCGGCAGAGATGGTGCTCGGTGCTCGGTGTAGGAGAGCTGGTCGGAGGCTCAGAGCTTTTGGACGGACTCAGAGTCAGACTGTGGTCAGATGCTTCCAATATGCTGCATCGGCAAGTTAGCAGCGCTGGAGGTTTACCGTCTGCGTGAGATGATGGGACTTTCGAGAGACTTTGAGACATGGTCTGTTCTTATCAAATTACGGTATTGCTTTGCACTGTTGTAACTATATGTTATAATTATGTGGTTTTTGTTAGTTTTTTAAGTCGGTTTGTCATGTGTTTCTGTGATATCATTCTGGAAAAACATTGTATCATTTCTTAATGCATGCATTACTAAATGACAATAAAAGAGGACTGCGTGTCCTCATAATCTAAAAAAAACAGACTGTGCAAAGAGGCAAGAAAAAAATTCAGGTATTCACTGCTAAGTCTTGTCTTGGAGAAATTACATTTGAGTTATAAATTTCTCAAACAGAATCTCTGAAAAAGCTTTTAACTCCTGATTAAAGAGTACCGTAGGAAAATAAATTGAAATACTTACTACCAATGTAATTAAGATCCGATTTATAAAAGAAATGTACATCCCAAACAGCAAAAGCAAAAGATTTTGAGTGATAAGAAAATCCATTTAGCTATAAAGTACAATGCCAGATTGCTTTTTAATCAATATGTAACAAATTGGTCCACCATGAAATTAAATATCAAGTGCAGTATATAAAGGATGGCCATTCCCAAAGTAATATTTAGCTAAATCAAGTTTCTACTCCAGAGGTTTTTTTTACCAGAGGTTCCAAAGTAATTGAGACTTCCTACATTCATTTCCCAACTTCTGTTTACAAAGTACCTGAAAAAGAAATTTCTGGGTTCATGAAAGGTAGAAAGGAAATGGAGATTGAACCAAGAAAAGGTGACTAACATTGTTGAAACTGTCCTGATAAAGGTTCTCAGCCCTTATGCTTTCTTATTTCCTTTCTGGATGAGAGTAGCTATGTGGCTTGCCGTTGAAAACATGTATAGTTTATTCTGGCTTCTTCCCCTGCTTCCTAGACCTGATGAAGAATGTTGGCCCGGAGAGAGTATTTTGGAGAGCAAAGCCCAAGCAGTTGAAGTCACACCTAACAAAGGAAGGGAAGGTGAACAAGAATCAGAGGTAGATTATATAGTTTGTAGATCTGATGCAGGTTGTAGAAGGACATTTGAGTTTTGAAACCAACTAAGGCAAGTCCAGAAGGACAATTGTGATTTTATATGGTTAATGGAGTCTTGGTGGAGATGAATGTTATTGTTGTATAGGAATGGTATGAAGACTGTGAGTAAATCCAAATTTGGGGCTGGTATAGCAGGTGTTGATGCTGTTACAGAACAGTAGCATCCCAGCTCCAACTCTGAAATCCCTGTGCATATTCTCCTTATGATCTCATGGGTTTCTCCTGGACCCTAACCTGTCCTCTCATGCCTCAAAACAATACTGGTAATTTGAATAAGAGCTACTCATCCTTTGTCACATTATCAAAACTCTGATCGGGTTTATAAGGCACAACCTGCTCCGTACAACCCATACTTGCTATCCATTAAGCAAACAAGCTTTTACAGATGGGCAAAAGTCTTATCCCTCAGTGTCATCGCCAGTAGCTTACCACTGACATGAGGCTCACTGACCTATAATGATGTGGATTATTCCTACTTCCTTTATTTAAAAAAGGCACATTTGCAAGCCTCCAATCCTCTGGGACATCACCCATTGCTAGTGAGGACACAAAGAACTTTCTACACTTGCCTCTTTCAATATTCTCAGATATATACTATCAGGCCCTGAGTATTTATGCACCCTAATGATTTTCAGAAAACCTAGCACCATCCTCAATCTCAAATATCCCAGCACATTAACATGCCCCACTCTGCCTTCACTATTCTCCAAACCATTCTCCTCAGTAAATACAAATACAAATTACTCATTTAATTACTCAGACATTTACTCTGACTCCAAGCACAAATTTCTTCCCTTGTCCTTTGAGTGGACCTACCTTCTTCTTAGTTATGCTCTTTTTCTTAATACAAGTCTTAAGTGCCTTTGGGTTCCCCTTAATCCTGCTCGCCTAGGGCATTTCAGGGCCTGTTTTGTCCTTCCTAATCGCCTGCTTAAGCACTTTCTGCCAACTTCATATTCCACAAGGCCCCAGCTTTCTTAACCTTATATATGCTTCCTTTTACTTCCTGACTAAAATTAGGACCACTCTGGAAAGGTTCCCTTACCTCACCATCCTTGTTAGATGTTATTGTGAGATCTTCTTAAAACTCACTCCTACAGTGAGTTCCTATTAAGTCTACTTCTTTTGAGAAATCAGTATGATTTCCAGATTCCTTGATGTCTTCCACCTCCAGCATCAACTTCCCACCCTTTTCATTTTGACAGTTATTTTGTTCCTTAAGGCTGTTAGAGCCAGGGGTGGTATTGGGGATAAGCTCCCGCTATCTTTTAAGTGCTCCCAATGGCGTGCGCCTCAAATAGCCTCTGACAACCAAGTCCAGCTCCTGGCTTATGTGAAGCTTAGCTACTAAGCCCAGTGGAACTGTTTCTACTGACAGGAGAATGGGCAAAGGTGGGTTACTAGTGCCTTAAGACCAATCATGTTGGGCAGATGGGGCTCATCAACCGTGGTTGGCAGCTCAGCTGGGAGGAAGAAAACTCTACCCTCAAACCTCCTCTACCTTGTGGGTATACCCACTCATAGGGAAAGCTTCAGGAGTTAAACCCCAAGGGAAAAATCCGGAGCTGGAGTCCGTAAGGAGTTCCTACATGAGTTCAACGCTGACTGGCAACTCCTGCGATCGTTCTGGTACCAAACTGTATCGGTCTCTGCCGTTCCTTTGGGTTCATCAGATACATGGAGGAGGGAGCTTGCTACATGGGCAACAGCCTGCTCTCCATATCGTACTGCCCAGACTTGCGTGTCTAGACAGCGAGGATGAAATATCCATGGCCAACTCTAATCAATGGAGGCCTCAGACTCAGCCAGTTATTTTGTAAAGAAAGACTGCTGTTAAACTACCTCAAGTTTCCAAATTAGGACAACAAACCTGCTTTGCTTAACTACATGGAATACTCTGCAAAGTTCTTTTTCATATGTCACCTTGAAAAAGCAGATATATTGTTAGAAGTCCAGAAATCAATTAAGTAAATTTTTAAAATGCTTTGTGGGGATATTCTTAGAATTGTTCCAATGTAACATTTTGTGTTGATGAATGATAAATGAATGTTTTAACTTCCTAATTAAACTTGCATATTGAAGCTCGTTTTAAGTCACTGAAAATGCATATATTTTAGCATTTGAACATCTTTGATCTTTTAACACCCTTCTTTGAGCAATAACCTTTCCAGATCAAACGTTCTGCACAGTTATAAAGTCAAAATCATCTATGCAAGTTTGCAAGGGTTTTTGACATCTCAAACATTGGCTTTTATCATATAGATGCGTAGGTCTGGATTTAAGGGTGAAATGAATGCATAGTTCTGCTGTCATTTTTCGGAAAAAAAGTAAATGAATGAGAAATATTCCATTACAATGATGTGTCATTTTGATTTCAAAGAGCTGACTGTATTCACTTGCTATTATATCTTGAAGCGATTACCCCAAGTAATAGCACAAGATTAGCATAACTGGTCATGGCATGACCATCAATATGTAATGCTATGGATGACAAAGTTCAACTTAAATTTATTAACAAAATGCATATATATCACCATATACATTTTCTTGCAGGCATTCACTGGAAAACAAAGAAATGCAATAGAATCAATGAAAATCTACACACAAAGACTGACAGTCCCAGCTGCCAGTGAAATTCACTGTCTTTGTTGGGGCAGGTAGGTGTCGGTTAGTTGTGTTATTATAGGAGTAATCAGTGTGCTTAAGTATCACTCATGTTTCTGCAGGTCTTCTCCCTTTTATTCCACACCCATCCAATCCTCTACATTGCTTGCAACCAAATGAGCTTAACCTTCATCGTTTCCAGTTCTGTAAGTGCAGTCTATAGGACGTTAGTAGAGAAAAGCATGGAAACAAATCTCAGAATGAAGGATCCTTGAACTGAAACACTTATTCTGCTTCTCTTCACAGTCATACAGCTTGGAACATAAGGAGCTTCTAGCATTTTCTGTATTGTTTTAGATTTGCAGCATCTGCATTTTCTTTGCTCCAGTTCATAATTGTGTTTTCAGTCATCATTGTGACTCTCCAGCTTATGTTAGTAATGGCTTTGGTTTCATTAACTCCCACAGTTGAGTGTACAAGAACCCCTTTCTGTATTCCCCTTTTCTATGCCTTTCTATACTGAGTTCCTACAAACACTACATCTTAGTCCAGCTTTAGCCCACTTTTTAACATAAGCTCACAACACTGAGAAATAAAATCATACATTAAAAAATTATTTCTAAGAACGTTTAGCATAATTAGGAAAATTTAGCATAGATTAGGAAAAAATTATGAACAGTTAATTTAAAAGATTTTAGCGTGTAAGTAAGGGTAGGTTCCAGTAGGTTTTGTTTTGTTTATTTAGAGTAGAGAGAATGCCAGGCAGGATGTTGGAATGCTCCTCTTGCAGGATGTGGGAAGTCAGGGACCCCTCCGGTCTCCCTGACAACGACACCTGCAGGAAGTGCATCCAGCTGCAGCTCCTAACAAACCACGTTAGGGAACTGGAGCAGGAGCTGGATGACCTGCGGATCATTCGGGAGAATGAGGAGTTTATAGATAGTAGCTTCAGGGAGGTAGTTATGCCAAAGGAGCAGTGCACAGGTAATTGGGTTACCGTCAGGGAAGGGTAAAGGGCAGGCAGAGCAGGGTCCCCCTGTGGCCATTCCCCTCAACAAGAAGTATACAGATTTGGATACTGTTGGTGGGGGGGATGACTTACCTGGGACAAGCTGCAGCAGCCGGATCTCTGGCACTGAGTCTGGCTCTGCAGTGCAGAAGGGAGGATGGAAGAAGAGGAGAGCGGTAGTGATAGGGGACTCGATAGTTAGAGGTACAGATAGGTTCTGCGGTCATGACAGAGACTTCCAGGTGGTTTGTTGCCTCCCGGGTGCCAGGGTCAGGGGTGTCTCTGATCGCGTGCACAGCATTCTGAAGTGGGAGGGTGATCAGCCAGATGTCATGGTACACATCCGTACCAATAACGTAGGAAGAAAGAGTGAGGAGGTCCTGAAGAGTGAGTATATAGAGCTTGGTAGGAACTTAAAAAGCAGGACCTCGAGGGTGGTAATCTCAGGATTGCTACCTGTGCCACGTGCCAGTGAGGGTAAGAATAGGATGTTCTGGTGGATGAACACGTGGCTGAGGAACTGGTATAGGGGGCAGGGTTTCAGATTTTAAGATCATTAGGACCTCTTCTGGGGCAGGTGGGACCTGTACAAGAGAGATGGGTTACAGCTGAACTACAAGGGGACCAATATCCTTGCAGGAAGGTTTGTTAGTGCTTTTGGGGAGGGTTTAAACTAGCTTTGCAGGGGGTTGGGAACCAGAGTGCCAGCGCAGACAGTGGAGCGGGGGTGAAAATAAATGATGATAAAAGTTCATGCGCAGTCACAAATAGAAGGGTTGTGTGTGGTGGTAATAATCTTCTGAGGTGTCTATTTCAATGCAAGGAGTATTGTGGGGAAGGCTGACGAGCTGAGGGCGTGGATTGACACATGGAATTACAATATTATAGCCATTAGTGAAACTTGGCTGCAGGAGGGGCAGGACTGGCAGCTTAATGCCCCAGGGTTCCGATGTTTCAGATGTGATAGAGGCAGCGGAATGAAGGGTGGGGAGGTGGCATTGCTAGTCAGGGAAAATGTTACAGCAGTGCTCAGGCAGGACAGATTAGAGGTCTTGTCTACCAAGGCCATATGGGTGGAGCTGAGAAACAGGAAAGGTATGATCACATTAATGGGGTTGTATTATTTACCACCAAATAGTCAGCAAGAATTGGAGGAGCAAGTCTGCAGAGAGATTGTAGACAACTGCAGGAAACATAAAGTTGTGATAGTAGGGGGTTTTAATTTTCCACATATTGATTGGGATTCCCATACTGTTAAAGGTCTAGGCAGATTAGAGTTTGTAAAATGTGTTCAGGAAAGTTTTCTAAATCAATATATAGAGGTACCAACTAGAGAGGATGCAATATTAGATCTCCTATTGGGAAACGAGTTAGGACAGGTGACGGAAGTGTGTGTAGGGGAGCACTTTGGTTCCAGTGAGCATAACACCATTAGTTTCAAGTTGATCATGGATAAAGATAGATCTGGTCCTCCGGTTGAGGTGCTAAACTGGAAAAAGGCCAAATTTGAAGAAATGAGAAAGGATCTAAAAAGCGTGGATTGGGACAGGTTGTTCTCTGGCAAGGATGTGATTGGTAAGTGGGAGGCCTTCAAAGGAAAAATTTTGAGAGTGCAGAGTTTGTATGTTCCTGTCAGGATTAAAGGCAAAGTGAATAAGAATAGGGAACCTTGGTTCTCAAGGGATATTGGAACTCTGATAAAGAAGAAGGGAGATATGTATGACATGTGTGCAGGTCAGTGGGACTAGGCAGAAAATGGTTCGGCACAGCCAAGAAGGGCCAAAAGGCCTGTTTCTGTGCTGTAGTTTCTATGGTTCTATTATGTATAGGAAACAGGGTGCTGAGGAGTATAAAAAGTGCAAAAAATACTTAAGAAAGAAATCAGGAGGGCTAAAAGAAGACATGAATTTGCTTTGGCAGTCGAGGTGAAGGATAATCGAAAGAGCTTCTACATGTATATTAAGAGCAAAAGGATAGTAAGGGATAAAATTGGTCCTCTTGAAGATCAGAATAGTCGGCTATGTGCGGAACCAAAAGAAATGGGGGAGATGTTAAATGGGTTTTTTGCATCTGTATTTACCAAGGAAACTGGCATGGAGTCAATGGAAATAAGGCAAACAAGTAGTGAGGTCATGGAACCTATACAGATTGAGGAGGAGGAGGTGCTTGCTATCTTGAGGCAAATCAGAGTAGATAAATCCCCAGTACCTGACAGGGTATTCCCTCGGACCTTGAAGGAGACTAGTGCTGAAGTTTCAGGGGCCCTGGCAGATATATTTAAAATGTTGGTATCTATGGGTGAGGTGCCATAGTGAGGATAGCTCATGTTGTTCCGCTATTTAAAAAAGGCTCTAAAAGTAATCCAGGAAATTATAGGCCGGTAAGTTTGACGTCGGTAGTAGGTAAATTATTGGAATGAGTAGAGAGATAGGATCTACAAGTATTTGGATAGACAGGGACTTATTAGGGAGAGTCAACATGGCTAGGTGAGTGGTAAGTCATGTTTAACCAATCTATTAGAGTTTTTCGAGGAGGTTACCAAGAAAGTGGATGAAGAGAAGGCAGTGGATGTTGTCTACATGGACTTCAGTAAGGACTTTGACAAGGTCCCACATGGGAGGTTAGTTAGGAAGATTCAATCGCTAGGTATACATAGAGAGGTGGTAAATTGGATTAGACGTTGGCTCAATGGAAGAAGCCAGAGAGTGGTAGTGGAGGATTGCTTCTCTGAGTGGAGGCCTGTGACTAGTGGTGTGCCACAGGGATCAGTGCTGGGTCCCTTGTTACTTGTCATCTATATCAATGATCTGGATGACAATGTGGTAAATTGGATCAGCAAATTTGCTGATGATACAAAGATTGGAGGTGTAGTGGACAGTGAGGAAGGTTGTCAAAGCTTGCAGAGGGATTTGGACCAGCTGGAAAAATGGGCTGAAAAATGGCAGATGGGGTTTAACACAGACAGGTGTGAGGTATTGCACTTTGGAAGGACAAACCAAGGTAGAACATACAAGGTAAATGGTAGGGCACTGAGGAGTGCAGTAGAACAGAGGGATCTGGGAATACAGATACAAAATTCCCTAAAAGTGGTGTCACAGGTAGATAGGGTCGTAAAGAGAGCTTTTGGTACATTGGCATTTGAAATCAAAGTATTGAGTATAAGAGTTGGAATCTTATGGTGAGGTTGTATAAGGCATTAGTAAGGCCAAATTTGGAGTATTGTGTACAGTTTTGGTCACCAAATTACAGGAAGGATATAAATAAGGTTGAAAGAGTGCAGAGAAGGTTTACAAGGATGTTGCCGGGACTTGAGAAACTCAATTACAGAGAAAGGTTGAATAGATTAGGACTTTATTCCCTAGAGCATAGAAGAATGAGGGGAGATTTGATAGAGGTAGATAAAATTATGATGGGTATAGACAGAGTGAATGCAAGCAGGCTTTTTCCACTGAGGCTAGGGGAGAAAAAAAAAACAGAGGACATGGTTTAAGGGTGAAGGAAGAAAAGTTTAGAGGGAACATTAGGGGGGGCTTCTTCACACAGAGAGTAGTGGGAGTGTGGAATGAGCTGCCAAATGAAGTGGTAAAAGCGGGCTCACTTTTAACATTTAAGAAAAACTTGGACAGGTACATGGATGAGAGGTGTATGGAGGGATATGATCCAGGTGCAGGTCAGTGGGACTAGGCAGAAAAATGATTCAGCACAGCCAAGAAGGGCCAAAAGGCCTTTTTCTGTGTTGTAATGTTCTATGGTTCTATGGTGTGCACTCCTTCAAATTTCCATCCAAAATGAATATTTTTGTATACATACAGAATAACATTTGAAACAAAATTCATAACAGTGTAGTAAAAAAATGGTTAGACTTGTTTTGATTTGATGGCTGTCCCTTTAAATTGAGTCACAGTTCAAAGGTAGGTGACATGCAAAGCACACCTGTAGTATATCCTATTCGGTAGCCCTTTACACTGTTCATAACTCCAGTACCATCTTATTGACACCATCTGTTTCCTGTCCACTTTTGATAAATTATAGTAAACTTTGACCTAGTTTAGAACTTTTTCTGGAAGTCACTTTCCATAACAGTTGTTAAGCATTATATTCAGAGCATGTATTTAAGTGTTTCACTGTTGAAAGGCAAACTTTTAGTTTAGTGAAGTTGTAGGTTTTCATAAATAAAATGAAGTGAGGCATTTTATGCCTAATGAAACCCGTAACACATTTTATTGAATTCCAGCACCTGAATATAAAAGCAGGCAAAAAATCATTACATAACAATGTCATCACATCAGACCAGCCACTTAAAGCAAAACTCCAACTCAATGTCAGTGGTTGGAAATTACGTACATTGCTCCCAATTATGTTACCCTACACAGGCAGAATTCACTAAAACCAGCATTGTGAGCTTCTCTGGAGCTCAAACAGGCTGACTAGCTCAGGTCCTGTGTTCCATGGGCTCATCCAGAGGTGGGTTGACACGTTCATGGTCATGTTGTAATGCCAGGGACTTGGCAGCAGAATACTCCAAATCTTGGTGGGCCAGTTTAAAGCAATCGATCAAAATACACTCACATTTAGCCCTCTTATCTCCTTGTTTCAAAATGTGGAATGGGCTATTGTAAGAGGGCCTAAAGGGATGTTGGTGTGCATCATGGTGGACCTAAACAAACGAGGTGGAATATAGGCCAAGAGGAACCCAAGAGTGCTGTACACCATGATGGTCATAGCATCAGAAATGAAATCACCTAGCACTCATAACGGTTGCCTGTATGCCAACTCTGCCACGGACAACTGCAGGTCCTCTTTTGGAGCTGTTCTGAGCCCAACAGAACCTATCAGAGATGATCATGCCAACGCTTATCGGTCATGGAAACCCTCAGGACAGCCTGTAAGGAGAGGTAAAGCCACTTGCATAGGCCATTAGACTGGGTGATGCACCATGGTGTGATGTAGCCTAACGCAGCCCAGAGGTTTGGTATGTATTGGGGACCGCGGTGAGAGGAAGTATCAAATGTGGAGCCAAGCTGATCAACCTTGGTGCTAATGAACGCCTGAGCCATGTCTGCAGTCGTCATTGATGCTAGAGGGATGACCTCTGGCCGCCTGGTGGTACAGTCCTCCGTGGTAAGAAGGTACGTGAAACCCGCAGATGGGGAAGAGGATGAGCAAGGTCCTCATTGACATGGTCAGACCGTCGCTTTGGGACATCAAAAGGTGCCTGAACATGACGGTTAATTTTTGCCCGCCGGCATCCCACTCAAGCTGCAGTCCAATCACACACATCCTTCCTGAGGCCATGCCAAACAAACTTTAGTGCAACCAGTTTCTATGATGCCCTCCAGCCTATGCACGAGAGGCTATGTATGGAGTCGAAAGCAGTCCGTCTCTGGTTTGCGGGCACGACCGGGCAAGGATGACCTGCTGAGGCATCACACAGGAGAGAAACCCCAGCTTCCCCGAACGTAATGTCAGCCAACCACAGTCCTACGACTGCTGTTCGGTAAGCCTGGGCCTCTGGGTGCATCTGTAACTTGGCCAGCTGCCTCACCAGCATAAACACCCATATATGTACGGCCTCAGTGGCTGGCCATGAAAGGCATTCAGCCACAGCATTATTTTTCCCCTGGATATGTTGTATGTCAGTTGCGGACTCATATGTAGGCCAGGTGGTGTTTTGCTGCCGTACAGACCAAGGATCTGATATTTTGGCCATCGCACACACAAGGGGATTGTGATCAATGAACGCTGTAAAATGGCGACCCTCCAGAAGAAAACAAATATGGCAAACAGCCAGATAGAGACTGAGAAGCTCGTGGTCAAACTTGCCGTATTTACTTTCAGAGGGACGGAGCTGCCGGCTGAAGAAGGTGAGCAGCTGCCACACGCCTCCGAGCAACTGTTCTGCACATCACCCACAGCACAATCTGAAGCGTCAGTAGTAATGGCTATGGGTGCACTGGGGGGGGGGGGGGCGAGTGCACCAGTAGGATCGTGTTAGAAAGAGCTCATTTTGTATCACCAAATGCCCTGGTCATGTCCACTGACCAGTCAAGCACTTGATTGGGGAATTGTCTTCAAGCACGCTCTACAGGGGGAGCATAATTCAGAGCTCATGAAATGAAGCAGTGATAGAAATTTACTATACCCAAGAATTCCTGTAGTTTTTTTGAGTACAAGGGAGTGTGAAATCCATAACAGCGGCTACTTTTGATAGGAGGAGTTTCACACCTTCTGCAGGGATACAATGGCCAAGAAAGTCAATGGTTGACGACGCAAACTGGCATTTTGCAGGGTTAATAATCAACCCATGTTGGCTTAAGCACTCAGAGATGAGATACATGTTCAGATTTTGATGCACAGGCGACAAGTATACCATCCAGGTAAACAAAAAGAAAATCCAAGTCTTTTAATACAGAGTTCATTAGCCATTGGAAAGTCTGTGCTGCATTTGATAATCCAAACAGCATGCACAGAAACTCAAAAAGGCCAGATGGGGTTATTACATCTATCTTGGGAATGTCCTCCAAGCACACTGGCACTTGATGGTAACTCCTAACTAGACTGACTTTGGAAAGAATTACCTTTCCAGCTAAAGGTGCCGAGAAGTCCTGGATCTGTGGGACCAGGTAACGATTGGAGTTTGCGGCCTTGTTTAGGCATCGGTAATCACCACATGGGGGGCAACCACTATTGGACAGGGGACCATTTGGAGGGGCAAAGCCCTGGGCCTATTCAATGTTGGCAAACTCAGCCTTCGTGGTCGCCAGCCTTTCTGGGTCCAGTCTACATGGGTGGGCATGGACAGGCAGGCCAGTTGTGGGAATATGGTGCTTGACCCCCTGTTTTGTGGCTGGAGTGGAGAATGTGGGCCTGGTGAGATCTGGGAATTGGCCCAGCAGTCAAATAAACTCACACGTGGTGGCGCATGCGCTAGACAGAGTGGTTGTATGGGGTGTCAAGGAGGGGTAGCACCTCTGGTGGGGTAACATGTCGCGTCCTTTTCAGGGCGGTCCCCACCTGGCACTTAAATCCAAGTCACATGCTAGTCTCGACACCATCAATAATGGTGTCGAGGTCCTCATCGACGTACGATGGACGAACAACAACAGACAGAGTGGTTGTGGGGAACTTAGTGGAGGAGCAGGGTAACGACCCCACAGTCCTTGACATCCTCGATGCAGCAGTTCTAATGTCAACTAATAATCCTTGGGCACACAAGAGATCCGTACCGAGCAGAGGTCTAGCCACTTTAGCCAGGATGAAATCCCACGTGTAACATCGCCCACTGAGGCAGAGCATCACCTGTCTTGTTCTTTAAGTCTGGACCCTGCTGCTGTCAGTAGCCTCCAGTCAAGTTTCATCGTTCTTTGCCTTCTCATCAATGGGTGATGCTGGCATCACACTCACTTGAGCACCTGTGTCACACAGGAAATGTCTCCCGGAAAGGGTGTCTGTAATGAACAGCAAACGACCCTGGCAGCTGGAGCCAGCGGTGTTCACAGACCTCTGATGTCCCAATGTGCTGGCACTGTTGAAGCTGCAAGGTGGTCGGCTCTTTCAGGCGTTCATACCAAAGCGAGCATGGTAAAAGCACAGGCCCCGGCGTCACCTGTTTTGTGGGCGTGGGCGTTCTTATGCTGGGGGCTTTGATGACCATGCTTATTAAGGTAGGGAAAGGAGGAGGAATGATGCATCGCTGCCTGGCTGAGTGTAGACCATCAGCCGTTTTAGCAAGCTCCCTATAGTCCTCAGTGATGGCTATGCAAGCTTGATCAGGCACTTGCTGCATGAAGAGTGCCTTAAAAATAAATCAGTGGTGGTGATTTCCCAGGAGACACCGCAGGTGGCCCATTAGCTCTGAAGGCCTAGCATCACCAAGGCCAAGCAAGGAGAGCAACTGTTTGGCTCAGACTCCAGTAGTCCAAAAGTAACACACAGTGAAATGCATCGTATGCTTCAATAGCCTACACAGCCCAAATACGTGCTGGGGGCAGCCCACAAGTGTCACCAGGCTTCTAGCACCAACACAACACGTCCGTAGCTTACAAACCTTTACTAATTTGCATGTCTTTGGGATGTAGGAGGAAACACACACGGTCACGGGAAGAACGTACAAGCTCCTCTCAGAGAGCAGCAAGAATTGAAACCCGATTGCTGGCACAGTAAAGCGTTGTGCCAGCTGCCGCACTACCATGCTGCCCTATCTACCATTTAAAGATCGCCAATGCTGGGACGCTGTGCACAATCACTCACGTTCCCTTCTTCTTCAGGTCCCAACAGATCTCCATCTTTCTTATTGAAGACGTTAAAAGATACTGTATTCGTAGGTTCTGTGTCTTTAAACAAAAAAAATCTGTGCGGATAAGTGCATAGGATTTATGGATATATAACAAATGTAATGAGCACCTCTGCTCCATCCACCACAAGCAGAATTCCTGTTGGCCAAACATTTTAATTCCAATTCTCATTGCCGTCCTGACATGTCGGTCCATGGCCTCCTCTTGTGCCAACATGAGGCCACCCTCATGGTGGAGAAGCAGCACCTAATATTCTGCCTGAGTAGCCTCTAACCTGATGGCATGAATATCGGTTCTGGAAAAGAACTTCCTCTCCCCTTTCTCTATTCCCCACTCTGACCTTTTCTTACCTGTCTGTTACTTCCTACTTCCCCTAGGTCCCCTCCTCCTTCCTTTTCTGCTCTGGTCCACTCTCCTCTCCTATAAGATTCTTTCTTCTCTAGCCCTTGACCTTTCCCACCCACTTGGCTTCACCTATCACCTTGCAGCTAGCCTTTTTCCCCTCTCCCCACCTTTTTATTCTGGCATCTCAGTCCTTTCTTCTCAGTCCTGTAGAAGGGTCTCAGGCCAAAACGTCGACTATTCATTTCCATAGATGTTGCCTGATCTGCTGAGTTCCTCAAGCATTGTGTGTGTGTGTGTGTGTGTGTGTGTGTGTGTGTGTGTGTGTGCGCGCGCGCGCGCATTTTGCATGCGTGTGTTGCTATAACAAATTCCATTTTAATTGCCAGTAGTTTTACACCTAAATATATTGCGATAACATAATTGTGTTATATTTACTTTTTAAAATACTGTCTTATGAGCGAAAGAGAACTGAAATCATGCTCCTCATGAAGGTTTCTTTTTGTTGGCGTATATTGGGAACAGAGACATAAACTCATGCACAGGTTTAATTTTGATGGTTGGCAGATCAGAGGAAGGCATTCTCCTGTATCCCTTGCCTGTGCTCTGTCGACAAGGATCTAGGTCAGATGTTCGAGCAGGAAATTACCTGGAACATATTGAAGCAGGCCCTCTGGGCCATTGTTCAGCAGAGGTTAATAGAGTCTCTGAAGTTAATAGAGCCAAATATTAGTTGGGGGAGAGCAAAGAGAGTAGTAGAAAGAAGACATACAAATAGTGGCTATTACTGGTGACCATTGAAAGTATAATTCTGGTAAAAAAAATACTATTCATTTATCTTTTATCCCGTGTCTTTAATAGATTTATTTGGGTTTTTCTTGTCAGTTTTATTTACTGAGTCAAACCCTTCTATCTTGGTGTAGCATTTCTTATTTTTATCTGTTTCATCTAAAGTGGTTAAATTTGTCATATATGATTTATTTTGTCTCTTTTGACGTGGAGATGGGAGCAGGCAGGGGAGGCACAAGTCAAAAAACTAGGCAGAGGAGAGCAGAACTTTCTTAATGCTGAGCAGAACAGAGCAGGCACCAGGCAAGGAAGAATGGGGAGCAGCTGGCAATGGGCAGGTTGAAGAAACTACTTCAGGAAAAAGAAATCAGAGTGGCATATGCAAAAAGAAGGAAAATCAGATAATTGAGCATAACCAATAAATACAAAACCATAAAAGTAGGACTAGGATTGAGACTTAAATTGAGAAAAATATGAGTGTTCAAAGTATATAGCAAAAATAAACAAAGAGCTGTGCACAGAGGATTTAGAATACTATAAGACCACAAGACATAGGAGCAGAATTAGGCCATTCAGCCTATTAAGTCTGCTCTGCCATTCTATCACGGCTGATTTATTATCCCCCTCAAATTCATTTTCCTGCCTTTTCCTCATAATCTTTGACATCATTACTAAACAAGAACCTCTCCACCTTCACTTTAAATATACCCTATAACTTGGCCTGCACAGCCAACTGCGGCAATGAATTCTACAGTTTCACCACTGTCTGGCTAAAGAAATCCCTTCTCATCACTGTTGTAGAGGGACATCGTTCTATTCTGAGGCTGTGCCCTTGGGTTCAGGACTCCCCACTATAGGAAACATTCTCTCAGCGTCCACTCTATCTAGGCCTTTTGATATTCAATAGGTTTGAATTCCACCCCCCCCCCCCAGTTCTTCTAAACTCCAGCAAGTACAGGCCAAGAGCCATGAAATGCTGCTCATACATTAACCCTTTCAATCTCAGGATCATTCCCATGAACTTCCTCTAGAACTGCACGAATGCCAGCACATCCTTTCTTTGATAAGGCGCCGAAAATTGCTTACCATAATCCAGGTGCAGTCTGACCAATACCCAGAAAGAGATTTAAATATGTTTGCTTCTATCCTGGGCCAGCAAATGTAATCATAAGTTTCTGAGAAAAGTTTCAGTCAGTATCTTTTTCAGTCTTCAGGCACTTTTAAAATGTAGGAGTTTAAATTTTAATAGCACACCCATTTCACGTTTATACGTGAATTATTATGGTTGCTACTTTGATGTAGTACTATCCAGGGTAAGAAGCAGACCAACACCATTTTCCACAAGGCACCCAATGATAACCTCCATCTAAGTGATGCTAACTATTCGCTAAAACTGTCCTCCAGCCCGACTCGGTGATTGCAAGGGTCTGAGGAAGAAAACAAATGCAGAGAAGAGTTATGGAAAGGGCGTGTTAGGGAATGACTATGTGCGATGAAAGAAACTCCCAACTCTTAGGGCAATTCTGGAGTTAGGGTATATAACAAATAAGACCATAAGACCATAGGAGCAGAATTAGGCCATTTGGCCCATCGAGTCAGCTCCGCCATTTCATCATGGCTAATCCATTTTTTTCTTCTCAGCCCCAAATCTCCTGCCTCCCCCTCCCCATTACCCTTCAGGCACTGATCAATCAAAAATATGTCCCGAATAAAGACTTATCTACCAGCTATGTCCGTCTGGTGGCTTTGTTCATAATCACAACATCTACTATCTTGATCTGTAACAGATGGTGGAAGGCTAGAAGGCTGGTTGGAGATCGACCCTATGGAATCCATGCTGTGATAAGTCGAACATGACCCACACGAAGAAATCTTAAGGTCCACAGAAGTGACCTGAACATTTGTCCACAAGGGTGAAGGCATTTTCTGGTAATGGCTAGGTTACCAAAATTACCAGTCCCCAGAACTGATCATATGGATAACTCTTTCAAAATTTCCTTACCTCTAATTAGAATACACCACAATCATTATAGTTGATTTGTCAGCGTAATAACTCAAGGGCTTGGTTAACAATCCAGAGACTCTAGTTCAAATCCCACCATAGAAGTAGCTTAGTAGTCATCATTACAAGATACCAGTTGCTTTGCATTTTAGTTGCAGATTATTGGCTGAATTTGATTGAATTGATGAGAGCATTGTGTAACAAATACATAAAGCGTACACCTGTGTATGTATAATTAATCGTTCTGAGTTCTCTTCCATAACACTTGCTTCTCATAATTCTACAACAATCAGTTAGGTTACATAAAGGTGGCTGTAGTGGGAAATGGAAATGTCAAAACTAGCACTTTTCTGACCACCTCCCTGATGCTATGAGTTGAACCTTCCTGCACAAGCTATTCGAGATTCACTTCAGTTTACATCTGATAGGAGCAAAGGAAATAACTGAGAATTGGTCCCTTTTCTATAGTTTGAATGAGTGAATGGAGGAAAACTTTTAAAAGATTACCTTCTTACTCATTGCTTTCCTATTTGTATTCTGGTTGAGAGTAGCTACATGAGCTGCCATCGAAAACATATCTGCTTTATTCTGACTTCTTCACCCTTCCTTCCTAGTCCTGAAGAAGGGTTTTGGTCCAAAACATCAAATGTTCTTCAGGGAAGAAATCAGCCATCTTCACCTGCTCTGACCTACTTGTGATTTCAGACCGACTAAAGTCACTGGCTCTGAACTTCCCTCGGATATGCTCGAGCAAGCCGCTCAGTTATATCAGAATCAGAATTAGGTTTATTATCACCGGCATGTGTCATGAAACTTGTTAACTTAGGAACAGCAGTTCAATGCAATACATGATAATACAGAAATAAGTAAATCAATCAATTACAGTAAGTATACATATGTATGTTGAGTAGGTTAAAAATAGTGCAAAAACAGAAATTATATATATCTTTTAAAAAGTGAGGTTGTGTTCATGGGTTCAATGTCCACTTAGGAATCGTATGGCTGAAGGGAAGCTGTTCCTGAATCGCTGAGTAAGTGCCTTCCAGCTTCTGTACCTCCTTTCTGAAGGTAACAATGAGAAGAGGGCATGTCCTGGCAGATGGGGTCCTTAATAATGGACATCACCTTTCTGAGGTACCGCTCCTTTAAGATGTCTTGGATACTATGGAGCTGACTAATATTACAACTTTCTGTAGCTTCTTTCAGTCTTGTGCAGTAACACCCCCCCCCCAATACCAGACAGTGATGCAGCCTGCCAGAATGCTCTCCACAGTACATCTATAGAAGTTTGAGTGTTTTAGTTGACAAGCAGAATCTCTTCATATTCCTAATGAAGAACAGCCTTCTTTATAGCTGCATCAATATGTTGGGACCAGGTTAGATCCTCAGAGATCTTGACACCCAGAAACAAGAAATTGCTCACTCTCTCCACTTCTGATCCCTCTATGAGGATCGGTTCGTGTTCCTTCCATCTTACCTCCACAATCAGCTCTTTCATCTTACTGACATTGAGTGCAAGGTTGTTGCTGCTACACCACTCAACTAGCTGGTATATCTCGCTCCTGTACACCCTCTCATCTCCATCTGAGATTCTACCAACAATGGTTGTACCATCAGCAAATTTATAAATGGTATTTGAGCTATGCCTAGCCACACAGTCATGGGGGTATAGAGAGAGTTGATCAGTGGGCTAAGCACACATCCCTGAGGTGCACCAGTGTTGATAGTCAGCGAGGAGGATATGTTATCACCAATCCGCACAGATTGTGGTCTTCCGGTCAGGAAGTCGATGATCCAATTGCAGAGGGAGGTACAGAGGCCCAGGTTCTGTAGCTTATCAATCAGGACTTTGTGAATGACGGTGTTAAATGCTGAGCTATAATCAGCAAACAGCATCCTAACATAGGTGTTTGTATTGTTCAGGTGATTTAAGGCCGTGTGAAGAGCGATTTACATTGTGTCTGCAGTTGACCTATTGTGGTGGTAGGCAAATTGCAGTGGGTCCAGCTCCTTGCTGAAGCAGGAGTAGATTCTGGCCATGACTAACCTCTCAAAGCATTTCATATAGGTACTACTGGGCGATAGTCATTAAGGCAGCTCACACTACTCTTCTTAGGCAGTACTTAATCAGTACTGCATAAGAAGAGTACTTAAAAGCAAAACTATTTTTTTAATTTTTTTGCTCAGCATAACAAAACTTTCAATTTACAGATACATTTACATTTCTTCCCCTCACAGATATCAGCTATGAGAACACTTCCGTCAAAATACAGACATCACCCCAACATCCTATACAAAAGCCCTTATTGGTATAGCAGACAGGTTTACATCTATTTACTGCAGAAAAGGTTGCCATGTTTTATGAAAGTTATTTGCTTTTGAGTGTACTATATATGTCAAAAAGTCCAAAGGAATGTAATCCATGATTAATTTATGCCAACCAAAAAGTCCAGGGGCCTTATCGGATATCCAACAAAGTAAAATGTTCTTCCTTGCACAAAAAGTCAGGATGTTAAAAAGTTTTTTCTGATGTGCATTAATAATACGACTGCTGGGTAAGCCTAAGAGAAAAGACACTGGGTCCAGTTCAAGCTCCATCTCAGAATCTTTTCCATTTCACTCAAAATATCACTCTAGTATGCCTGAAGTTTGGGACAAGTCCAAACACAGTGAGTGAAAGTTCCAGTATTTACTTTACATTTAGAACACAGTGGAGAAACCCCTGTCTTAAATTTCAGAGACGATCTGGATTCAGATGGGCTCTATGCAGAATTTTGAGTTGCAATGCTTTAGTTCTATTACAAACTGAAATGTTCTTTGCATTATCACAGATGTTTTCCCATGTTTCAGTTGTAATTTCTACTCCCAGCTCTTCCTCCCAGACCCTTCCCAACTGCTCAACCTCTCCACAAGAACATTCCCTCAGGGTGCTGTAAAAAGTACCAATAGAGACTTCACCCTTAGAACAAAACACCCCCTTTCCTTTGTCAGAACTATAGAAATCAGTTAACAATGATGTTTTTTTCTGTATATAATCTCTTATCTGAAAGAAACAGAAAAGATCCTTGCAACACACATCAAAGTTGCTGGTGAACGCAGCAGGCCAGGCAGCATCTCTAGGAAGAGGCGCAGTCGACGTTTCAGGCCGAGACCCTTCGTCAGGACTAACTGAAGGAAGAGTGAGTAAGGGATTTGAAAGTTGGAGGGGGAGGGGGAGATCCAAAATGATAGGAGAAGACAGGAGAGGGAGGGATAGAGCCGAGAGCTGGACAGGTGATAGGCAAAAGGGGATACGAGAGGATCATGGGACAGGAGGTCCGGGAAGAAAGACAAGGTGGGGGGGGCACCCAGAGGATGGGCAAGGGGTATAGTCAGAGGGACAGAGGGAGAAAAAGGAGAGTGAGAGAAAGAATGTGTGTATAAAAGTAAGTAACAGATGGGGTACGAGGGGGAGGTGGGGCATTAGCGGAAGTTAGAGAAGTCAATGTTCATGCCATCAGGTTGGAGGCTACCCAGACGGAATATAAGGTGTTGTTCCTCCAACCTGAGTGTGGCTTCATCTTTACAGTAGAGGAGGCCGTGGATAGACATGTCAGAATGGGAATGGGATGTGGAATTAAAATGTGTGGCCACTGGGAGATCCTGCTTTCTCTGGCGGACAGAGCGTAGGTGTTCAGCAAAGCGGTCTCCCAGTCTGCGTCGGGTCTCGCCAATATATAAAAGGCCACATCGGGAGCACCGGACGCAGTATATCACCCCAGCCGACTCACAGGTGAAGTGTCGCCTCACCTGGAAGGACTGTCTGGGGCCCTGAATGGTGGTAAGGGAGGAAGTGTAAGGGCATGTGTAGCACTTGTTCCGCTTACACGGATAAGTGCCAGGAGGGAGATCAGTGGGGAGGGATGGGGGGGACGAATGGACAAGGGAGTCGCGTAGGGAGCAATCCTTGTTGGGTATGTTAAACTTCTGTACTATTTGACTAAAAGACATCATCATTCCTTCATCAAACAAGTCTCCTAGATGGAAAATCCAAAGTTTAAATTCAGAATCCATTATGCCAGGTTGAAAATCTGGACTGCCGGTTATTGGAGAGAAGGGTGATATTTTCGTTGTGTTGCTCTCAATTTGTCGCACCACCCTCCAAGCTCTGACTGTATTAATTGTTATTGGATTGCGACACTGTTCCTTAACTAATTTCATCTTATTGAGGAAAAGCAAATTAACAAGAGGGCATTTTGCTTATGAAGCTTCAATGTCTAGCCAAACTGAGGAAGGGTCCCTGCAAACTCAGTCAACCACATTAGATAAAAAGGAACTTAATTGATATTTTTTGATGTCTGGAAAATCCAGACCCCCTAGACTACTGGGAAGCTGTAACTTGATCATTTTAATACAGGGTCTTTTTTTGTCCCAGATGAAAGAAATAAGCCAGCCATTTATTTTTTTAAGTATTTGTTGGGTAAAAATGACTGGAATCATTCATACTGGGCAGAGCAGACAAGGAAGAATGTTCATTTTGAGCAAGGATATTCGGCCAAGCCAAGAAATGGGAAGAGTGCTCCATCGCTCAAGATCCTGTTTGATTTTGTCAAATAACTGTGTAAAGTTAGCTTTGAACAATTCATCAAACGTAGGTATGATAAATATGCCTAAGTAAACAAAACCTGTCTGCGACCATTTAAAGGGGAGAACAACTGGAGTGTCAGGTACATGCTGCAGATTGCCCAGAGGCATAGACTCTGATTTAGTAAAGTTGATTTTATAACCTGAAAAGGTACTAAATGAATTGATGCATTGTATAAGGTGGTGCACTGATATAGCAGAGTTTGATAAGAAAATTAGAACACCATCCGCATACAATGTAATTTTATGTGACTTCAGTCCTATGTCTGGAGCAGATATTTGGTGATCTCGCCGAATAGCCTCAGCCAATGGCTCGATCACTAGTGTGAAAAGTAGTGGTGATAAAGAGCAGCCCTGCCGGCTGCCCCTCAGAATACTAAAATTATCCGGCTTAATAGCATTAGTGAGAATCACAGCCAAAGGGTCATTATAAAGAACCTTATTCCTTTTCAGCTGCCGCAAGCCTTGCTTCCACTAGAAGCTGCTGTTCCACAGCTTGTCGCTTCTTACTAGCAGAGTAGGAGATAATTAATCCCCTTGCATAGGCCTTAGCGGTTTCCCAGAGTATCGATGGACTACTAGCTGATTTGGAATTAATAGATAGGAAAGTTTTGAATTCGGAAGTAAAGTAAATCTATTATCTTTTAGAATAAAAGGATTCAGCCTCCAATGTCTAGATTGTGCTGAATTATCTTTGGGCTTAATATTTAAATATACTGCTTCATTGTCAGAAATAGTGATATTTCCAATTGTGCAGGATACAACCAAATCTAGGAGCATTTTGGGGGTTAGAAAAAAGTCTATTCTGGAGTAACACTCGTGTGGATTAGGAAAAAAATGTGAAGTCTTTTTCTGAGGGATGTAACAACCTTCAGACATCCAAAAGTCCTAGTTCTCCACATAAGCTCATGATTTGTTTGGACTGTGAGGAGAGCAATGGGGGACCACTAGGCACTCTGTCCATCAATGGGTCCATGAGACAATTAAAATCCCCACCTACAATAATGTTTTGTATTGAAAAGCTTGTAAGTTTGGAAAAAGCATCTATTAGGAATTTGAGAGGATGAGCTGCAGGGCAGTAAACTTTGAGAATACCATATTCCTCTCCATATATTGAAGCCTTAACAATCACAAATCTCCCATACTTATCCTTAATGCAGTCTAATAACCTAACAAAGTCCTGACGAAGGGTCTCGGCCTGAAACATCGACTGCACCTCTTCCTAGAGATGCTGCCTGGCCTGCTGCGTTCACCAGGAACTTTTATGTGTGTTGCTTTAATAACCTAAAAGGTAGGTTCTTCCTAATTAAAATGGCCACCTCCCTACTCCTGATGAAAAGATGAAAAATAGACTAGATCAAATCCACTCTGTTGCAGTTTTAGATGTTCTTTATTACTTAAATGTGTCTCCTACAATAAGACTATGTCCACCCTTTCCTTTTTCAGGTTTAGTAGGATTTTCTTTCTCTTGATTGGTGAATGACTCCCCTTAATGTTCCAAGTGCACAATTTTAATATATTACTGGTCATAACCCTTTATAACAATTATTTGACTCTGGAGGAGAAGAAACCCGACTTAAGATCAGCTGAGCAGCAATAAGTGAATTTTAAAAAAAACACAAAAAAAAAACAAAGTGCTAAAAGGGGATATCTGAACCTTCTAGCACCCCATATTCTGCCTCACTGCCAATATGGCATTTAACATAGTCAAAACTGAAAACAGGACATAATTTATCAATCCACCGATTTGTTACCGTCATGTTTAAGCTCCTTCAGTCTTGAGCAGCACCACTAATTTAAACAAATAATGAAACTGTATTAATCAAAACAAACACGTTACCCATCCTATAAGATGTCTTGCCGTCGAGTAATGAAAAGGTAAAATAAAGCGACCATTGAGCAAGTTGTCATCCATAGCCAGGGCTACACTATATATATATATATATATATATATATATATATATATGTATATATATTCTTTAGCCCAACGTGTCCACAAATGTTTTAGCTTTGTCAGGAGAATCAAGCATCTTGGTGGTCCCGTTGTAGGTGATCTTCAGCGCCGCTGGGTACAGCATAAAGTACTGGATTCCGGATTCTCTTAGCCACTTCTTTACCTGGTCGAATTCCTTGTGCTTCCAAATAACGCTGCCGAAAAATCTTGAAAAAACATAAGCCTGGATCCCTCATATATTAATGCCTGGGCATTCACAGCTCCTCGAAGCCTCCATCACTCTTTGCTTATCACCGAAATTTTGGAACCACATGAGGACAGGTCGAGGGCGTTTGTCTGGGCCCGGTTTCGGAGCCAGCGTACAATGAGCTCTTTCCACTTTGATGCATCCAGCCTTGGTTTCCAAATCAAGGAAATTAGGCAGCCAGCCCTCAAAAAAACTTTGCTGGTTGGCTGCCTTCTATACCTTCAGGTAGACCTCCTACCTCTATTCTCAAGATCATCGATATGGTCAGACAGGCTTTGAACTTGCTTTTCCAGCGCCCAGATGCGGCTCTGGGCTCAATCAGCTACAGTCTCTACCACGGAGACTCGGCCCTCGGTCTCGGTCGTTCTTGTATCAAGATTTTTAAGCTCCAATGTGTGGTTCTGGAGTGTTAGAGAGAGTGGACCCAGCTTCTCATCCATCATCTTGGATATGTTCTCCGTAACTTCCTGAATCACTTGACGAGAAGCAGGGTCCAACGTAAACACGAAGAATTCTGCAGATGCTGGAAATTCAAGCAACACACATCAAAGTTGCCGGTGAACGCAGCAGGCCAGGCAGCATTTCTAGGAAGAGGTACAGTCGACGTTTCAGGCCGAGACCTTTCGTTAGCATAGCTAGCAGCAGCTGGCTCCTCAGCCCCGGGCGAGTTCTCTGTGCAGTCCATCTTGGCTGCATTTTTAGTACCTTTCGATGGCATGGTGTTGAAGCATCTCAAAAAAAATACTCATCAAGGTTCACGTCATTAAATCCAACACTTGGGCATTTAAAAAATAGTTGAAACTTTTGGGCTTATATGTGAAATTATCAGTGTTGCGGTGCTGAGCTCAGCAAACCAGACCTTTCACTGCGCCGCCATCTTGAAAACCCCAACAGCAAAACTTTTAACTGGTACTTAAAAGCAAAGAAAGGCAAAAAGCAGGCAGATCACCTGACATCAACCCAAGCAACACGTAAGAACAAGTTCAAAGTAAATTTATTATCAAAATATGTGTATGTCACTGTATACTATCCTGAGATTCATTTTCTTGCAGGTGTTCACAGTAGGTACAAACACAATAGAATCAATGAAAAACTACAGAAAAACAGCTTACAGAATCCTCTTCCTAAATATGTCGGGACTAACATCAAAATAGAGCACAGTCTAGTCAAGGAACAGGACAGACAACTATGAGGACACAAAGCATTTAGAAAGGAATGGCCTAGTGGTACTCCAAGTTAATTCTCAACCTTAAGAAATCTGAGGGCATCGGATCAAAAATGGGCAAGGAATTGTTTTGCTGATTACCACATCCTGTTCTCCCTAGCTTTGCAGTAGAAGTCACAGATTTGTGAGGTACCATTTATAGATGGTCACACAGCAGCCACTGTACATCACAGAGGAGACATGAACTTTTAGGGTGGTGAATTTGGTGCTGGTCATTTGGGCTGCTTTTCCTGGATGGAAATGAGGAACCTCTGACTGACTTAAAAACTACTCCTTCCAAAGTTCTTCATTCACACAGTCTGGATTCATTATCACTTCGATGTTATGCATACACAGTATCACAATGAGATTGATGTTAACCTGGAGCAGTTTGCGGAGTAAGAATCAGCTCACAGCAACAGGAAATTGCTCAGCACAGCATCAGTGTGACACTTCCATTTCCCACACCACCCATCCTTGTGTAAGTTGCCGATTTAATGTAATTATTATTGAATTATGAGTAGTTAGTACTGTGAACAAGAATGCAGAACATGCCTCCGTTTAATCAGCATGGATAGATGGTTCACGTTGTTCATTACACTGTGTTCTTACCCATTCCATTTCTGCAGCAATTACTTCACTAACTGCATCTGTCACCAAAACAGGGAGACTCAAAGAGGTCACAGTGTGCTTAATGAAAATGACACACTGTAGTTGTGGGGGAGGGCTTTACTGGGGCCAGTAGAACTTCTAGTCTGAATCTCTGCTCTGCCTTGTTTGGGGCATTTGATGTCTTATTGGGTATAAAATATTTATTGCCAAGCACCAAAGTCCCTCGTCCTGAAGGGGCACCAAAAGAACATCATAATCACTCTTAGAGAGGGAGTTAGATATGGCCCTTGTGGCTACGGGGATCAGGGGGTATGGAGGGAAGGCTGGTGCAGGGTTCTGAGTTGGATGATCAGCCATGATCATAATAAATGGCGGTGCAGGCTCGAAGGGCCGAATGGCCTACTCCTGCACCTATTTTCTATGTTTTTTTTTAAATGACATTCAAAAATGAAAAATATTCACAAGCTATTATCATTGACTTATGAATAAACTGTGCAAATTCTCTCTTATAAGGAGCCAAAGAGTATAGTTAATTTTGACCAAGTAAATGCTGGGGACAGGATTTGCAGACCTACACAAGGAAGTAGGATCAGCATCTGACGAGGCATGAAGATGGGTGGTCAGGGTCAATAGGCAGTCCATAAATAACGATATAAACACATTAATTACCTGATAACAAGCTAATCATCACATTAGTTATGCATAATCATGGAATCTTTCATGCAATCAAGGCCAAAGACACGATAAAACACCAGAGATTACGTCTGTATTGCAGATGTGCAGAATAAATGCGTCTCACTGTTAGTCAAGCAGAAAAGATTAAGCAATTGTGTTACAATAGTGCCATCTGCTGGCAGACAAGAATGTTGTACTGTGAGTTGTTGTCCCAAGCAGAAACGCTGCCCTGAAATCAAATCTTTATATGCAGATCACACCTGACAGTCATTTTACCTGGGCCATATCACCTACTGATCCTTCCCAGATGAAATGTTGCCCGCTGGAAAACTGAGCAATCATATCTGTATTCAATTTAAAGTTCAATGTTCAAAAAAATTATCAAAATATATATATGTAACCGTATGATATCCTGAGAGCCATTTTCTGGTGGGCATTCACAGAAAGTACAAAGAAATGCAATAGAGTCAATGAAAAACTGCACACAACAAGACACTGTCCCAGAGACAACAAACTGTACAAATACAAAGAGCAAAACAAAACCTGTGCTGTTGGAGATGCTGTTGCCAATCCAAACTGACTGGGGTCTGCAAGTGAGGAAATCAAAGATCCATTTGTACAAGGGCATATCGAGGCCTCGGACTTGGAGCTTGTTGATTAGTTTTGAGGGGATGATATTATTGAATGCTGAGCTGTAGTCAACAAAGAGCATCCTGATGTATGCCCTGTCATTGTCCAGATGTTCCAGGGCTGGATGAAGAGCCAGTGAAAAGGTATCTGCTGTTGACCTGTTGTAACGGTACGCAAATTGGAGCAGATCCAAGTCGCTGCTCAAGCAGGAGTATATATATGTTTTATCACCAACCTCTCAAAGAACATCATTGCGAAGGATGTAAGTGCTGCCGGACGATAGCCGTTGAGGCAGATCTCCACGTTCTTCTTGGTCACCGGTGTAATTGAAGCCTGTTTGAAGCTCCAGCCAATTGATCAAGACAGGACTTCAGTACTTGGCCAGGTACCCCATCTGAGCCAGATGCATTCCATGAGTTCACCCTGCTGAAGATTGTTCTTTCGTCAGCCTCAAGGACTGAAATCACAGGGTGATCGGGAGCTGTGGGACATCTGTGCTAAGTGTATATCTAACGGCATTTGTAGTTATCAGCTGTCACACTTTTCTTCTGGGAGGCATTTTCTCTGATGTGTTGCTTTCTGGTGAGGACAGCTCTTTAAATAATCCTTCAGCCTTTCTCCACGCCATCTTGTATGTGCTTTACCCCATTACCACCCCCCCCAAAACTTCTTCCGCAGCAACGTTTCCCCAAGAAGTATAATCCTCAATTCCCACCCCTTTCCCTGATATCCCCATCTCCTAAACCACTTACTCATTCAAGGCTTGTGTGTAAGGAAAAAAATCTCTCACAGAGGAAGCACTGCACTTCTTGAAATCTCATTTTTCCTCAGATAATGTGGCAAAGGAGGGCCCTGGTTGTAATCAATATGGTGATGACATATCCAAATCTTGATGCCCCTTGGTTGACTGATTGACTAAAAAATAAATTCAGATTTGGGCTCCATATGTAAGAGAGGATGTGCTGGAATTGCACAGTTTCCAGCGGAGGTTTAAGGGAATGATCCTGGGAATGCATGTGTTAACATATGAGGAACATTTTAATGGCTCTGGACCTGCACTGACTGGAGTTTAGAACGATGAGGGGGAATCGCTGAAATTGACCAGATATTAAAAGGCCTAGACAGAATGGATGTGAAGAGAATGTTTCCTATAGTGGGTGAGTCTAGGACCAGAGGACACAGCCTCAGAATACAACAACATCCATTTAGAACAGAAATGTGAAAGACTTTCTTTAGGCAGAGGGCAGTGAATCTGTGGAATTCATTGCTGCGGAGGCTAAGTCATTAAGTATATTTAAAGCAGAGGTTGATAAGCTCTTAATTAGAAAGGAAGAAAGCAGGAGAATGGGGTTAGAAGGAAAGTAAATTGGCCATGATCAAATGCTGTAGCTGACTTGATGGGCCAAATGGCCTAATTCTACTCCAATGTCTTATAGCCTTAAGCTCCAAAAAAATGACAAAATTTGTTGTTTCATTTGCACAAACCTTGTCCATCCCCTAAACCTAATGTTGGCCTTAACTGTTAAATGATGAGTTAGTTTGTCATCGCTGATAAGATATCTAAATATGAGAGAAAAATATCCTGTAGGAACACACCTCTACTTACAACATTGGATTCATTGGGAAAAGATAACCTTACAGGGTACTGAGGTTCACAGAGGTTTGCTAGGATCACAACTGCTCCATAATACGGGGGCCACCGGTACTTCATAATTTCACCCTCCTGATAATTTTGTATATCTCTATCAGGTTCCTCTCAGCCTCCTCTGCTTTTATGACCACTCTGCTGTGCAATATCATGAGATATCTTACTAAAATTTACGTAGATTGTTATCCACTCATAGAATGCAGTTAGTCAGTTATAGCTTTTCCTGACTGGTCTGATTAATCTGTACATAAGAATGGATTCAAACATTTATCCACTGCAGAAGTTAAATCAACTGTTCTGTAATTATTTAGTTTAATCCTCTTTTTTTTTCCTTTTTTTAATCAACAATACAACATTAGCAGTCCAGTCTTCTGGAACCATTCCTATAGGTAAAATAGACTGAAAAACAGTAATCATAGTCTCAGCAATTTCCTCCTTTGCTTCTTTAGAATAGGTTAGGATATATTTCATTTAATCTTGGTGATGATTCTCGTTTTCAAAGTTGACAAAAATCAATATTTTTTTCTTTTAAGAGTTCATCCCTCCCAAGGATATGATTAAGCTAGAGAGGCACAGAAAAGTTTCTTGAGGATGTTGCTGAATTGGAAGGCTTGAGATATGAGGAGAGAATGGACAAGTTTTCTCTGCAGCATAGGAGGCTGTGGGGTGACCTTATAGTGATTTATAGAATTGAGGGGCATAGATAAGGATGATGGTCATAGTCTTATTCCCAGGGTAAAGGAGTCTGAGACAACATAGGTTAAAAGCAAGAAGGGAAAATTTAAAGGAGACTGAGAGGCAAGTTTTTCACACAGGCATGGAATGAACTGCCCGAGCAAGTGGTAGAGGCAGTTCACTGATTCTTGAGAATTTGGATAAAACAGCTTTTAATTTTGAAAAGAAAAAATTTTAATTGTTAAGAAATCTAAACTTATATGTTTATAGAACAAGGTCTCAGCAATCAAGCAATATTTCAGTGCAACCTCCTGATTTTGTAATTTTTTTCATAAAATATGTGTTTTTCCTGTCATTATTTAGTTTTTGTCAACACAGTCAGGCACAATAAAAAGTTAATTATTCCTATTTATTTAGTCTTATATAGATTTAGAGCTTTTAAATCATTCTGTCTACACCACAGGTACACATATATGTTACTAAATGTTGAATATTTACTTTTGTTCATTTTTTATACTATTCACGTGTACTCCTTGAAGAACTCCTACATCATGTAACTTTTATCATTAGCATTAAATATAAAAAATAACAATTTTGGACATAAAAAACACATTTTTAATTTTAAAGAGACAATTACTTTAATAAGTCAACTGTTTTGGAGGAACAGATTGGAAGCATATTCATTTAAAACAAAGGAAGTTCCATCTGACGGTGGTGACTGAGACCTGACGGTGGTGGCGGTGGCCAAATTACAACAAACAATTCCAAACTTTTCACCACTCAAGTCAATACTTCCTTGTTTAACAACTTTATTTAACAATTTGGTACAACAAATAACAATTTGTCATGTACATTTTATCCTTCTGTAAATATTAACAACAACCGTAAACAGCAAAATAAAAGCTACAGTACAACTGCAACGTTTAAGCATAAACATCAGAAAACACAACAGGAACTAAAAAAAAATTCCATCCATTTCAGGGCTCGAAAATCTTCGAAAATGTTCAGTCAGCTTTATCAGGAAGTAGACGATTAATATGCTCCTCCTCTATGAAGTCCATGACTTCAGCAGACAGCTGGTAGATCTCCCTCACCTTGCTTGCATGACCCGGTGATGATGCCTCCATCAGTTTGACCAGAATATCTTCAACTGGTACGAAGCACATATCCTTCCCACCTGGTTTTGGATGGAAGCGCGTGTTGGGCCCATGAGAGTGGAAAAACTCCACCTGAACATCTTGATGATGAGCATCCACAGCGACAGCCTTTGCTAACCACCAGTTTTGGTCATAAGTGACTGCAAGCCAATCTCCACAATTAATGACACCGGCAGATATATCTGTCGTATTTCTAGTTTTCTCTCGTTGCCAATGTTTTTTCACTTTGTTCCAATCTTTTATTATCTCTTGAAGTTTATTTTTCAAAGCTTTCATCTCTGTCAAGTATCTTGCTCTTGTTTTCTTTCTTTGCCTTTCTCCTGCTATAGACTGTCTACTGCGACTGGCTCCTGTATAGTCTGATCCAATGGACTATCTGGGGGAGTTTCTGGGCATTCTGGGCCCTTTCTCTTATGCTCTCAACTCTTGCTGTCTACGTTTCCACACCTTTCTCTTACTCCTCTTTTCCCTTTCATTCAAATCACTGATAGTCTTTATCTTCCTCTACTCTCTTCTTCCATCTTTGCTTTTCCTTTCTCAGGTATTCCTCCTTTAACTCTGGCTCACTATATATTTTCTCTCTCTGCTTTTTTTTGGTATTCCCTGTTTCTCTCCTTCGCTCCTCCATTGATAGCTGCTGCCTAGCCATAACTTCCTAAAATACATAAAAGGAAGGTCAGAATTTAATGGAATTACTATGAAATTGTGCAAAATTACTATGAATTTAATTACATTTAATTTGGTGACATTTTATAAAATGATTATCAAATGGTGCAACTAAATTCATTTATGGTTTTAGTCATTGGGGATACATATAGTAAGGAAATATTGTAGGCCTGTGTGTGGAAGAAATAAAGGGGAAATTATGAATATTATAAATAAAGAGGTTAATGAAACATTACTATTTATTATGATCATAAATTATATTCAAGCCTCGATTGAGGATGATTTGGATGTTTCTGTCAACACCAGACATCTCACCTCTCCCGGAACTTGCAGGAGTCTCCCGCATATTAATAGTGGCTCCCTGATGCCCGCAAATTATATACAATATCACGGAAATCAATTTTTTTGAGAGCGAGTGAGAGAAAAGCAAGAGAGAGCGTAAGGGCGACCATGAGAGACAGCATGCGCAAGAAAGCGAGCGAGAGCGAAGGCAAGCAAGCGAGCGAGAAAGAAAGCAAGAGCGACCACGAGAGAGAGAGAGCGCGCCCTGGCAGAGTGTTCCAAAAAAAAAGTACGTCATCCCAAACTACACTAAAGTGTACCCCTGCCTAATAGGAGTCAAAATAACGACAGTGTTGTTTACTGCACTGTTTGCAACAGTGACTTTTCTATTGCCCATGGTGGGTTAAGACTGTAAAAGACATGTTGAGGTGAGTTTAACAGGTGTCATTCATTCCTTAGCATAGCTAACTTTAATTAAACTAGCTGGCCAGCTGCTAAGGAGCTACTCTATTGCAGACATCCCACCTCTCCCGGGAGTCTCCCGAAAATTGATGGTGCTACCTCCCTGAAATCAGTTTTTGCAGGGTGGGATGTCTGCAACACCGTCAAACCATGTGTCACCACCGTCAAACCATGTGTCACCACCGTCAAACCATGTGTCACCACCGTCAAACCATGTGTCAACACCGTCAGACAGAAAACCTGACGGCATTGACATCCCACGGTGGTGACAAAAACACACTTCTTTACATGACATACAACAGCTGTATACAGGAGACATCTTGTTTTCCCTCTGTTGCTAGCTACCTCTGGCCTCCACTTAAAATGCATAAGGTTATGCCATAATTTAAATTAATTCTTTCTATACAAAAGAGACAGTGTTGACACGTCATGGTTGTGACAGTAGCAACATCAATAAATATGTAAAAATTATTGAAAAAATAGCAAACTTACAGGAGCTTGTTTGACCTTGTTTCATTCAGCAGATGTGGGTGGAAAGGGGGTCCTCAGGAATATAGTTGACCACGTGGTTGCCTGATTTTTTTTATATAAATATCTGACGGTGCTGACAAAAACTTGGGACACCTATTGAGCAACCAAAAAATAAGAGTAAATATTGTTGAAAATTCACTGCTTTTAGTTTTAAAGAGGTTTCTCACTCTCTCATCTGGCATATGTATTATACATTTTAAATGATCTTTTCACACTTTTTATGAAATTGAAATGATAATCTCTTGTCTGAGGACAACTGATTTTGTAGGTACTGGGCTATCACATGATCATATAATTTATAAAATTAAAAACAAACATATGAAAAAATGCTGCATTTGTGCAAAAGACCCTCAGGTGATCAACCCTGATCACTTTAAATAAAAATATGTTATTCATTTTCAACGGAATTAGCACTTTTCTTAGTGGGACATGTTTTTGCTGAAATCCCAAGAATCAGTGAGTTATGGTTACATAGACAGGAAAAGTTTGAAGAGAAACAGGTCAAATGTAGGCAAAAAGAGCTAGCTTAGGAAGGCAACTCGGTTGACATGGACAAGTTGCTCTAGAGGAACATTTTCCATACTCTATTACTCTATGACTTAATATTTCCTACTTATTTGGATTATCTTTTGTGAAGAAAGTGGCAAGATATACCTTGAGAACATTCTTTAAATCCTTCATCATTATCTACATATTCCCTATTTTGATTCGCCCTAATTCTTCCTTTCATATTCAGTGACTCTTTACATTCTCATAAATCATCATTAATTTTTCTTTAATTTCCAGCGTCCTTTCATACTCATTTTTCCCTTCCTACTTTCCCATTAGTTTTCACCTCGAATATTCCCGGCTCTCTACTGTATTCTGGGCCAGTACTGGATCTAATCTTAGGGAAGGTGGCCCAGCAAGTTGTTGATTTATCAGTTGGAGAGCATTTTGGAGAGAGTAATTTTAACTTTGTAAGTCTCAAGGTAGTTACTTAAAAAGACATTAAGGTCCTGAACTGAGAAAAAGGCTGATTTCACTATCATAACAGACCACTACTACTACGTCGACTCAGGCTTAGGGGGCCGGCGTCGGGCAAACTGCCTTACAAGGTGCAAAACAAAAGACTGTGTGGTGCGCCACTCCTCACACAGACAGTAGGTGGCCGTTGACTCACAAAGAGTTCATCCGCCCTTTGACAGATTTTGTTTTTGGTCTACACACCCTCCTCCCTGATTAACCGAAGTGCACCGGGGGTGTGCCGGTTGAGTTGCCGACAACACGACCCGAGACAGGTCGTACTGGGCTAGGTGGTACCAGTAGCAAAGCAAGGCCCTGACCTGACATCAGAACAGAGAATCTGGCCGAAGTAGACGAGGGGCAGCTCCTTGCACGGTGGACTACATCAGACAAGTGACAGTCATTCAGAAGTAAAATAATGATAGTTCAGGGCCAGCGTGTTCCACGAGAGTGGAGGGTATGGATGGTAAGTCCAAAGAACCCTGGATGTCAGGGGATATTAAGGGATAGATGAACAAAAAGAAGTATTTTGCTGGTATTGATAACTGAAAATGGGGGAGGCCCAACAGAAGTATCAAAACTGTTGGGAGCTACTTAATAAAACTAGGACGGCAAATAGTGGGCCCAAAATATCACTGGTGAACAAGATGAAGGAAAATGCTGAAGATCTAATACGTATAATAAAGACATGAGGGTGACCATACAGTCAGGCTCATTAAGGATCAAAACGGCAATGTGCATGGTGCCAAAGGATATAGTGAATTTCTGAATTCAAGGGGGCAAGTGATAAAATTCTACAACATACTATCAGTGGAAAAGCAAGGATTAATCAAAGATAGTCAACATAGTTCTGCCTGGTGGAGATCCGTCCTGACAAATTTGCTTGCATTCTTTGAGGGGGTAGCAATGATGATGAGGGCAATGCGGTTGATGTAGTTTATGTCAAGTTCAGTAAGGCCTAAGGCAATGATTTAGTCACAAACAAGAGAGAATCTGCAGATGCTGGAAATGGAAGCAACGCACACAAAATGCTGGAGGAACTCAGCTGGCCAGGCAGTATCTATGGAAATGAGTACAGTCAATATATCAGGCTGAGACTCAGGCAGGACAGATTTATATGGGATACTGGCCTAACAGGTTACGAATGGATAAGACGATGAAGAAGTCATGTGATATGTTTACTTCTAGTAGCCAGGAAAATAGAAGAAAATAGCAGTTATGGCTCCACTTTGCAAAACTTTTGTAGGACCTAAGCTGAATGTATTGTGTACTATTCTCATTGAAAGAGTTGCTGTAGCTTTGTTCATAAGATGTTTTGTATCTTGCAATAAAATTGTGCTAATGTTTAGAGAATGAAATACACACCGGATCTCATCTTAACTAACGTGCATATCAAATCAACGTATTTTTGGTCAAAAGCAAAACTCAACAGATGCTGGGAATCTAAACTAAACATCATAAATGTCAAACAACACACATAAAATGCTGGAGGAACTCGGCAGGCCGGGCAGCATCTATGGAAATGAGTACAGTTGACGTTTCGGGCCGAAACTCTTCAGCAGGACATAAATGTCAAACTGGGCAGGAAGCATCTGAGGAGATAGAAATGGCTATTCTTCAGGTCAATGACCTTTCATTAAAACTGGGAAAGACTTGAATTAAGATGAGTTTTAAGTTGCAGAGAAGGTGGGGAAATCAGAGAGCAGAGGTCTATGATAAAGTGGGGACAAGAAGAGTTTGACATACACAGGTGCGTGTGGTGCTGGCTGTGTATCAGAAACCAAAATAACAGAAAAATGTAGCACGTGTGAGAAATTTTCTTCGTATTTCTAATCTTAATGAAAGTTAGAATGCATTAAATTGCTTACAAAGACCCCAAAGCATTTTAAATTTAAAAGAGCTATAAATAAATAAAATAATAGTTTTAGTGAATTGAATGTATGAAAAGGTTATGTAATAACCTTCTTCACTTCACTTCTAAGCAGAGACCATCAACCTCCCTGCTATTTGTTATGTCACCACTGACTAAACGTGCACTTGCATTAATTAAACAGTTTCAGATATACAGCCATTGCTTTCTTAACCTCACATTTATTGCTCCCACCCCCCACTCCTCTTTAGGTAATTTCAGATCTCATTTCTCCTTTTTAAAATCTACATTTCAGCCCCAGGCACACTTTTTGTTAACCACAAACCTTTAACACTCTCTTTCAGCAAGAACCACCCCAACAAACTCTTCTAGTTTCCATCCTAACATAGACCTTCCCTTTTGTTCGCTGCACCTTCTCATATTTCCTTTTCATTCTCCCATGCCATCTACTAATTTCCTGCAACTTAGAACTTACCTTATTTCTAAACTTCTCCGAACCTTATGAGAAGTCATCAGCCTGGAGGATTAACTTTGTGTCTCTCTTCACAAGTGCTGTTGGACCTGCTACTCATTTCCAGCATTTTATGAATCCAGTTCAAGCAACTTTTAAAATAAAGTCCATTTCTTATGTTATTTATATTATGTTTTGTAATGCCAACACACAAAATTAATTGAGAGCGAAGACAGAAGCACAGGAGAACGTGTCATAGTTCTCATTTTTACTTTAAATGACGTGCAGTTTTGACATGTTGGCAATATTTACAATATTACACAAATATTATTCTGAAATATTAAATATACAACACTCCTCCCTGCTTAACTATAAACTCCAACTCGATATAGAGTTCAACACAAATTATAAATAAATAAATAAACAAATGTTGTTTTTAATTGGACCCTTATGGGTGGTGTGTATGCATATTTTCCCTCATTCTCGGGTCTGGTACCTGGGAGCTTCAGTGCTCAGTGCAGTATCATTGCTGTTCCTAGTAGTGTGCCTTCTGGACCGCGATCTCAGATGTTGTTGTGGAGATTTGCTGGAGCCACTCTCCCAATCCAGGTGTCACGGTTCCAAGTGCTCCTATCACCACCAGGATTGCTCTGGCTTTAACCTTCCTCATCCTTTATGTAGTGGATGGGAGACACTGTCCAAGATGGCATGCAACTTGGACAGCATCCTCTTTTCAGACACCACCGTCAGAGAGTCCAGTTCCATCCCCACAACATCACTGGCCTTACGAATGAGTTTGTTGATTCTGTTGGTGTCTGCTACCCTCAGCCTGCTGCCCCAGCACACAACAGCAAACATAATCGCACTGGCCACCACAGACTCGTAGAATATCCTCAGCATCGTTTGGCAGATGTTAAAAGACCTCAGTCTCCTCAGGAAATAGAGACGGCTCTGACCCTTCTTGTAGACAGCCTCAGTGTTCTTAGACCAGTCCAGTTCATTGTCAATTCGTATCCCCAGGTATTTGTAATCCTCCACCTTCTCACTGACCCCCTGGATGGAAACAGGGGTCACCAGTGCCTTAGCTCTCCTCAGATCTACCACCAGCTCCTTAGTCTTTTTCACATTAAGCTGCAGATAATTCTGCTCACACCATGTGACAAGGTTTCCTACCGTAGCCATGTACTCAGCCTCATCTCCCTTGCTGATGCATCCAACTATGGCAGAGTCATCAGAAAACTTCTGAAGATGACAAGACTCTGTGCAGTAGTTGAAGTCCGAGGTGTAAATGGTGAAGAGAAAGGGAGACAAGACAGTCCCCTGTGGAGCCCCAGTGCTGCTGATCACTGTGTCGGACACACAGTGTTGCAAGCACACGTACTGTGGTCTGCCAGTCAGGTAATCAAGAATCCATGACACCAGGGAAGCATCCACCTGCATCGCTGTCAACTTCTCCCCCTGCAGAGCAGGGCGGATGGTATTGAACGCACTGGAGAAGTCAAAAAACATGACCCTCACAGTGCTCGCTGGCTTGTCCAGGTGGGCATAGACACGGTTCAGCAGGTAGACGATGGCATCCTCCACTCCTAGTCGGGGCTGGTAGGCGAACTGGAGGGGATCTAAGTGTGGCCTGACCATAGGCTGGAGCAGCTGCAGAGCAAGTCTCTCCAAGTTCTTCATGATGTGGGAGGTCAATGCCACCGGTCTGTAGTCATTGAGGCCGCTGGGGCACAGCGTCTTCAGCACAGGGACGAGGCAGGGCATCTTCCACAGCACAGGAACCCTCCGGAGCCTCAGGCTCAGGTTGAATACATGGCGAAGTACTCCACATAGCTGAGGGGCTGCATACCTGCATCCAGCTGGAAGCCTGAGAAAAGTTTATTTGTCACTTATGCCAGGAAAACTCTAGATCCTTTTTCAAACTGTATGCCTTTAAATCCAATGTACTCAGCAAAATTGGCACTTATTTTTATTGGCTATTTAATTTGCTTCAAAATACTGCTCAGTTCACTCGGAATATATATTCCAGTTATCTCTTCTGCAATCGAACACAACTACCTTTTCAATGCAGCCAGCCATTTCCACTTATTTTTATTTATAATTATTATCACCCAGAACTCTCTGTTTATGATCCTATGAATCAGTTCATTTTCTGTTTTTTTCAAATTCAATCATCTTTCCTTTTCCAAAAAAAAAATGCATGCTGTGCTTTGTTTTCACTCAATCATTTCTCACTACGTTTTTTTTTTATACACAGTCATCTCACTGCACTTCAACAGGTAGGTAGTCATATCAGGCTTATTTACAACTTCCTCTTCACCACTGTTACGTTTTGTAGCTCCAAAACATAAAACTAATTGAAAGCAAAAGGACGAGCCTTAGTTTTCATTTTTACCTTAAGCAAGGTGCACACTTATTACTTGGTGGTGTGATGCCATATGCCATTCATGTACTTTTACATGTAACCTGTAACGAATTATTTAAACAGCAAAGAAAGCTTAATCAAGCAATATATTTACAATATTAGTCAAACATTAATGAAATATTAAATACTCAACAGTGTCCTATTAGTGAGTGAATAAATTAAAGGGATATTCTACAAAGCAGTTTGAAATTAATTCTGCATGCATCATACCCTTCCAGAGTGAAAAACTGAGATGATATGTCTGATGTTTGCTGTATTTGGAGTCAATTAAAAAGATTCCTAAACCTTTGTAAAGGCCTGTGCATCAATATTTAACTAACTAAAAGGATCACATACCATTAATCTAAATTAGAAGCAGAAACCCATGAACTAATAAGGACCAAATGTTATTCATATAAATGACTTGGATGAGAATGCACAAGGCTTGATCAGTAAGATTACAAATGACATGAAATTAGAACTTGTTGTTGATCGTAAAGAAGGCAATCATAGATTACAGGGGGGTGTTGATCGATCAGGGAAATGGGTGAGGAAGGGCAAATGAATTTCAAAGTCAAAGTTATGTTAGAGTTTATTGGCATATGCACAAGTCCATGCATATGCAGCATTATCACGGGCAAACAGTACACAGGTAAGCATGAGATAATGCATTTTTAAAAGTCAAACCAATGTAGCACTTATACAATGAACGATAGGGCACTAGAGAGTGTAATGGAACAGAGGATCCAAGATGTATCAGTGCACAGTTCATTGAAATCAACTTCGGAGGTAGACAGGGTGATGAAAAATGCAGTCAGCGTCGTTGCCTTCAATAGTCAGGTCATTGATTACAGGATTTGGGACATTATGTTGCAGTTGTATAAGTCTCTTGAGATGCTACACTTGAAATAGAGTTTTGGTCACCCTGTTATAAGAAAGATGTGATTCAAAGTTCAAAGTAAATTTATTATCAAAGTACACAAAGGTCATCATTCTCTCACTTCTCTCAATCACAGTAAATACAAGAAACACAATAGAATCAATAAAAGACTGCACCCAAACGGAACAATCAACCTGCAAAAAAAGACAAACTGTGCAAATACAAAAAGAAAGAAAAGATGAAATAATAATAATAATGACAAATAAATAAATATTAGTAATAAATAGTGAGAACATGAAGAGTCCTTGAAAGTGTCTAGTTCAGTGATAGGCGAGTGAAGTTGAGTGAAGTCACCCCCTCTGGTTCAAGAGCCTGATGTTGAGGAGTAATAATCGCTCCTGAACCTGTGGTGCAGGTCCTGAGGCTCTTGTACCTTCTTCCTAATGGCAGCAGTGAGAAGAGAGGATGTTGGGGGTCCTTGATCATGGATGCTGCTTTCCTACAACAGCGCTCTATGTAGACGTGCTCAATGGAGGGGAGGGCTTTACTTGTGACAGGCTGTGCCACATCCACCACTTTTAGTAGGCTTTTCCTTACAAAGTCATTGGTTTTCCATACCAGGCTGTGGTGCCGGCTGTCAGTATACTCTCCGCCACACATCTGTAGAAGTTTGTCGAAGTTTTAAGTGACATCCCAAATCTTCACAAACTACTAAGAAAGTAGAGATACTGCTGTGCTTTTCTGTTAATGGCACTTAGGTGCTAGGCCCAGGTCAGATCCTCTGAAATTACCACTGTGTGAAATTTAAAGTTCCTGACCTTCTCCGTCTCTGATCACCCAATGATTTCTGACTCATGGACCTCCAGTTTCCTCCTCATGGTCAATAATCAGCTCCTTGGCCTTGCTGACATTGAGTGAGAGGTTGTTGTTGTTGTGGCACCATTCAACTAGATTTTCAGTCTCCCTCCTAATATGCTGATTTGTTACCACCTTTGATTCAGCCAACAGTGGAGTCATTTAGCGAGTTGTGGTACGGCATTGGAGCTGTGCTTACCTCACAGTCAAAAATGTAAAGCAAGTAGAGCAGGGAGATAAGCTCACAGCCTTGTAGTGCACCTGTGCTGAGGGAGATTGTGGAGGAGATGCTGTTACTGATCCAAACAGACCGGGGTCTGCAAGCGAGAAAATTGATGATCCGGTTGCACAAAGAGGCTTATTGATTAGTTTTGAAGGGATGATATTATTGAATGCTGAGCTGTAGTCAATGAATGGCATCCTGAATTATGCATCTTTGCTGTCCAGATGTTCCAGGATTGAATGAAGAGCCAGTGAGATGGCATCTGCTGTTAACTTGTTGTGACGGTAGGCACACTGGTGTGGTCCCAAGTCACTTCTCAGGCAGGAGTTGATACGTTCCATCACCAACCTCACACCACAGTGGAGATAAGTGCTACTGGATGATAGTTATTGAGGCAGGCCACCATGTTCTTCTTAAGCAGTGGTATAATTGAAGTTTGCTTGAAGCACGTGGGTACTTCAAGCTGCTAGAGCAAGAGATTAAAGATATTGGTGAACACTCCAGCCAACTGATCAGCAACAGCTCTCTCGTACTCAGTCAGGCACCCGGTCTGGGCAAGATGTTTTCCGTGGTTCACTCACCGGAACAATGCAGTCACATTGCCCTCAAAAATTGAAATCACAGGGTCATCGGGGGCTATGAGAGCTCCTGAATGTGCCACAAAAAGTATTGAGTTCATCTGGGAACAATGTCACTTGGGTTTCATTTTGTAGGAGGTGATAGCATCCAGTCCCTGCCACAGCTGTCTACATTTCAGTCCATTATTGAGATGCCACAGTAGATAAATACAGAACCAACATCAGGGATGAGGGCCAAATATGATTCAAAGAATTGGATTTTAGGAAGTCTGTTGATGATTAAAAAAATAGGATAATGAGCTATGAGGGAAATGTGGAATACCTTCAAGAGTTTGTGCTCAGGTTAAAAGACTAGACTAGGTATAGATTGCAAACATGTTGGTAATAAAGAAGGCGAGTGGTGTTTATGCTCCTGTGTTCCAGTGATATGGGTATAGAGATCAAGATAAAATCTTCAGCAAGGATTGAACATGAGGATGTAAAACTCGTGTTGCACATTTAACTTCAAATTTCAATTTGCATGCCACTCCTCACATTTCTCAAGGAAAATTCATCTGCATCATAGTTTCGGGTTTTAGCCTGGATCTAACTTTAAACAGCATAACAACAGGGAGTGCAGTTCCAAGCAAGTTACCTTGCAGGTAGGATGCTATAGAAATGCAATGGCTTACAATCCTTTCAGTCTGTCTCTGGTTATCCACTCTTGAATGTTACAAGATAATAGCGATCAACAATTTAAGATGACATTCATTTTGTCAATTGACTTGCTATTAATTGTTGATTCACAAACCACTTTGGAAATTAATTATTAATTAGGGTTTAAATACCACAAACTGAGGACTTCAATAAAATACTAAAGAATATTTTTAGAACATAAAACATACATCACAGGAACAGGCTCTCTGGACCACAATGTCTGTGCTGAACACAGTACCAAATTAAACTAAATCTCTTCTGCCTGTACATGATATACACTGAATGGCCATTTTATTAGGTACACCTTTACACCTGCTCATTAATGCACATATCTAATCAGCCAATCAGGTAGCAGCAACTCAATGCATTAAACATGCAGACATGATGAAGAGGTTCAGATATTGTTCAGACCAAACATCACAATGGGAAAAAAGTGTGATCTAAGTGTCTTTAACCATGAAATGATTGTTGGTGCCAGACAGGGTGGTTTGAGTATCTCAGAAACTACTGATGTGGGATTTTCATGCATAACAGTCTACAGAGAATGGTGCAAAAGGCAGAACAGAACATCCAATGAGCTTCAGTTCTGTGAGCAATTAGCCTTGTTAATTAGAGGGCTCAGAGAAGAATGATCAGACTGGCTCAAGCAGCCAGGAAGGCAAAGTATCTCAAATAACCACGCCTTAAAACAAAATGGTTGTGATACATCTAGTGTAGTGCGTAGTGTGTGTCACTCTCACTTTCAGCTTCTACCACTAGCTAGTAGTCTTGTGAAAAGGAGAGCTGAATATGTAAGTCTCTCCCTGCTAGTACATAGCCTCTTTTAGTGCCACCTCACTGGTGACACACGGAAACTGATTTTCTTTCGGACTCGGGCTGAGCTGCAGAGGACGAGGAGAAGATCTGGCCCCTGCACACAAAGCACACAGATCCACCAGTATGTGGACATGCCCTGGCGCTTGTGAAGCTATGGGTAAATAGCCCCACTGCCTTGTTGGCAGCTGCAAGAGAGACAAAGTCTATGGGAGTAAACCCAGAGAGCTAATCCAGAGTGGAGCCCCTAAGGCAGCTGGATGTCATTGAACATCCTTCCGGCAGATCCTGCAGCCAAGCTGGTGACAAATGTATTGCTTCATAAACTTTCCTTTAGACTACACCGGTGAGGCTGAGAGGGGGATCTCAGGATCTCCATACCTTCTGCCCAGGCTTGTCATCGTGATCACCATCACCCATTGTCCTTCGAGGCAGAAGGATGCCAACCACCACCACAAAGGGCGTGCAGTAGAGCATCTCTGAATGCACAAGACGTCAAACCTTGAAGTGGAAGGTCACACAGAGTTCCACTCCCTTACCTAATAAAATGGCCGCTGAGTGTACAGTATACCCTTTCCCTTCTTAGTCATGTGTCTATCTAACTGCCTTTTAAACATTACTATCGAATCTGCTTCCACCACTATCCCTGACAGCCTGTTCCAGACACTGTATAAAAAAACTCACGCTGTACCTCTCCTTTAAACTTTCTCCCTCTCACCGTAAAAGCACGTCCTCTGGTACTTGACATTTCTACCCTTGGAAAACCATTCTGACAATTTTGTTTACGGCTTTTCATAATCATACATGTTCCTGATGTTTATAAGGTAACATTTTATCTTCCATTTGATTGAATTTCATACCTAACAGAAAGCAAGGACATATTTGATTAAAACCAACAGAATACTCATGGCCACACCCTTAATACATCAAAAAAGGAACATGTAATGAAAACAGAACCGACATTACTAGTTGGCCCAAAGGCCTATATCTGACTACATTGTTCTATGATTATGTCAAAAATCCATCAATCAACTTCACGCAATGCATATTGATTTATTTTTCACTGAATCCAAATTTATCTTATTTTAATTAAGTACTTATCCTGAATATTTTGGTTTCCTGAATCCTATTTTGCACCACAGTCAGGGAATAATACATTTGATTCATGATTGTTGTATAATTGTTACCACTGCATGTACAGTAATTCAGTAATATAATGAAAATCCCAGTTTCCTTGGGCTGCGTAAGTCTAGGAAACACACACTCTGCTCCCTCCAAACCCAGGAGACTGGGATGTCAGGAACACAACCCAAAAACCTGTTCCTCTGATTGGACGGCTCACATTCCAAAACACCCGTTATCTCTAACCATAATCCAAACATCGCTTTGACAGAAAGAGCATTACGTTAGCAGTGAGACCTTTTCCAGGGTGTTGCATAATGTGGTGTAACAATGATTTGTTATTCTTTAACCTTCTGCCTGCTTTTATTTTCACCAGCTTCAGCTTTATCTCTTTTTTAACATCTTCTCGTCGTCTAAATCCGCTCTTTTAATCCATACAGGATATTTATGAAAGCATCAGTTGAGACAGCAAGAGTAAAATGTGTCTTTTATCAATTACATCTTCTTTCAAAGTAATTCTATTATTGTACTTCACTATTATACTTGTCCCTACAATTCCAAAATGCTTAATTAGCTTCAGTGCTCTTTGGGTTTGCGGAAGCTATGAAAGGTATTTTATAAATGCGAGACGTTTCATTTCATCATTTTTTGGCATTTGCAGAGGCAAGGTGTGCTGTGTTACCGTGCTTCATGGATTCTTTCTTCCACTCAGTGGCTTAATGACGTCTTCTAAACTACAACCGTGATCCTTCAGTGCTGACTTCTGTGAACCACAGCTGTTTGCTTACCTGCCCTGTTGACTTGGCTGAGAGCTAGAGCAGAACCAAAGAGAATAGGCAGGATTATTGCACTCACAGCTGTATCTATGTTGCAGACATGAAATTATTTATCATAATGTAACCCATCTGTCTCCATTTCATCGCCCAGCTTTGCCAGCAATTACTGTAGTGAATCTATTACCTGGACTTCTGTGCCAGCTGCTGTGTTGGAGTCAACAATTAGATAAGGAGCATATAAACACACTTAGTCTTTGCTTTGTATGTTCTTGCAATTTTTTCCTTGTAAGTCCACCGTTCCTGATCAGCCCTAATACTGCCATCTTTCATTTTTCTGATGCATTTGCATGAAACGGAGTCCTATTCCACACCCATCCCTTGATAGACTCTAAAATCTATAAAATGGACAAAAATATAAAATACAGGAAGGTTTATGAAGCCTACAGTTATACATTTGACTTCAGATATTGAATAGATCTCAATAGATCTTCAATACCCTGGTTCCCATGATCTTAAGAAACTTAGGATAGCCCCATTGTTGTATATGTGCAGACCAAGACGATCAGATATAGAGAGGAGCAGAGTGTCACAAACCATTTAATTCACTTACTGTGAAGAAGCCAGCCAAAAACGTTTGCCCCATTTGAGTTTTTTGATGGCAAAAAAAGAAAAACATTTTCCATGTTTCCCTTCATCCGAAAGCATTTGTTTTGAACAAAATACATAATTACATTTTATTTTCGATTTCTATTGTATCTGAAAGATGTTTATTGCTTTAGGCACAGCACAGTCACCACTACTAGCAAAATAATAGGAGCAGTATGAAATTATTAGAAATTGGTTCCAATCATACAGAAATACAACCAATACTGTCAAAATTGCAGGCATTTCACTTATTGTGTGCATTTCCTTTCAGTCACCTTATGTTCAGTTACTCCTGCAACTAGCTCACTTTATGTACACACATCAGTCTCTGTATATAAACTAATCTTATGTACATACGGCCACACTAAACAGTTACTTGTACTTTGTGCTTTTATATTTATACTTATTGCGTTTTTATGCTTATTGCATTTTCGATTGCTGCATTGGATCTGGAGTAACAATCATTCTGTTCTCCTTTACACTTAGGTAATGAAGAATGACTATAAACAAACTTGAATTTTGAATCTTCAATCTTGAAAAGAAAACAGATTACAATAAGAGAAAGAAAATCCTGAACAAACTATAGAAGGAATTGCATTTAAAATTTCAGACTCAATACCAATCATTAATACTTCATGTGTTTTAGAGAATGGAAGTATAAAATATGAAGTATGTATTAACTGTAGCCACCACATAGTTTACGAGTAACATTTTTTTTACTTTAACTTAAATGGCATGATAAATGATCAAATTAAAACATATTTTCAAATTATCGCTCAAAGAATTTTATATGCTGAAAGAAGGAAATACTTTCCCCTTATGTGTTTTCTGCATTTCTGTGTTTTGTTCTAGTCGTGTTGTGTGCTGTTCTGCTTGCTGCATTTCAGGAAGGAGGCGAAGCTTTTGGAGAAGATGCACAAGGTGTTCACCAAAATGTTGCCTGGATTAGAGAGTATTAGCTATAAGGAGAATTTGGCCAATATGCAGTGAATTTGAATTCTTTGAGAATGTGACAAGTACATTGATGAAGATAGAGCAGTGTTATATTTAGTGAGGCATTTGATAAAGTTCCCCGTGGTAGGCTCTTTCAGAAAGTTAAGAGGTCTGGGATCCAGGGAAACTTGGCTGTGTGCAATCATAGAATCATAGAAGGGAGAGGGTCATTGTAGACTGACAGTTTCCTGCCTGGAGGTTGATGACCAGTGGTTTTCCACATGGATGTGTTCTGGGACTCCATTCTTTGTGATTTTTATAAATGACTTTGATAAAAAAGTAGAAGGGTGGGTTAGTAACTCTGCAGATGACACGAAGGTGAAGAAGTTGTGAGTAATGTAGAAGGTTGTCGAAGGTTACAACAGGATATTGACAGAAAGTAGATCTGGGCTCCGAAGTGGCAGATGGAGTTCAACCAGGAAAAGTGTGAAGTGAGTCATTTTGGAAGGTTGAATTTGAAGACAGAGTACAGGGTTAATGGAATGATTCTGAGCAGTGTGGCGGTTCAGAGGGATCTTGGGATCCATGTCCATAAAACCCTCAAAGTGGCCGCACAAGTTGATAGGCTGAGCCTACCCATGTAAAACATGGTTTCTAAGCAGCTTTCTCTTTGGAGTGAAGGAAGATGAGAGGGTACTTGATAGAGGTGTACAAAATGAAAAGAGACATAGATCAAGTGAATACACAGAGACTTTTTCCCAGGGTAGAAATGGCTAATACAAAGGGCATAATTTTAAGGTGATTGGAGGAAAGTATGGGGGGATGTCAGAAGTAAGTTTTGTATACAGACAGTGGCGGGTACATTGAATATTGTGCCGAGGCAGTGGGAGAGACAAATACATTAGGGACATTCTCTTAATAAGGCACATGGATGATAGAAAAATGGAGGACTAAGTGAAAAGGAAGGGTTAGATTGATCTTAGAATAAGTTGTAAGGTCAGCACAACATCATGGGCCTGTACTGTGCTGCAACGTTCTATGTAAAGTTGGATTGATTCCTCTGGATTATTGGAGGCTAGTGTTGGTGCGTGGCCAAGTGGCTAAGCATTGGTCTAGTGATCTGAAGGTCGCTAGTTCGAGCCTCAGCTGAGGCAACGTGTTGCGTCCTTGAGCAAGGCACTTAACCACTCATTGCTCTGCGACAACACCGATGCCAAGCTGTATGGGTTCTAATGCCCTTCCCTTGGATGACATTGGTGGCGTGGAGAGGGGAGACTTGCAGCATGGGCAACTGCCGGTCTTCCATACAACCTTGCCCAGGCCTGCACCCTGGACACCTTCCAAGGCGCAAATCCATGGTCTCACAAGACTAATGGATGCCTGTTGGAGGCTAAAGGTTAATTGGCTAGAAGTTGATGTAATTATGAGAGGCGTGAATAGGGTAGATGGTCAGAGGCTTTTACCCAGGATGGAAATATCAAATACAGGTTGACCACCCATTTTCCAGCACCCTCAGTTCCTGAGCCTCGCTGGATTGACGTTTTTTCCAAATTAAAAGAGGTTACACAATAATAATGGCAAAGATCACTGTAGAAGATTAAAAATGATTATTAATTAAACAAAAATTAAATGCAAATTTATTAATTACTGTGCTTACAAGGAATGTTGCTTCTCAGTTATCTTTTTCAACATTTCATCCAGGCGAAGTTGTTTCGTGTGTTTTGATCTCTCCCTGTGTAAGTTTTCTAGCATCAAAGAAAAATCCATTTGCTCTTGTTCCATCATGAAGGTACATTTCCCCAAAACCCTTTGATTAAATCAGCCAACAACTCAAATAACTTGTCAATAGTATATCTTTCAGTTTCATTATTGTTGCTATCTTCATCACTTGTAATGTTTTTACAGCATTCAGAGCACCGTCTATAATTTCTGAGTCCATAACGTGATGCACAGCAGGTGTTTCATCATCAATAATCATCCACATATAGATTTCCTTCATTAAGACTACTTGCTATTTCTTTGAAATCAGGTCCTGTAACACTTATTGCATATGCAAGCAAATCATGAACAATGACTTTCTCCAGTGATACACAAAATCCTGTAAAATCATCATCAAGCTTTTCTTCAGGCACATTACTAAATATCAGTGCAGGCCACAATTTATGGCAGCCATTCTTTAGTGTTGAAGCTGCTACCTTTTTTCACCCTCAAGCAATGAAGCAAAGAATGTCCTTCATGTTAAATTCTTTAATAAATGTCTGTGCAGAATTGTCAGCATTCACCTCATCTGACAGACATTTCATGAAAAGTGAGTGATACTGGGCCTTGAAAGAGCACAGTATTCCTTGGTCTTGAGGTTGGATGAACGATGTACATTTTGGTGGTAAATACATTACTCTTACACAGGAGTTCAGCTGAACAGTTACCCAAAATAAGAAGAAGCGTGCAATCTACAGACATGCAATATACTCCGGCGTCTGGCACAAACTATTTTTCAAACTCAATTAACTTGTCAACTCGAACATAATAGCAGTGGTAATCCCGCCATTTTTATTTGCGTGATGTATTACTGGGTATATTTTAATACCCTCAAGGCCCTAAGGGCGGTTACTTTTTCTGATCACTAGTGGTTTACATCTGTGCGAACTTGCTGCATTGGAGCACCCTAAAATGTTGACGCTGTCCTTATATTGTTTGAATCCTGTGGGATCTTCTCCATCTTCTGTTGCTGATGTTTTCCTAGCTGTGCATTGCCAGTATAATACAACTTCATCTGCGTTATACAGCTGCTCAGGACTAAGGTTTTCTCAGATATGAGCTTAGCAAATTTGCCCACGTACTCGGTAGCCCCTGCAGGGTTTGCAGACTGTTCTTCTCCACACACTTCTGCATGTAAATTCCATGGCACTTCCGAAACCTTTGAAGCCATCCACGCATGTCCTAATTTAAATCAGCTTGGTTTATTATCATATTGCAGAACAAGTCGACTCCATCACTCCGACACTGGTGAACTCATTCGATCATGCTCAATGCTCTGACCAACTTTCATAATTTGTCTATTGCTCATTTGCTTTAGCCAATCACTGTTTGCATAGAATTGCAATTATTTTCTCTTTCGTGCTTTATATCATACACAGTTGACAAACCACTGCCATATAAGTCACACAGCTTATGCACAGAAACACCTTGGTCCAGTTATTTTCAACATTTCAACCTTCTCTTGGATCGATATGGACTTATGTTCACGTTTGACACTGCCATTGGTATTTGCACCTACCTTAGAAGTCATAGCTAGGGTAAAATTTATGTAAAATAAGCAAAAATAAGCACAAAATAGTGGGACTACCAACAACAAGTGCAATGTAAATAATAAAAATAGCATCCTTTTGTCAAAATGAGTCTCGCCACAGTTAGCGCTGTGCGCTACACACACCTGATGGCCGCCCAGAAAACTATGTCTCATAATTTCATTTGAATTAATAGAGGTTTCCACAAAATCGGTGGTCAACCTGTACTAGAAGGCATACCTTCAAAGTGAGATGGGGTAAGCATAAAGGAGACCTATGACGCTAGTTCTCTTACATAAAGGAGAGACCAGTGCCTGCAATACACTGCCAGGAGAAGCAGATACAATGGGAATGTTAGAAAGGGATTCAGTCAAACAAATGAACAGGAGGGAATGGAGGCATATGGACCACCTGCAGACACATGGGATTAGCTTAAAGTGGTACCGTGGGCCGATGGCCTGCTCGCTGCTCGCTGTTCTATGTTATGAATGCTTGTTATGGATACTCTAAGCAAAGGAGAGAACACAGGAAGAGGGAGTTTGGTGAATGTGTATATGATCTGAATTTTGAACATTGCTGTTACAGGAGCGATCACTCTCTCCCTCACCAGTGAGAGACAGCCTGTCAGAGAAACCTAAGAGTTGGGTTATGAACTGTAGTTTCTTTGATGGACTCGGGATCAAAGTCTCTTTGGGGGCTTTTGCTATTGCTTACAAGGTAGGGGAGGGGGAAGCTCGATGCTTTTGCTTTTGCTTGTGTGTGGTGGGGGGAGGGGGCTTTGGGGTTCTGATGTCTCTGTCATTCACTCTTTGGTTTTTTTCTGTTTTGCAGCTGTCTGCAAAGAATAAGAATTTCAGGTTGCATATTGTATACATTCTCTGATATTAAATTGAACCTTTGAACCATTACTAGATATGCCTTTATCCACAAACAACCTACTACAATCAATTTTTTTTTGGAACACTTCACGAATTTGCGTGTCATCCTTGCGCAGGGGCCATGCTAATCTTCTCTGTATCGTTCCAATTTTAGTATATGTGCTACCGAAGCGAGCACATCAATTTTTACGTTGCATTGAATCAAACAGTGGTGGGGTTTTATTCTTAAAGCATCAAGACACTGATCTTTGCAGCATAAAATGCAGTATCGCTATTCTGAACCTCAGTTTATAGCTCATTATCCCGTTATTCAACAGTATGGAGCTTGAACTGATTTTCAGAACAAGACTGCCATCTAGTGGTAAGTTTAGACATTTCTGCAAATACGCTCAACCTCTTTACAAATGAATTATTTCTCAGGTGACACAAGAGACTGCATATGCTAGAAACAAGCAAGCTGCTGGAGGAACTCAGTGAGTTGTGCAAGATCTGAAAGGAATTGTTAATGTTTTGGCTCAAAACCCTCCACCCTCAATCCCTCCAGAAGAGCTCTGCCGGCAGGCTGTTTCTTCATTGTTTCATGGTAGTTCTACAAAGTAGAATTTTGTACAGCCAATAAGCAAAAAAAAATTAAAAGCTCATTTTTAATTAGTCTTAAAATGAAGGTGAGCCATAAGCCTTCTCATATATTCTGATAAAGAACATTCCTAAATTGGTCATTTCCTTTAGATTCTGAGATCCAGGTTCTATGACTTGGTATTCATAGTGCTAAATCCACTCTCTATAGACAGACTTACACATCCTAATCTATTCGCTGTACACTCATGACTGCATGGCTAAATTCTGCTCTAACTCCAGCTACAAGTGCATATCAGCATAGTGGGCTGTATCTCAATTACTGATGAGTCAAAGTGCAGGGAGAAGATAGTGAACCGAATGACATGGTGTCATGACAACGACCTTTCGTTCAATGTTTGCCTAACAAAAGAGCTGATTATTGACTTCAGGAAGGGGGGGAGGGAGCTGCCCACACTCCTATCTACACCAGCAATGCTGAGGTCAAGAAGGGTGTGAGCTTCAGGTTCCTAGGGGTGAACATTAGCAATAGCCTGCCCTGGTCTAAGCATAGGCCAAGGGAACTCCTCAAGAGCCAAAAGAAATTCGGCATGTCCCTGTTGGTCCTTACTTTTACCGATGCCCTACAGAAAGCACCCTCTCCAGAAGCATCACGGTTTGGTATGGCAATTACTCTGCCCCTGAGCACAAGAAACGACAGAGCGCTGTGGAGACAGCTCAGCACATCACGGAAACCAGCCTCCTCTCCAGGGACTCTGTCTCTGCTTCTTGCTGTCTCAGTAAAGCAGTCAGAATTATCAAAGACACCAGCCACCCTGGACATTCTTTCTTCTCCCCTCTCCCATTGGGCAGAAAATTCAAAAGTCTGAAAGCACGTACCTCCTCGTTCAAGGACAGCTACTACCCTGAGTCTAACCAAGATTAGTGAATGCTTCCCTAGTACAATAAGATGGTCCCTTGACCTCACAATCTACCTTGCTATGACTTTTCACCTTATTATCTACCTGCACTGCACTTTCCCTGTAGCTCTTCCACTTTTCTTTGCTTTCTATTGTTTTAACTTATACTATCTCAATGCACTGTATAATGATTTGATTTGATTGCACAGTATGCAGGACAAGTTTTTTTACTGTACCTTGTGACTTATAACAACAGTAAACCAATTCCAATTCCAATTTCATACATCACGTCTATAACCCAGACATACACTCGGCGGCCACTTTATTAGGTACGCCTGCTCATTAATGCAAATATCTGATCAGCCTATTATGTGGCAGCAACTCAATGCATAAAAGCATGCAGACATGGCCAACAGGTTCTGTTTTTATTCAGACCAAATATCAGAATGGGGAAGAAATGTGATCTGAGTGACTTTGACCATGAAATGACTGTTGGTGTCAGATGAGGTGGCTTCAGGCTTGGACGCAGCGGCCGCCCTGGGTCCAATCAAAGGTGCAGCTCTTCTACAATTGCAAGATACTGCTGGGTGCAAAGAACATCAATTACTGCTGGACCATCCAATCAGTAAGTTGCTCAATAGTGTTGCATATGCACTTATTGCATAGCATTGTTATGTTGTCACCTGGATTTTTTGCGCACCCTTGTGTGGAGATGGTGTGCAGCCCAAAAAATGGTGTGAGTGATTGTCTTGAACGTTTTTATTGTGATCGCAAGACCCTGTCAGACATTGGTCATGTAGAATACTGCGAGCAGTGTTCACTGGTTCAATGGTAAGACAGCAGGAGAACTGTGCCGCTTTGGGTGTTCCACAGAGAAGGACCTCATGCCTTGGAGTCTCCAATTGCGGTCGCCAGCGTAGGAGATCCCTAAATTGGCTGCGTGCACTGGATTTTGTACTGGGTTGGGAATTTGCTCCGCCCATCGGTGCTGCCCTCCAGTGCTTGTTTGGTGCTGCCCTCCGGTGTCCACTCAGTGGAAGAACAAGCTGTACCAGGACAACTCAAGGAGTTGGGCAATATTCTATTTTCTTTTTTTTCTATGCTTTTTCTGAAATCGTAACCATATGTGCTATGTGCAATGTGCTGTAGGTAATGTGTTTTGCACCTTGGCCCCCAGGAACACTGTTTCATCTGACATAATTTAATTTAAATGTTTTATATATATATATATATCTTATTTTAATTTATAGTTTACATTATTGCATACTGAAATGTACTGCTGCCACAAAATATCAAATTTCACGACATATCCCAGTGACATTAAACCTGATTCTGATTCTGATATATTCATGTATGGTTGAATCATAATTGAACTTGAAACTTGAACTTTAACTTCAACTTGAGTCTTCCAGAACCTGCTGGTCTCCTGGGATTCTCACACACAACAGTCTCTGGAGTTTACAGAGAATAGTGCGAGAAATGAAACATATCCAGGGAGCGGCTGCTCTGTGGTGAAAACGCCTTGATAATGAGAGAGGTCGGAAGAGAATGACCAGACCAGTTCAAGCTGACAGGAAGGCGACAGTAACTCAAATAAACATGCGTTACAACGGTGGTGTGTAGAACAGCATCTCTGAACGCACAGCACCTTGAACCCAGAAGTAAATGGTCTACAGCAGCTGACGATCACAAACATACACTCAGTGGTCACATTATTAGGTACAGAAGATACCTAATAAAGTGGCCATTGAGTGTAATGTTTACTCCCTGTGATAAAAGTCTTTGTTCACATAGTAACAATTCACACTTCATATAGTATATTCAAAGTTTGATTCCAAACCTGGTATTCCAAATGGTATCTTCTACCATTCTGCTAATGATTCCCACAATTGCCTTGTAGCCCTGCGGCTCACTGTTTTCACAAATCCTTCTGGATGTGGTGCGGAGGCAGGATGCTCAGGTAGGCCTGTAGTTGGCAACAGAAAGTGGAAAAATTCAATCCAGCATTTTCTATACTGATATCACAAATTCGCTGAAGCAATACTTGTGGGTGATTTTTCACATGAACTCAAGTAAATTGTGTTACGAGAATACACATGAAATTAAGATGTTTGCTGGCCTGGGCTAGCATCAGTGGCATCAGCAGTTGGTCTGCCACCTGCCCTCAGGGGAAGGAGAGATAAGGAACAATGGAGCAGCGTCTGGAGATGTGTAATGAAGGGATGTGGGAGGAAGAGCTGTCTGGAGCGGCTCCCCCTTTGAAACCTGAACTGTTTGAAGTGATGGACAGGCGATACCCCAGCAGGGGGATAAAAAGGGACAGGTTCGCTAAGACAGACACACACGCCACCCGAGGTAACGAGACCCTGGAAGCGGTGCGCTTCTCACGAGTGGGTGAGAAGTGCCAGACAACGACAAGGGTGGAAAGGTACGATCAGCGGGAACCCGGTGTGTGTCCGCCCTTGCCTGGGTGCCGGGTTCACTGCAGAGGATCGACCGCATCTGGAGGAGGGGTCACAGTCGGTGACCTCAGGTGACATCACCAAGGACCCGCCCAAATGCTGTTTGTGAGCCATCTCGCTGGTCTGTGAGTGAAGCTGTGCTGAATGATGAGTTGTTCCTATTCTGTCTCTCTTCCCCCACCTTGTCCATCGCCATGGCAACGATTACTGCGAACTGAACTACAAACTGGACTGAACTTTGAGTCATTTTGAAATTGGTCATTTACCCCTAGACAACGGTAGAGCTTGATTGATGCTGTTATCTTAATTCTGTGCACATGTGTGGTTATCATTGTTGAATTGTTGCATTTATTATCCTTTCGATTACTGTGTTGCTTGTTTCTTTAATAAAACTTTCTTAGTTCTAGTACTCCAGACTCCAACTGAGTGATCCATTTCTGCTGGTTTGGCAACCCAGTTACGGGGTACGTAACATAAGTGGGGTTCTCGTCCGCGATTTTGAACGCTAAATTTGGGACGGAGTAAATTGATTGGGTTAAAATTCCCGAAAGAAAGAAAAGACAAACAGCAGAAATGGAGGTTGAGGAATTTATAAAGGCGCCGACCTTGGAGGCATTAGAGGATGCCAGGAAATCGGAATTGATAGCTGTGGCCAAACGGGTGAATCTTGCTAAGGTGAAGTCGACAATGAGGAGAGAGGAGATACACAGAGCTATTGTAGAGCACTATGTATCTAAAGGTGTGTTTCCCCAAGGTGAGCTGGGGGAGGTGTCTATTGAAAAACCTGCTGGAGACGCGGTACAGGTACAGCTTGAAAAACTGAGACTCGAGCACGAGTTCCGGGTACGGCAGTTAGAACACGAAGAGAGACAGTTGGAGAGAGAGGAGAAACAGAGGGAAAGGGAATTTGAGCTGGAGAAGTTAAAGATAAGGGCCGAGCAGGGGCTCGTGCCGAACCAAGGTGGAGGGTTCCGGGCGACCCAGGAGGTTAGGCTGGTTCCCCCATTTGACGATACCGATGTGGATCGGTACTTTCTCCACTTCGAAAAGGTGGCTATAAGTCAGGAATGGCCGAGGGATAAGTGGGTTGTTTTACTTCAGAGTGTACTGAAAGGGAAAGCCCAACAAGCTTACTCCGCTTTATCCGCGGAAGATGCCCAGAAGTATGAGGTGGTGAAGGAGGCCATCCTCAGGATTTATGAGTTGGTCCCGGAGGCATACCGGCAGAGGTTCCGGAATGCGAGGAAGCGGTGGGACCGCACGTATTTGGAGTTTGCTCGCGAGATGCAAACATATTGTGAGCGTTGGTGCGCCTCGAAGGGGGTAGAGGGGGATTATGACAGACTGCTGCAGCTGATTCTGATTGAGCAGTTTAAAGGTTGTGTCCCTGAGGGTATGAGACCCTACCTCGATGAGAAAGAGGCAGCCACGTTAGCCGCAACTGCTAAGTTAGCGGATGAGTATGCGTTGACGCATAAAATGAAGTTTGCCCCGAGTAAAGGCTACCAGAAGGGTAGTCAGGACGGCGGGGAGAGTCCGCCGGAAAAGTCAGAAAGTAAGCCGGGGACTAGTGAAAAGGATAAGGTAGACCGGGAGCAGTCTGGTAGGAAGTCTCCTGGGGTCGTCTGTTATAATTGTGGGAAAGCCGGACACTTTGCGTCCAGGTGCTTTGCCCCAAGGAAGGAGACGGGGAAAGGAAAAGCGGAAATTTTGAATGGCTGTATCGAGCTGTTAAGCGAACCGCTAGGGAAGGACAGGTCTGAAAAAGTCCAGGAAGGGCGCGAGAGGTTTATCTCGGCCGGACTGGTGTCAGTGAAGGAGAGGTTAAAACCAGTTCCAGTGCGGATCTGGAGAGACACGGGAGCGTGTCAGTCACTAATACTGAAGAGTGTATTAGAGTTTAGCTCAGAGACCCAGACTGGGGAGGTAGAGGTCAAAGGTGTTGGGGAAGGGACAGAGTCAGTCCCTTTGCACCAGATACATTTACAGAGCAACCTGGTCTCTGGACTAGTCACGATCGGGGTGAGGTCCGAATTACCGATGAAAGACGTGGAAGTCTTGCTCGGTAATGACATCGCCGGAGGAATCGTGTTCCCAGTCGTGAGATTGACGGGTCAGCCTGCCAGCATGGAGGCCCCGCCCGCGATGGTGAATTTGGCTGAAACGTTTCTGCCAACCTTGTATGAGACAGGGTGTAGTGAGATAAGAGGTAGTGAGGGAGCTGGGACGGACGTAGCAGTAGCCAGGAAAGAAGTTGTGCAGACGCAGGAGCGAGACGAGGGGCTGATGGGTTTTGCAGAGACAGCTCTCTCTGACACAGCCTTGACAAGGGAACTAGTAGGCTATTGTGCGGATGAGGAAGTGCTAAGGAAGAAAGGGAAATCAAGTACAGTACCCGCAGATGAGGAATGGGGGGTGGTGCAAAAGAGTTATGGGGATGAGGTTTTTAACATGGCCCACGAGGTACCCCCCGGTGGACATTTTGCGGTGCTGGAGGAAACAGTTGGTGGAATCATGAAAGAGATTTACCGGCTGCCCAGGGGGAAGAATGTTATTGATCATGACCGACGCGAACTGAGACGGTCACCGGCTTTTGATATGCTAACAAACCTAGTCGGTGTTAGCGCGGAAATCAATGAAGCTAGGGGCCCCTTGATAAGAGGAAAAAACCATTTTGAAAAGATTAGGATGGGATCGGTCAGATGGGAGAAGGCTATTGTTTTGGCCAGGTCTACTGATAAGGTCTCTCCCTTAATCCCCGAAGGAGTAATTAAACGACTCGCACCCATGTGTTTGACTGTCCCGAGGAAATGCAAAGAACTGGGACGTTGGGTGATTGTGGTTACAATAGGGCAGCCAAGTAAACAACACCTATATTTTTCGAGTAATTCAGTGACTAAAGGGCTGATGAACACAGAGGTGTGTATTGGCAATTTAATACGGCTGTCTGAAGCCAGTTTGATAGTGAACCTTAAAAAAAATGAATTCGGCTACACGTGGGTCACTTACCTGGGAATTGTGGTGACACAGGGGCAGCTGGCAGTGATGCAAGCTACAGTGCAGGCTATCGCTGACCTCCCAACCCCGACAGACAAGAGGGCCCTCGGAAGGCTTTTGGAGATGGTGGGGTACTGCAGGAAGTTTTGCAATAACTCTGCGGTCAATACCCGTCCCCCTCCTACTAAGCCCTTGCGAGAGAAAATTGAGTCGGAATGGGACGACCCTTGTTGTTGTGGTCCGGGACAAAACCAAATGAGAGGTTACATTGGTCGCAATACATCAGTGTTTTTGGCCACTATGAAGTTTGCTGAGTTGGAGCCTGGTCTAAGGGATTATTAATAACACGTGTAAAAGGAACAGAAAATGTGATGACTGTCTGTCAAGGTGTTGACAGCTTCAAATTCTCTGTATTAGCTAAATAACTGTTAAAGATGTATATTGTGTATGTATCAGATAATGTAGTCATGTTTGTAATTTTTACCTCCCGGTAAAAATCCTTAAAGGGGGGAAGTGTTACGAGAATACACATGAAATTAAGATGTTTGCTGGCCTGGGCTAGCATCAGTGGCATCAGCAGTTGGTCTGCCACCTGCCCTCAGGGGAAGGAGAGATAAGGAACAATGGAGCAGCGGCTGGAGAGGTGTCCTGACGGGATGGGGGAGGAAGAGCTGTCTGGAGCGGCTCCCCCTTTGAACCCTGAACTGTTTGAAGTGATGGACAGGCGATACCCCAGCAGGGGGATAAAAAGGGACAGGTTCGCTAAGACAGACACACACGCCACCCGAGGTAACGAGACCCTGGAAGCGGTGCGCTTCTCACGAGTGGGTGAGAAGTGCCAGACAACGACAAGGGTGGAAAGGTACGATCAGCGGGAACCCGGTGTGTGTCCGCCCTTGCCTGGGTGCCGGGTTCACTGCAGAGGATCGACCGCATCTGGAGGAGGGGTCACAGTCGGTGACCTCAGGTGACATCACCAAGGACCCGCCCAAATGCTGTTTGTGAGCCATCTTGCTGGTCTGTGAGTGAAGCTGTGCTGAATGATGAGTTGTTCCTATTCTGTGTCTCTCTTCCCCCACCTTGTCCATCGCCATGGCAACGATTACTGCGAACTGAACTACAAACTGGACTGAACTTTGAGTCATTTTGAAATTGGTCATTTACCCCTAGACAACGGTAGAGCTTGATTGATGCTGTTATCTTAATTCTGTGCACATGTGTGGTTATCATTGTTGAATTGTTGCATTTATTATCCTTTCGATTACTGTGTTGCTTGTTTCTTTAATAAAACTTTCTTAGTTCTAGTACTCCAGACTCCAACTGAGTGATCCATTTCTGCTGGTTTGGCAACCCAGTTACGGGGTACGTAACATAAGTGGGGTTCTCGTCCGCGATTTTGAACGCTAAATTTGGGACGGAGTAAATTGATTGGGTTAAAATTCCCGAAAGAAAGAAAAGACAAACAGCAGAAATGGAGGTTGAGGAATTTATAAAGGCGCCGACCTTGGAGGCATTAGAGGATGCCAGGAAATCGGAATTGATAGCTGTGGCCAAACGGGTGAATCTTGCTAAGGTGAAGTCGACAATGAGGAGAGAGGAGATACACAGAGCTATTGTAGAGCACTATGTATCTAAAGGTGTGTTTCCCCAAGGTGAGCTGGGGGAGGTGTCTATTGAAAAACCTGCTGGAGACGCGGTACAGGTACAGCTTGAAAAACTGAGACTCGAGCACGAGTTCCGGGTACGGCAGTTAGAACACGAAGAGAGACAGTTGGAGAGAGAAGAGAGAGAGAGGGACAGACAGTTGGAGAGAGAGGAGAAACAGAGGGAAAGGGAATTTGAGCTGGAGAAGTTAAAGATAAGGGCCGAGCAGGGGCTCGTGCCGAACCAAGGTGGAGGGTTCCGGGCGACCCAGGAGGTTAGGCTGGTTCCCCCATTTGACGATACCGATGTGGATCGGTACTTTCTCCACTTCGAAAAGGTGGCTATAAGTCAGGAATGGCCGAGGGATAAGTGGGTTGTTTTACTTCAGAGTGTACTGAAAGGGAAAGCCCAACAAGCTTACTCCGCTTTATCCGCGGAAGATGCCCAGAAGTATGAGGTGGTGAAGGAGGCCATCCTCAGGATTTATGAGTTGGTCCCGGAGGCATACCGGCAGAGGTTCCGGAATGCGAGGAAGCGGTGGGACCGCACGTATTTGGAGTTTGCTCGCGAGATGCAAACATATTGTGAGCGTTGGTGCGCCTCGAAGGGGGTAGAGGGGGATTATGACAGACTGCTGCAGCTGATTCTGATTGAGCAGTTTAAAGGTTGTGTCCCTGAGGGTATGAGACCCTACCTCGATGAGAAAGAGGCAGCCACGTTAGCCGCAACTGCTAAGTTAGCGGATGAGTATGCGTTGACGCATAAAATGAAGTTTGCCCCGAGTAAAGGCTACCAGAAGGGTAGTCAGGACGGCGGGGAGAGTCCGCCGGAAAAGTCAGAAAGTAAGCCGGGGACTAGTGAAAAGGATAAGGTAGACCGGGAGCAGTCTGGTAGGAAGTCTCCTGGGGTCGTCTGTTATAATTGTGGGAAAGCCGGACACTTTGCGTCCAGGTGCTTTGCCCCAAGGAAGGAGACGGGGAAAGGAAAAGCGGAAATTTTGAATGGCTGTATCGAGCTGTTAAGCGAACCGCTAGGGAAGGACAGGTCTGAAAAAGTCCAGGAAGGGCGCGAGAGGTTTATCTCGGCCGGACTGGTGTCAGTGAAGGAGAGGTTAAAACCAGTTCCAGTGCGGATCTGGAGAGACACGGGAGCGTGTCAGTCACTAATACTGAAGAGTGTATTAGAGTTTAGCTCAGAGACCCAGACTGGGGAGGTAGAGGTCAAAGGTGTTGGGGAAGGGACAGAGTCAGTCCCTTTGCACCAGATACATTTACAGAGCAACCTGGTCTCTGGACTAGTCACGATCGGGGTGAGGTCCGAATTACCGATGAAAGACGTGGAAGTCTTGCTCGGTAATGACATCGCCGGAGGAATCGTGTTCCCAGTCGTGAGATTGACGGGTCAGCCTGCCAGCATGGAGGCCCCGCCCGCGATGGTGAATTTGGCTGAAACGTTTCTGCCAACCTTGTATGAGACAGGGTGTAGTGAGATAAGAGGTAGTGAGGGAGCTGGGACGGACGTAGCAGTAGCCAGGAAAGAAGTTGTGCAGACGCAGGAGCGAGACGAGGGGCTGATGGGTTTTGCAGAGACAGCTCTCTCTGACACAGCCTTGACAAGGGAACTAGTAGGCTATTGTGCGGATGAGGAAGTGCTAAGGAAGAAAGGGAAATCAAGTACAGTACCCGCAGATGAGGAATGGGGGGTGGTGCAAAAGAGTTATGGGGATGAGGTTTTTAACATGGCCCACGAGGTACCCCCCGGTGGACATTTTGCGGTGCTGGAGGAAACAGTTGGTGGAATCATGAAAGAGATTTACCGGCTGCCCAGGGGGAAGAATGTTATTGATCATGACCGACGCGAACTGAGACGGTCACCGGCTTTTGATATGCTAACAAACCTAGTCGGTGTTAGCGCGGAAATCAATGAAGCTAGGGGCCCCTTGATAAGAGGAAAAAACCATTTTGAAAAGATTAGGATGGGATCGGTCAGATGGGAGAAGGCTATTGTTTTGGCCAGGTCTACTGATAAGGTCTCTCCCTTAATCCCCGAAGGAGTAATTAAACGACTCGCACCCATGTGTTTGACTGTCCCGAGGAAATGCAAAGAACTGGGACGTTGGGTGATTGTGGTTACAATAGGGCAGCCAAGTAAACAACACCTATATTTTTCGAGTAATTCAGTGACTAAAGGGCTGATGAACACAGAGGTGTGTATTGGCAATTTAATACGGCTGTCTGAAGCCAGTTTGATAGTGAACCTTAAAAAAAATGAATTCGGCTACACGTGGGTCACTTACCTGGGAATTGTGGTGACACAGGGGCAGCTGGCAGTGATGCAAGCTACAGTGCAGGCTATCGCTGACCTCCCAACCCCGACAGACAAGAGGGCCCTCGGAAGGCTTTTGGAGATGGTGGGGTACTGCAGGAAGTTTTGCAATAACTCTGCGGTCAATACCCGTCCCCCTCCTACTAAGCCCTTGCGAGAGAAAATTGAGTCGGAATGGGACGACCCTTGTTGTTGTGGTCCGGGACAAAACCAAATGAGAGGTTACATTGGTCGCAATACATCAGTGTTTTTGGCCACTATGAAGTTTGCTGAGTTGGAGCCTGGTCTAAGGGATTATTAATAACACGTGTAAAAGGAACAGAAAATGTGATGACTGTCTGTCAAGGTGTTGACAGCTTCAAATTCTCTGTATTAGCTAAATAACTGTTAAAGATGTATATTGTGTATGTATCAGATAATGTAGTCATGTTTGTAATTTTTACCTCCCGGTAAAAATCCTTAAAGGGGGGAAGTGTTACGAGAATACACATGAAATTAAGATGTTTGCTGGCCTGGGCTAGCATCAGTGGCATCAGCAGTTGGTCTGCCACCTGCCCTCAGGGGAAGGAGAGATAAGGAACAATGGAGCAGCGTCTGGAGATGTGTAATGAAGGGATGTGGGAGGAAGAGCTGTCTGGAGCGGCTCCCCCTTTGAACCCTGAACTGTTTGAAGTGATGGACAGGCGATACCCCAGCAGGGGGATAAAAAGGGACAGGTTCGCTAAGACAGACACACACGCCACCCGAGGTAACGAGACCCTGGAAGCGGTGCGCTTCTCACGAGTGGGTGAGAAGTCCCAGACAACGCACAGGGTGGAAAGGTACGATCAGCGGGAACCCGGTGTGTGTCCGCCCTTGCCTGGGTGCCGGGTTCACTGCAGAGGATCGACCGCATCTGGAGGAGGGGTCACAGTCGGTGACCTCAGGTGACATCACCAAGGACCCGCCCAAATGCTGTTTGTGAGCCATCTCGCTGGTCTGTGAGTGAAGCTGTGCTGAATGATGAGTTGTTCCTATTCTGTGTCTCTCTTCCCCCACCTTGTCCATCGCCATGGCAACGATTACTGCGAACTGAACTACAAACTGGACTGAACTTTGAGTCATTTTGAAATTGGTCATTTACCCCTAGACAACGATAGAGCTTGATTGATGCTGTTATCTTAATTCTGTGCACATGTGTGGTTATCATTGTTGAATTGTTGCATTTATTATCCTTTCGATTACTGTGTTGCTTGTTTCTTTAATAAAACTTTCTTAGTTCTAGTACTCCAGACTCCAACTGAGTGATCCATTTCTGCTGGTTTGGCAACCCAGTTACGGGGTACGTAACAATTGTTATTCAGTTTTTCCAGCAGTTTTAATGAAACCAGTAAATTCATACCGAGATTAATAGTTAATATGAATTGGTAATTTTTTTTTTGGTTCTGTGTGTCATCCATTTCATTACATTGAGGTAGTTTGAAGCCAAAGTACATTTTGTTATCAAAGAATGTATAAATTATACAACCTTGGGATTTGTTTGCCTACATCCACAAAGCAAGAAACTGAAAGAACCCAGTTTAAAAAAATAAAATAAAGATCAACGCCCAATGCACAAGAGAAAAGTGGGGAATAAAAACAGCAAATAATGCAAACAACAGAAACGAGCAACCATTCCGAACCAAACTGAGTCCTTAGACCTGAACCAACCGCGGAGCAACCCAGAGTAGGCCTGGAGCCTCAGTATCAGCCATCATATTAGCGGGTGCGGAGTATAGCGGTTGGGGCAGTCTTCATAGGAATGAACGTTCGCAGGAGAACGAGCGGAATCAGCCTGACACTTGGGCTTCAAGTTTATCTGTGCTGGCGTTTAAATTATCCGAGCACAAGATAGTGCCTTGCTTTGAACCTGGACCCCGGCACCACAATGCACTTGGGCCACCCAGCCCGAAGCCATTCTCGGTCCCACCAAATCGGCTCAGCGCATGGAGTGATCCAACCTCGCACCTGGGTCAGATGGCCATGCATCAAAACTCTCCTGCCTCAACTCCTCTCCAAACCGCCCACTCCACCTCCAACAATGGTACCAGCTCAGCCTGTAACCCTAGCTCGAGCACGTTGCACCTCACAATGCTCCTGCATGGCTCACTCGCCCCCGCCCCTGAACCAGCCTTGCCTCCGCCTGCCTCCTCACTGTCTGCGGTGATAGTACGCCACAATTTGCTTCAGAAAAGGTGTTTTTATTCAACTTTCTTGCCTTTCAAACCACCAGTAACCTGTCGTACGCCTTCAGTCGCACCACCTTAAACTAGAAGTACAAGGAAAAAGCAATAACAGAATGCATAGAATCACTTCACAGTTACAGAGAAAGTGTGGTGCAGACAATAAGGTGCAAGGCCATGTGAATGCAATAGTCCTTTTTATTCAAGGGGTCCATTCCACATTTTTATTAGAGTGGGATAGAAGTTGTCCTTGTCAACTGTTTTATTGAGACAGTGATAAGTGTAGGCAGAGTCCATAGAGGGGCAGCTGGTTGAGACGTGCTGAGCTGTGTCCAGTTTCTTGTGGTCATGGGTGGAGCAGTTGCCATCTGGGCAGGATGCTTTCTGTCATGCAACCATATATAAAAAAAACAATATCCCAGGAGCCGATGCCTCAATCCACCAACTTTGTTTCTAGGGCTGGATTTAGTGGGGCCAGGGCCCCTGGGCTGGAGGCCCTAATGGGCCCCTGCTGACACCGTAAAATGCTGCTGTACCATGCAAAAAAAAAGAGCAAAGGTCGTACTGGTCTAAATATCAAAGCTGTGGACAAAGACATTGGTTTAGTACAATATGCAGGCTATAAACTTACAGGCCTTAAGAGGGAGGACAGAAAGTAATGCAGATTCTTAGTTTGAAGGACAGCATCTAAAGCACTCAAAAATTGACCTAGGCTTAGTTGGCTTAGTCAAGTTATGAGGGAGATGAAGTATGATGTACCCAATCTTAAATCTTTATTTAGCTGTTGCTGCACATACCATAGGCCCTATTTCTCAAACAATGCCAAAGCATTTTTATCTCGGTATTTTTCTCAACCGTGTGTTCAAAGAAAGTAAAATGGAAATGAGAGACAAACAGGCCAAGAGAGATGGCAAACTAGGAAAATTGATAATACTCCAACAATCTTCTTGAAAAATGAGATCTAGCACATACTAACCTATTGCTGTGCTGTGTGGCTTGCAAAATAAAGACCATTTATTACTTTCTAGTTTTGTAAACAGTCAACTATTAGCCTATTGCCACAAAAACAGGAACAGCACTGACACACAAGCCTAGATACTTACAAAGTCAGATGCTTGTTTTTCAAAATTAAAGCCTAGTTCTTCTGGATTTCCTCGCAGCAATTCCTTGATCAGATCACTAAAATCCAGTTTCTGAACAAGATCACTTTTAAGTTACATCAGAGTAAGATGACTCAGCCTGTCCTGTCCCATTGTGGATCGGAGCCTATTCTTCACTAGCTTGAGCTTGGAGCCTGGGATAGCCAGTCCCCTCTCAACCAAAAACTTCACAACCACCACCACTCTTCTCAACACATTGGTCCAGTAGACACACTCTGACTCGAACTGTTTTTGCAGCTCTGTATCAATTCTTTCACTGTCAGATGCTTGTGTAATGTAGGTCAGTATCGTTTTCCTGTGGTGTTCGCTATTTTCATGCTCTCCTGTGAGCTCAGTGGCATGTTTCCAGTCACTAAAGCCAGTTTCGAAGATGGACTGACAGTTACCATCACTGAAGATGCGGCATGCAAAACAAAACACACACAAGGGGAATATAAGAGCTATTGCCTTGATATGTACTCACCGTTTATGAGCTTGTGTTTGAAGTGAAATTTGGAGAAAAAACCTCTCTGCTGTTTGATTACTCGTTCTGAAGCTTTGATATCCACATCCTTATTCTGGCAGGACTCCGGCCCTTTCTTAGCCCGGTATGCTTGGACTGAATCATCTAACGTTTCCTTTCCCCAGCGAGCAGGATCAGTGCTGTAAGGATCCTCCGTAGCGGTAACGTTAACATTAATGGCAGCCCGACCTGGTTGTTTGGAGGCCTCTGTGATCAGGAATCCCAAAGTCATGCTCTCTGCCTCTCAGTGGCGTATCTAAGGTATGGCAGGTATGGCATGTGCCCTGGGCGCCACTTGAAGTGGGGGGGGGGGCACCACTGAGCAGTTTCTATTAAAATCAGACAAGCCATCCTCGGATAGTGAAAAAAGAATTTTCTTCAGATGTATGACCTGTCTTTGATTATCATGGGTGAGAAGCACTAGGATGGCCTTATTTCAGAGCATTGTGTAAGAAGTCCATGAAACGTTTCTTCATGAAGAAGAAGGAAAGTGGAGCTGAAGGACGGAAGAGACGGAAGTTGGAAGTGGAGGAAGCCAAAGAGTCGAACAAGTTCTTCATTCCCTTCTTTGAAAAGCCCGGAACAAATAGTTCGACACGTTCCATGGAGTCGCCTGCACCTGCTACAAGTTTGTTAGAATCCGAAGGAGGATCAAGTACAAATGCGTCACAAGCCGAGAAGGAAGTCAGGTCAGATAAATCTGAGTATGACGAGATTAAGAGTGAGGCTGCCACAGAGAATGTGGACATGACAGGAGGGGAAGACGATGGTGGTGGTGGTGATGTTGAGTTTATTGACGAGATTGAACCTGACGACACTGAACCTGGTGAACTGGATGGTGTCAAAGAGCCTCGAACTGTCATACCAGAAGGGATTGAACAGCATGACGTTGGACTTCTGAAGTTCGACAAGGATACTGGAAAAGCAATTCTGCCTGACGCATTGAGAACAGAAATAATAAAGCTGGGTTTGAAGTATTTCCAGAACAGTGAGGGGCCTTTCCTACCAACAAATAACTGCTCAATGAACAAAACTTGGTTCAAGAGGAAATTGGGAAATGGTCGTGGTGAGGAAGTGACTGGCCATATTCAAAAGAGGTTGCAGGATCCTAGCATGAACTTCCACGATGCTGCCCTGGATTTGAAAGGCCTCCAAGATCATTTCTATGTTGAAAGAGAAGTGTTGGTCAGTGAGTCACTCGAAGAAGGAGTTGGTCTCTGTCAAGAATGGAATATTGAAGTTGAAAAATGTCAGAGACAAAAGAAACGAATGGCTGATGAGAACTCGAGAGACGCTGGGTTAACAGCTAAGGAGGAAATGGAAAGAGTCATGAAGGGAACACTCGACTGTCTTCACAGAGAAATTGACGAAAGGTTCACTCGTTTGCACGACACTGACGCCAAGTTTGTGTCGTTTCTCGATATCAAGGGACTGTGTTACGGCACCGACAGTAACAACCTAAAGAAGAAGTCCGAAAATTTCGGCGAATTGTACAGCTCTGATGTTGATGGACAGCAGCTATATGAAGAGATTTTGGATTGCAGAATGTTGCTATCAAGGCAGGTCAACATGAAAGTATCAAGACCTGAAGAGTTGCTTGAATTTATTGTTCAGTACGGAGATGGGAGCGTCTTCCCCAATCTTCGCATTGCTATTCAGATAATGCTAACCATTGCAGTTTCCATCACCAGCTGTGTGAGATCATTCAGCAAGTTAAAAATAATACTTTCATATTTGAGAGCCTCCATGGGTCAAGGCAGACCCTGTGATCTTGCTCTGCTGAGTGTAGAAAGAGAAGAAACTGAAAAAACTGATTTTAATCACATCATAGACCAATTTGCATCAGTGAAAGCAAGGAAGGTGCAGTTATAATTTTCATGTAGTGCCATAATTTGTTAATTAAAATGTTAACAAGCTTTAATTAAAAGGTTAACAAGCTTGACTTGTATTTTTGAGCTGATATTACGGTAAAGTTATCTAAAAGATGGGTGTCAGATGTTTGGACAGCGGCACAGTTTCAGTGCTTGCCATAGGCGCTATTTTCCATAGATACGCCCCTGCTGCCTCTTCAACGTTAGCTGCTGACTGTGGCAAGGACGGTGGTCCTGTGCTAACGCTGGTGCTAGCGCTAGCTGTTGAACAAGTCTCCATTTGTCCACTGGTCTCAGACTGTGACAAGAGCGATGGTACTGCTGCATCATCGAGAACAGGTTTAAAAAATTCTGTCAAATTCGATGTCTTCTTTAATGCTTCTTTCTCACGGTCCTCTTTTTCTTGTTTCTTTTTTTCTTTTCTGTGCTCCACTCTCGTATTTTTTTGTGTCCGCCATGATGATAGCTACCTATTTTGGGCCCCTCTGCAGCTCCGGCCCCTGGGCTGCAGCCCAGCCTAGCCCTGCCTAGAGTTTGGCCCTGTTGTCTCAGTGTCAACACTTCCACTATCTCCATCACAAAATCATCAGATCTGCAGAGGGACTTGAAGTTTAATTTTGCCTTGTGAGATGAGATCATACTAATCACTGTTCTCTCTAAGCTGTGGAGGTGCGCAGCCGTGCAGTAACTGAAATGCTCCCGTGCACATACCCTTTGTTGCCATGCAGCTGGAATCGGATGCAGCATTATGAAACGTGAAAGGTTTTCTTTGTTATACTGTATTTCATTGCACCCTTCAGTTAATAAATAAAATCAAAAGTATGTGATTTTTCAATTTTCAATCTAAATATTCATAGTATGCATATTATATAAAAACACATTTAAGGTGCAGCGCAGTTTTCAGGCCATGTAAAAAGTTCTTGCTCAGAGCAATGGTTGGTCCAGGCAGCTGTAAAAATACAATTAGATGGAACATTGAACTGACAAGCTACCATTTGCTATCCATTCCCATTTACTAGCTGAGCTGCCTCTTGAACCATTGCAACTCTTGTGTTAGTCAGGAAATCTAGGATTTTGCCTCTGGACCAATAAAGGATTAATATTGCATTTCCAGCCATGATGGTGTGTCAGTCTGAGGGAACGTGGGACCATTCCTGTAACCAATCAAAATGCAGTGCTGTTCGGTCCAAGATGCCTCATTTCAAAGGAAGGAATCTCCTCAGATAGATTCAATGATCCTCAATTTCTTCCAGAATCCTGAGAAAAAAAATTATCCTAAATACAAAAACAAAAATGAATTATCGGCAATTACCTCACTGTTATTTGTGGAAGGTTGCTGCTGCTCTTCAAACTTACCACCCAGTAATAATGCTGGGAAAGCTTCATTCCTTCTGAATTTTGCAAGCCTGTGAGCACATTAGGTACATATGTTCACTGGGTCATTCAGGTGTCCTTGTTCAATCTCTTTCAATTTTACAAAATAGAGATTAATCTTCAGAACAATAGGCCATTGTCTAGTTTAGAAGGAGAACTGAATCCAGGCTGCAGTTTAAAGAGCTGACAGCTTATTCTTTGAAAATGACATAAATAGTGCAAAACAAAAGCAAGATGGTGAGATAGTGTTCATGGGTTCATGGACTGCTCAGAGATCTGAAGGTGGGGGGGGAGAAGAAGCTGATGGTAGTAATAAGAGGGACATCCTGGGTGATGGGGGTCTTTAACAATGGATGCCACCTTCATGTAGTACTTCATTTTGAAGACATCGAGGTTAGTGCCCATGATTCGACCAGCTGAGTCTACGACCCTCTGCAGCTGTGTTCAGCCCCTGTGCATGGCCGCCTCCTTGCCAGACAGTGGTGCAACAAATCAGAATGTTCTCCATAGTAGAAATTTGCTGGAGTTTTTGGTGACATACCAAATTTCGTCAAATTTGTTATGAAATATAAGCACTGGCAAGCCCTCATCATAACTGCATCAATATGTTGGGCCAAGGGTAGATCCTCTGCGAGTTTGATGCCCAGGAACATAAAGCTGCTCACCCTTTCCACCCCTGACCCCTTGAGGACTGTTGCATGTTCTCCCAACTTCGCCATCCTGAATTCCACAATTAACTCCATGTTCTTATTGATGTTGAGTGCAAGGTTGCTGTAATGGTCCTACCAGCTGATCTACACCACTCCTGTGTTGGAGGTTGTCCTTCGAATGGGCAGGCACCAAGCTCTGCAAGTCCCTTTCTCCTCTACTCTTTCAAGCCTATCTTCCTCATTTCATGATGGGTGATGTGGGTTTGATTTTGTGTAAGATGATGCTTCTGCTATACTTTATCACATTGAAGTCGCTACAATGGTCACTATCATTGCAATCATCTTATCCTTAATTTAAATTCCTTGGTATTACTATATCAGAGGATCTGTCCATTTCAAAGGCATGGGAGCACCTCTATTTACTTAAAAGTTTGCGTGGATTTGGCACACCATCTAAAACTTTAACAAACTCATACAGATGCACAGTGATTGTGCATTTCTGCTGTAGAAGTCCTAAATGCGAATATTTAATTTTCTTCGGAGCTGCATGCAGGCACCACTTTCTGGTGCCATTTTCAATCTCTCATTGCTGCAGACTTGCTTCAAAAAGGCAAAATACATACCAGTCCCCAAGAAGAGCAGGTTGAGCTGCCCCAATGACTATCGTCCTGTTCCACTCACATCTGCTGTGATGGGCTGCTTTAAAAGGTTGGTCATGGCCAGAATCAGCTCCTGCCTAAGCAAGCACCTGAACCTGCTGCAGTTTACTTTTTGCCACAATAGGTCTACAGCGGATGCAATCTCACTGGCTGTCCACCGGGCCTTGGGCCATCTGCACAATAGTAATACCTACATCAGGCTGCTGTTTACAACTCAGCGTTCAAAGCCATCATACCTTCAGTTCTAATCGACAAGCTTCAAAACTTGGGCCTCTGTACCTCCCCCTGCAACTGGATCCTTGACTTCTTCAATGGGAGACCACAATCAGTGCAGATCAGTAATAACGTCTGCTTCTCACTGACTATCAACACAAGCACACATCAGGGATGTGTGCTTAGCCCACTACCTCAATTTCTCCACACCCACGATTGTGCGGCTAGGCACAGCTCAACCACCTACAAACTGGCCACCAATGCAATGGTTGGCAGATCTCAGATGGCGGCAAGAATGCATACCAGATTGAGGTAGATCGGCTGCTTAAGTGATGTCACAACGACCACCTTGCACTCAGTGTCAGTAAGACCAAGGAAATGTCTGTGGACTTCAGGAAGGGAAAGTCGGGGGAACATACACACCAGTCCTCATCGAGGGATCAGCAGTGGAAAGGGCGAGCAGTTTCAAGTTCCTGGGTGGCAACATCTCTGAAGATCTATCCTGGGCCCAATATAGTGATGCAATCACAAAGACCATCACTGACCACTGTTATATTCCATTAGGAGTTTGGTGACATACCAAATCTCCTCAAAGCCTCTAGCAAGTACTACAAAGAGCATTCTAACTGGTTACATCACCCTCTGGTATGGAGGGGCCACTGCATGGGATCAACAAAAGCTGCAGAAAGTTGCAAACTCAGCCAGATCCATCATGGGCACTGGCTTCTGCAGTAGCAAAGATACCTTCAAAAAGTGATGCCTGTAAGGACAGCACCCATCACTAAGGGCTCCTTTCACCCAGCTCATGCCCTCTTTTCATTGCTACCATCAGTGAACAGCTGGAGGAGGCTGAGGAGACACTCTAGTATGGAAGAACAGCTTCTTTCTGCCATCAGATTTTTGAACAGACTATGAACCAACACATGAACACTACCTCACTAGCTTTTTGCACTATATATACACACACACACAATTTTATTGTAATTTAACGTATGTTACCACATACAGTATGCCAGTGATATTAAACCTGATTTTGATTTTGGTTCAGTGGAAAGTAGTCTGACGGGTTGCACCACAGCCTGGTCTGGAAACACCAATGCCCAAGAACGGAAAAGACCACAAAACTGTGGATAGAGCCCAGCTCATCGCAGGAAAAGCCTCCCCACCACTGAGCACATCTGCAAGGAGTGCCACCACAAGAGAGCAACATCCATCAAGGACCCTCACCACTCAGGTCACGCTCCCTTCCAGCTGCTGCCATTGGGAAGGAGATAGAGGTGCTACAACTCATGTTCGCTGTAGTATTTATTAATAATCTTAGCATTTGCATAGCTTGTTGTCTTTTGGACATTGGTTGCTTTGTCTTCATGTAATAGTTTTTCTGAAATCTCATTGTGGTATATAGTGACATAAATGTACTTTGATAATAAATTTACTTCCAACTTTAATCATCTTCCTGCCACATCTAGGTCCAGATTTCTTTCAAACTTTCTTTGGAGCCTGAATGCACAGTAATTGGTTTATAGAGTAGAGTCAGGCTGAATTATTGGATGTAACTGCTTTCAAATGGTGAATAACATTGAAATCCAATGCATTATTCCTTCAATTTACCCACTGATCGAAGTAACTGGAATACAGTGAGTTCAGCGTGATCAAAATGGGATAAAAAGAGACAACTTTTATCACACAATGGAGGCAAAGTGGCTATACTGAATGAATGCAGGTGAAAAATAATAGGCTTTTGTCTGTTAAAAAGCAACATTTCTTTATTGTTCTTCAAAACAGAATCAGAAAATTGACAATGAAACAACATGGCAATATGGCTTACTTCCATTAATTCTGCTCCAACGATTTTCTTCACAAAATTTCATAAAATATATCTTTTCTGTATTAGCCTTCAGAGACACACAGAATCACTGAAACAAACACGTTGAACTACTAACTAGCCAGTAACCAGTGCAAAGTGCCATAACAGTGCACAACAATCCCTCAATTCATTTCAAACTTTAGGGGAAGAAAGTATGGAAGCTTCTATACTTCACTGAATTGCCCATTGCAAAATTCTTTCTATTGTGACCCAACACAGTAAACATTTTAAAATCACGTGCAAACAAGGAGTTGTTTGTGTAACACACATACAATGCTGGAGGAACTCATTAAGTCGAGCAGCATCTACAGAGGGGAATAAACAGTCGATGCTTTGGGCAGGACTCAAAATCCTTCATCAGTTGTGTGTGCAGTTCTCTGAAGTCACTATGTCCACAGAAACTGGTGGTTATGTGGAACAGTGCCTAGGAGAACTGAAGCGAAGTATAGCAAATATGGGATTGCTGGTTGGCAATAAAGCAGAAAAGGCATTGAGAGATATAGCAGTTTATTGGTTTTTAAACATTAACCAGATGGACTACAGGAATTTGTTAAGTCTTGTTCAATAAACACATTATCAGCAAAAGTTATCAAAAAGCAAAGATAAATTTGCCCATGTTGGGAGGTGATTTTTAACAAGAAATTATAACAGGGATAAGACATCATGACTGAATTACAAATTAATTCAATGTATAGTAATACTAGAAACAATGATACTGATCGGCAAAGCGTTGGGAGGCACTGAGCACTTCATAGTGACTTCTGTGCAAGATCATTTTTAATAACATTTAAATCATTATGGCTTTGTCCTCATTAGTAGGCAGATTCTCAACTTTAAATTGCAGAATTAATAGCTTTTCAAATTTTTCTAACTGGTTTAAAAGAAACATTTCAAAATTGTGATCCAAAAGATCCAAGCTGCAAGTTGCTCAATTCGTAAATATAAATCATTGAACAGGTTGGGAACACCATTGTCGTCAATTCTGGTTTTCATGAAAAGCTGATGGGTCAGATCACTGGAGTTCAGATGAACAGGTCTCAGCTCTCCACTCTTAAGCAGACTTAAGGTACATTCCATCATTGTCCTCACCACAAAAACAAAAGTTTTCATTGTTAACACAAGAAAAGCACAAAGGTCATCTATCTTAACATTTCAGGTCAGATTTCCTTCAGTTAATCAGTCAGGAGTACTGCTTTCTGTGGAAGGTCCTGCAGATCAAAAGTGTTCCTTAAAACTAGCAAGCTGCTTCCTTAACGACACCATTTTGCTTCATACTGTATAATGGCTCTACAAGCCGATTGTGAACATGCAACAGGCCTGGGAGAGATACAGAAATAAATTAAAATGCAAGATAACAGCAATATTTAACAATTTAGATATTTACTGTATAATAATAATAATAATGCTTAGGGTTAAGCTTTGTTAATCTGGCACATTTGTGACTTTAGTGGTGCTGGAGTAGCAGATTTTCCAAACTATCAGGTTACTAAACAATACTTACAATTCACTTTGTTAATGTTGCACAATCAAATTTCACTTCAAGCTATAATTTTAAAAGTTGTAGGAAACAGAAGCACAGGTGCGTAGTGGTTAGCACAATGCTTTATCATACCAGGGACCCGGGTTCAATTCCCACTGCTGCCTGTAAAGACTTTGTACGTTCTTTACACATGGGTTTCCTCCACGTGCTCCGGTTTCCTCCCACAGTCCAAAGAGGTACAGGTTGGTAGGTTAATTGGCCATTGTAAATTGTCCTATGATTAGGTTAGGATTAAATCGGGGGATTGCTAGGAGGTGCAGCTCCAAGGGACTGAAAGGACTTGTTCCATGCTGTATCTCAATAAATAAATATATTTCTTTTTACTTAAAGAGAGTACAGAGTCTGGGGCCCTCTGTGTGGATGATGAGCAAAGGAACCAAACAGCAAAATGCCAAACCATCAGGATTTACCACCAATTTTCTTTGGGGGGGAGGGACTTTGCTGTACGTAGCAGCTTAAGCATAATGCACAAGAGGACTATCAAAGAATAGTGGATTGCATGCCACAACAGAATACATTACACTCACACCACATGCATAGTATTAGTGTAGGGAAGCTACTGGAAAAAATTACTCAGGGACAGAATTAATCAAGGCTTCGAAATGACAGGGATTAATGAAACTCAAGATGCTGGAGGAACTCAGCAGGTCAGGCAGCATCTATGGAAACATACAAACAGTCAATGTTTCGGGCCAAGACACCTCATCAGGGAATTCGCCAAAACCCGTCAGCATGGTCCTGTTAGGGGGAGATCCCTAATCTAAGAATCTTGACTGAATTTTTTTTGAAGTTACTGAAAAGAGTTGTGTCGTTGAAAAGGATGACACCAACATGGAAGCCAGAAGTTAGGACCCATGGAATTCAAGATTGGCTCCTAAATTGTCTTAGTAATAGAAAGCAGCAGGTTTTTGTGGCTGGAAATATGGTTTTTGTGACTGGGAGCCTATGACCAGCAGTGTACAATAGGAAATGAGTCATGATTCTTACTGTTCGTTGCATAAATTAAAAATTTGGATATAAATGTAACAGGTACAGTAAGCTTGCGGATGACATGAAAACCGGTGATTTTGTTGATAGCAAGGACGATAGTGTGGCGTGGATGAAATCACCAGAGAGACAGAGTTACAAAGCAGCTTCTTTATTCGGCACAACAAGGTACAGCAGGCATCATACGAACGGAGACCCTTTGGTGGAAAGGTCTGCTAGCCCAACGTGGGCTCGATATTAATTTGCTAAACACAAAGGGCAAACCCTATTTACGAAGTTATAGACAATGCTTCCTTTTGAAGCTACATACAAAATATCACACCTTCTGACTTCATCCTTTCCTCCCGACACCAACGTCTGGGTTGGTATCCACAGCCTTTAGGAATGCAAGTTAAATCCACTATAAATTTATTTGGTATTTTACGTGCTAACATAGAGGACAATTAATATTTATAAAGTATAGATAATACTGTCTTCAAAACTACCTGTAAACTTCACACTTCTATCCGCAGTGTCTGGCTAGTATTCCGATATTCACAGCTTTTAAGAAATGCATTGCTGTGAACTCAATCCACAGTACTTTGTCAAACAAAAGACCGGTGTCCAGGGTCAAATGAAGCATCTACCCAAAATCTCACTCTAACTGATAGCTGTAGGCAAAGGGATGTTATTATTCAGTATCGGGCAGATGGAATTTAATTCTGTAAGTACAAGACGATGCACTTTGCAAGGACATAAAGTATGGTACAGCCAAGGGAGACTGAGGAACAGAAGAACATTGGCATTCAAATCCAAGAATCCTTGAAGGTGTAGCAAAGTTAAAGAAAGCACAAGGGATACTAGCCTTCATTGGTAATATATGAAATACAAGAACAATTTTATACTACTGATAGAAACATAGAAAACCTACAGCACAATACAGGCCTTTCAGCCCACAAAGCCGTGCCGAACATGTCCTTACCTTAGAAATTACTCAGGGTTACCCATAGCCCTCTATTTTTCTAAGCTCCATGTACCTATCCAGGAGTCTCTTAAAAGACCCTATCGTATCCACCACCACCACCGTCGCCGGCAGCCCATTCCACGCACTCACCACTCAGTGTAAAATACTTACCTGACATCTCCACTGTACCCACTTCTAAGCACCTTAAAACTATGCCCTCTTGTGCTAGCCATTTCAGCCCCGGGAAAAATCCTCTGACTATCCACACAATCAATGCCTCTCAACATCTTATACACCTCTGTCAGGTCATCTCTCATCCTCTGTCACTCCAAGGAAAAAAGGCCAAGTTCACTCAACCTATTCTCATAAGGCATGCTCCCCAATCCAGGCAACATCCTTGTAAATCTCCTTTGCACCCTTTCTATAGTTTCTACATCCTTCCTGTAGTGAGGTGACCAGGGTCCTATATAGCTGCAACGTCACCTCTCGGCTCCTAAACTCAACCCCACGATTGATAAAGGCCAATGTACCATATGCTTTCTTAACCACAGTCAACCTGCACAGCAGCTCTGAGTGTCGTATGGACTCGGACCCCAAGATCCCTCTGATCCTCCACACTGCCAGGATGAGATCCAAAGCAAAGCCAGAACTCGAAATACTCCCTTTTTTGGTAAAACCACGCAAAACTCAACTGTACATCCCAAAGCACGACGACTTAAATGTTTTACCCAAAGAATATTCAAGACATTGATTGGAACAACGATCAGTTAGTGAAAGTCAGCCTGGGATTGGTTGTCAACTGACCAATAGGCGTTGGTTGTTTCGGCTCGCTGTAATAAACATGTTGCTGGGCAACAGCTGGAGCGCTGTTAGCAGTTTGTTACAGACATTGTCTTGGATAGAACGTTTCAGTAATGAGAGACTGGATAGGCTGGACTTGCTTTCCTTAGAGCAGGGGAGAAAGATGTACAAAATTGTGAAAGGCAAATATAGACATGGTGGGAAACCTTTTCCATAGTAGAAGTATCTAAAACAACACAGCTATGTTTAGGATAAGCAGCAAGAGGTTTGCAGAGGATCTGAGAAAGAACTTTTTCTACCAAAATGGTAATTAGATTCTGGAGCCCATTTTTTGTGTGGATGATGGAAGCAGGTACTCTCCGATCATTCAATGTGTCTAAACAAGCACTTCAATTTTTTTTATTATTTATTCATTTATGAGATGTGGGCGTTGCCAGCTAAGGCAGCATTTATTGCCCATCCCTAGTTGCCCTTCAGAAGGTGGTGATGAGCTGCCTTCTTGAACCAGCACAGTCCCTGAGGTGTAGGTACACCCACAGTGCTGTTAGGGAGGGAATTCCGTGATTTTGACCCAGCGACCATGAAGCAACGGCGATATGTTTCCAAGTCAGGATGGTGAGTGACTTGGAAGGGGATTTCCAAGTGGTGGTGTTCCCAGATATCTGCTGTTCTCATCCATCTAGATTAGTGGTCACCAACCTTTTTAAGCCCAAGATCCCCTACCTCGACCTCAGTGAAAGGTAAGATCTACCTACTAAATCATTTGTAGAGAAAAAACAGCTCAGATTGTACTTCCAATTCGAGGCCTTTTATTTGGGCGAATTGTATTTGAATTACACAAAATACTTTTGTCAAACTTTCAAATTAAGTCAAACTAGAAAACAGTAACTAGCATATCAAACAGGCCATAGCTGTCTTTCTTTAAGAATATTACAATACTTCACACCTTTAATTCTAAGTTTCCTTATTTAATTTTATTTCAACACAAAAAATAAATGAATAAAAATTGACTGTTGCACTCAGTGTGATGACTGGGGCTGAATACTTTCTGCTAGTTCCCTGAAATTTGGCTCATAACTACAGACAGCCAGTCTGAGACAGTCTGTGTGGTGTAGGTTTGCCAACTGTCACGTATTCCCCCCGCTAAGATAGAGTGTTCGTATGAAGCTGCTCGTGCCGAAACGCTTTACGCCGAAGAAGCAATTCATATGGAAAAAATTTTTGAGCGTTCCCAGACCAAAAAAAACCTAACAAATCATACCAAATAACACATAAAACCTAAAATAACACTAACATATAGTAAAAGCAGGAATGATACGATAAATACACAGCCTATATAAAGTAGAAAAAATGAAAATGAAGCCAAAACCGATTCATGAGGTAAAAAAAAAAATCGGCACATACGCGCATGCGCACACAGGTGCCCGTGCAAAGCTTCATGGTCATGGTAGTCTTTCTCGGGGTAAACACAAATGTCCTGGGATTTGACTGCTACTTTTGTCCCTTATTTGGGAGTGAGAAAGTTGGCAATCCTAGTGAGGTGTCTGTCAGTAAGTCAGCACCTGTACTTAGATTTAATAATTTTCATCTGTGAAAATGCAATTTCACATAGATAAGTTGACCTGAAGTAGGCACTGACTTTTAGTGCTATAAAACTAACGCACACACCGAGCATTGCTCGGCCCCATCAGTAGTAATTGCCACCAGTTTATGAATGGGGATGTCATTTTCACGGACATTTTTTGTAAACTCATTGTAAATATCCTCACCTCTCGTTCTCTCCTTTAATTGCAAAAGAGTGAGGAAGCCCTCCTTTGTTGAAAAATCCTGGAAAGCCATTCTGACAAATACAACTGTTTGCATTACATCCAGGGATTAATCGAACTGTAATGAAAAATATTCACGTCTTCTGACGGTGACTCTATCCTCCTTGCCACTGTTGCAGGGCCAAGCAGTATATTATGTATTGCATAATATACTGCACCTCTTCCTAGAGATGCTGCCTGGCCTGCTGCGTTCACCAGCAACTTTGATGTGTGTTGCTTGAATTTCCAGCATCTGCAGAATTCCTGTTGTTTATTATGTATTGCAGTTATGATGCCGTTTTTGTTTTTAAAGTAATTAAAAACAGTCTCTGCAGTAATGGCCATTGCTTCTTTGAATAAATCGCCACCTGTAAAAGGCTTCTTGTGTTTAGCCAAAAGGTGAGTTACACAAAATGATGCTTCAATAGCGGCCTTATTTTGAGCAGCATGTTTTGTGGAAAACAATTGCTGGACCTTCAAACCCGATTTCAGCTCAACTTTCCAGGCACAAATTGTGCTCTTTGGGGGGTAGGTATCTTTAAATTCCTGGTGGTTGGTGTTGTGGTGCTGCTCCAGATTCCCTCTTTTAGTCAGTGCTTGTGTTTGGTGGCACAACATACATGCACACTTGTCTTTCACCAAGGTAAATAGAAATTCCTCTTCCCATTCTGGATGGAATTTGTAAGTTTTTGCCTTCTTTCGTGGAGCCTCCACTATGGTATCAGGATATCACGAGCCATTGCCGATTGCGTCACCTCTGATCTGGAAGTTCTGACACTCACATGCCGGGTGGCACCTAATTAATTAGCTGGTTTATTTCGGCTTTTTTTCTTAAAGATGTGCTGTGTGCATCCCGACTACCGCTGCACCCCTGCATGCTTCACGGCCCGGAGGTTGGGGACACTGCCGTATATTGATGTTTGCGACAGTCTGTACTCTTACCTAATCTGATTGGTCACTGATGCAGCACAGGCTACGCTGAAAACACGGTGCATGGTGGGGGAACTACACACATGCGCACTGGGCAGAAAGAACGGAACTAAACCCCCGCAACCTGGAAACAATCTCTCTCTACAAACAGCTTTTTAGTAAAAATATTGCTATATTACCACTATCCTAATTACTATTACTTACATTTATAATGCTCCTGAAGAGAGTTGTTCTGGAGCTGCTCCAGCCTATGGTCAGGCCACACTTAGATCCTCTCCAGTTCGCCTACCAGCCCCAACTAGGAATCGAGGATGCCATCGTCTACCTGCTGAACCGTGTCTACGCCCACCTGCACAAGCCAGCGAGCACTGTGAGCGTCATGTTTTTTGACTTCTCCAGTGCGTTCAACACCATCCGCCCTGCTCTGCTGGGGGAGAAGCTGACTGCGATGCAGGTGGATGCTTTCCTGGTGTCATGGATTCTTGATTACCCGACTGGCAGACCACAGTACGTGTGCTTACAACACTGTGTGTCCGATAGAGTGATCAGCAGCACTGGGGCTCCACAGGGGACTGTCTTGTCTCCCTTTCTCTTCACCATTTACACCTCAGACTTCACCTACTGCACAGAGTCTTGTCATCTTCAGAAGTTTTCGGATGACGCTGCCACAGTTGGATGCATCAGCAAGGGAGATGAGGCTGAGTGCAGGGCTACAGTAGGAAACTTTGTCACATGATGTGAGCAGAATTATCTACAGCTTAATGTGAAAAAGACTAAGGAGCTGGTGGTAGACCTGAGGAGAGCTAAGGTACCGGCAATCCCTGTCTCCATCCAGGGGGTCAGTGTGGACACGGTGGAGGATTACAAATACCTGGGGATACGAATTGACAATAAACTGGACTGGTCAAAGAACACTGAGGCTGTCTACAAGAAGGGTTAGAGCCGTCTCTATTTCCTGAGGACACTGAGGTCCTTTAACATCTGGCGGACGATGCTGAGGATGTTCTACGAGTCTATGGTGGCCAGTGCGATCTCATTTGCTGTTGTGAGCTGGGGCAGCAGGCTGAGGGTAGCAGACACCAACAGAATCAATAAACTCATTCGTAAGGCCAGTGATGTTGTGGGGATAGAACTAGACTCTCTGACGGTGGTGTCTGAAAAGAAGATGCTGTCCAAGTTGCATGCCATCTTGGACAATGTCTCCCATCCACTACATAATGTACTGGTTGGGCACAGGAGTACATTCAGCCAGAGACTCATTCCACCGAGGTGCAGCACAGAGCGTCATAGGAAGTCATTCCTGCCTGTGGCCATCGAACTTTACAACTCCTCCCTTGGAGGGTCAGACACCCTGAGCAAATAGGCTGGTCCTGGACTTATTTCCTGGCATAAATTACATATTACTATTTAACTATTTATGGTTTTATTACTATTTAATTATTTATGGTGCAACAGCAACAAAAACCAATTTCCCCCGGGATCAATAAAGTATGACTATGACTCACATTACAACAGTATTTGAGTATTTATTTTTGATTTTTCTTCGGAAAGTCTCAATCGCGATCGACGGGTTGGGGACCCCTAATCTAGATGGTAATCATCGTGGGTCTGGAAGGTGCTGCCTTAGGAGCCTTGGTGTGTGGCTGCAGTGCATCTTGTAGATAGTACTCACTGCTACAACTGCTTGTCCATTCTGAAGGGATTCAATGATTGTGGGAGGGGTACTAATCAAGTGGGCTGACTTGTACTGGACGATGTCAAGTTTCTTGAGTGTTGATGGAGCTGCATTCATCCAGGCGAGTGGTGAGTATTCCATTACACTCCTGGCCTGAGCCTTGTGGATGGTGGACAGACTTTGGGGAGTCAGGAGGTGAGTTACACGCTGCAGGATTCCTAGCTTTTGACCTGCTCTGGTAGGCATGGTGTTTATATGACTAGACCAGTTCAGTTTCCTGTCAATGGTAAACCCCAGGATGTTGATGGTAGGGGTGATGGTAAAGCCACTGAATGTCAAGGGACGACGGTTAGAGCCTCTCTTGTTGGAGAAGGTCATTGCTTGGCTCAAATGTTACTCGCCGCTTGTCAACCCAAGCCTAGATATTGCCCAGGTCCTGCTGCATTTGGGTATAAACTGCTTCATTATCTGAGGAGACACAAATTGTGCAGTCATCTGCAAACATCCCCACTTCTGACCTTATGACGGAAGGAACGTCATTGATGAAGCAGCTGAAGATGGTTGGTCCTCGGACACTTCCCTGAGGAACTCCTGCAGTGATGTCCTAAGGATGAGATGACTGACCTCCAACCACCACAACCATCCTCCTTTGTATCTGTTATGATTCCAACCGGTGGAGGGTCTTCCCATTGACTCCATTATAGCTAGGGCACATTGATGCCATTCTCGGTCAAACGCTGCCTTGATGTCGAGGGCTATCACTCTCACCTCACCTCTGGTATTTAGCTCTTTGGTCCATGTTTATACCAAGGAGGTGATGAGGTTAGGAACTGAGTGGCCTTGATGGAACCCAAACCGGGTATCCATAAGCAGGTTATTGCCGAGTAGGTGCTGCGTGATGACCCCTTCTGTTTCTTTGCTGGTGATTGAGAGTAGGCTGATAGGGCGGTAATTGGCTGTGTTGGCCTTGTCCTGTTTCTTGTATACAGGACATACCTGGGCAATTTTCCACCTTGCAGGGTGGACGCTGGTGTTGTAGCTGTACTGGAGCAGCCTGGCTAGTGGAGCGGCAAGTTTTGGAGCACAAGTCTTCAGGACTATTGCCGGGATTTTGTCTGGGCCCATAGCCTTCACAATATCCAGTGCTTTCAGCATTTCTTGTCACATGGAGTGTATCGGACTGGCTACTGACATCTGGGATGCTGGGGACTTCAGAAGGAGGCAGAGCTGGAGCATCCACTCACCAATTCTGACTGAAGATTGTTGCAAGTGCCTCAGCCTTATATCTCGCACAGTTGTGCTGGGCTCCTCCATCTTTGAGGATGGGGATATTTGTGGAGCCCCCTCCTCCAGGGCATGAGGAGAACACCAGTCATACCTCAGTATGGGGTCACCCTGGTGAAGCCACAATACAGGACTACTTGCATGCCAGACACGTAAGCAGCAAGTAATAGACAGAGCTAAGTGGTTTGATTGTCCACCAACATTCACAGCTGGATGTGAATGTGAACAGAGCTTAGATCTGATCTGCTGGTTGTGGAACCACTTAGCTCTGTCTATTACTTGCTGCTTACGTGTCTGGCATGCAAGTAGTCCTGTATTGTGGCTTCACCAGGGTGACCCCATACTGAGGTATGACTGGTGTTCTCCTCATGCCCTCCTGCACTCTTCATTGAACCAGGGTTGATCCCCGGCCTGGTGGCAATGTTAGAGTGGGGGATATGCTGGGCCATGAGGTTACAGATTGTAGTTGAGTACAATTCTGCTGCTGATGATGGCCCACAGCCCAGTCTTGGGCTGCTTGATCTGTTCAAAGTCTATCCCATTAGCACGGTGGTAGTGCCACACAATGCAATGGAGGGTTGGAACTGCCATGGTATAAAAAGATTTATGGACCAAGCAGAGGCAAGTAAGATTAGACTAGATGGTCCACAAGGACAAAGTGACTAACGGGCTCAGATCTCTGTAATAGGACTGCAAGCTATGTAACTGATATATTTATCAAGTACATAGGCAGCCATTAAAGAGTAGCTTATAAAAAAAAGAGGTGTGAAAGCAGTGGTGGTGTTGGGGGTCTGAAACCTCGACAGCAGATAGTTGTGAAGAGCTGAAAATCAAGCAAGCACAAGAAAAGCAGATGAGCAAAGGGATTTGGGGATTGCAGGGCAGGCAGTGGGTTCAGAGATTGAAAGGAGTGAGGGGTTGGGGTTGGGGCTGGGGCAGGGAGAGGACAAGTCCACGAAGCAATTAGAGAACATGGGCAAAGACTTTGAATCAGGGGAATTACTGAATTGCCGGGACGATGAATGAATAAGAGACAGACAGAGGTCTAAGCCTCGGTGGGGTGTAAAGTGGGGGAGTCAGTCAGAAGGGAACTACAATATTTAAGTTCGGAGTTAACAAAGGAACCTACACAGATAACAACCATTATTCAATAGTGACAAACTACAAGCGAGAAAATAAAATTATGATTTAATTATAAAAAACTGTTACATCAGATGTAAAATTTAATCTTAACTGTGATTTTTACTGTCGTATTCTTTTCTACAATTAAGCTATTTACACGTGTCTAATTTAAAATTTCATAACTAGCGTTGTCTCATGGGATTAACAGGCCTCAGGTCAGCTCTTTCGCTTCCACCTAAGGTCACCAATTACAAAAGAATGCATTCAGCCCCGAGAAGGAATCCAGTTTTACAGCCCTAAGCCTCCAACACCAGCTCAACTCAATACAGTGTTCAGTCAATGAATTAGTAAGCAATGTGTAGAAGTGAAACCTAGTAAGCAAAAACCTGAGAACATAAGAACTTGGTTTGGCATAAAGCCTGTCTAAAGGACAGCAACCACAGAGGAAGCAAAGTGAAAGTGAAAGTTTCAGTCAGCACCAAATGACAACTGAGAGGAACCAGAATAAACACCCCAGCCTATGGAAAGCAACAGAAACATGCTGATAAGAGGAAACAGACTGAAAATTGAACTGCAACTGAAGTGTGGAAACAAGAGGGTCTGAGATCTTGAAAGAATCACAAGCAAACGTACAGATTTGGTGCTTAAGGTGACATATCAGTACAGAACAGCCACAAGTTGAACAAACAGAATGCTTAATCTTATTCCTCGTTCAGCTTGACATCAGTGGCGAAGATATCTGCCTAGAATTTCATCCCTGCTAAATGTTACAGCTGCCAGAAGTCTGTTCTCCATTGCCCAGATTCCCTTCCATCCAGGATGAAAAAGCCTTCTTAACTGGCAGCTCATCAACCATCCTAAACATTATAGTGCCAGCTGGAAGATCAGGGTGCAATTCCTGCTGTCTGTATTTGTAAGGTGTTTGCACGTTCTCCCTGTGACCGTGTGGATTTCCACACACACAGCAAAGATGTACGGTTAGGGTTAGTAAGCTATGGTGACACTTGCAGGCTGCCCAGAATAATCCTCACTGATTTGATTTGACTTGATGCCAAAGCCACATTTTACCGTATGCTTCGATGTGCACGTGACAAGCTAATCTTTTTTTCTTTCTTTCCCTCCAGCATTAAAACACAGCGACTTCATTGCATCATCTGCAACACGAACCACAGTTTCTCACCCGAGCTATCAGCACCTCAAATGCCCCGATCTCTACCAGACAGCAGCTGGGTATTTCCCTCCATCCTGACTTGGAAATACATCACTGGGTCCAAATCTCGAAATTCGTTCCCCAACAACACTGTGCAGTATCTTTGCCAGAGGGATTGCAATTATTTTACAGCTTTCTCTAAGGAGAATTATGGAAGGGCAATAAATACTGATCTCACCAGCACTGCACATATTAAGAAAGTGGGAGGAGAAACTGTCCTACCACAATTGTCCAGTACGTTTAGTCCTATCAATCAGTGATTAATTTCTTTTTTTTATTACTAATCTTTCATTGCAACACCAACAAATTACATTCAATACAGCCAATTGCCAATTACATTTTGACTGTTTAACCCAGCCACCTCCCAACCTTCATCACCATCTCCTCCACTCCTCTCTCCCTCCCCATCCCTCTCCCCTCCACCAACCAACTGAATAGTAGTACATACACAGACAAAGCATTCCTATTTTAACAAAAAAATCTCTTAAGTTAGATATCAAATTTGTCCACATTATAATTGTGTTTGGTCGTGCATCATTTACTCTTGCTGATGAAAGTTCCAGGTAAGAAATGTCCAAAAAGCTCCGAAGCCAGTGAGTATTTGAAATATCATGGGGAGATTTCCAACATTGGACCACAATCTTCTTAGCTGCAGTCAGGCCTGCCAGCCAGATTTTGCGTGTTTTTTCCGTAAGGGAAAAGTGGGAGTCATCATTTAGAAGATGTACAACTATACCCCTGTTAGTTCTGTAAGAGTGCTGATAACCTTCCCCCATAAACCAAAAACCCCTGGACATTCCCATACAACATGTATAAAAGAGCCAACAGTTTCGTGGGGGCAAAATGAGCAATATGGGTCAGGAACCAGTCCCATTTGATGTCTAATTCTCGGTGTTAAATATGCTCTATGACAAAATTTCAAGTGTATATACTGATGATTTGGGTTTTTCAAAGCACCAGCAGCATTATCCCAAATCACATCCCAGTCTAAGTCTTGTCCCAATTCAGATATGTCCCTATCCCAGGCTTTCATTCCCGATGTGGACATATAATTCTGGGAGCTTAATTTATCATAGATCTATGACACTATCTGTCCTGGAGCACTCTGTATCCAACTTAAAATGGGATGGTCCTTTAAATCTGACCCCCCAGGGAACGCCGTAGGCTTTACAAGCTGATCTTACTCGAAAGCAGAAGAAAAGAGAATGTTTATCAATATTATATGGAGATATCAGTTCTTGAAAGCTAAGGATATTACTTGCCCCATTAATGTCTTGAAGAGTAGTAACACCTTTATCCTCCCAAGTTCTGTTAGTGAATGGTTTCCCCCCAGACAGAAAACGATCACTGTTCCATAATGGAGATGATTTGTACCATACACTTTTAAATTTTAGGAATTTTTCTGCTGCTCTAAACACTTGCAGCATATGGGTTAAAATTGGACCGTAATACAAATCAGATTTTTTGGTAGACATACCTATAAGGAGAAAGTCCTTCAACCTTATTGGTGCTACTAACTCTTGTTCTATATTTTTCCATGATGAAACTTTATCCTCCTCCATCCAATAGCTAAGACTTTTTAACACAAATGCCCAGTGATACAACTTAAAATTTGGACATGCCAATCCCCCATCCGACTTTTTGAATTGCAGAGCTGACCATTTTATATTGGGTCTTTTACCATTCCAAACATAGCATCGTAGTAAGGAGTCCAGTTTTTGCCAATATCCTGCTGGAGGTGCAAGTGGGATCATTGAGCTGATAAAATTAATGCAGCGTAAGATGTTCATTTTAATAACCGATATACGGGCTGGGACTGATGCTGGCAGGTGTCTCCATCTATTAATATCTTCTTATGTTTTTCAAAATTAAAGAGTAATTTGTTTTAGCCACAGATGATAGGAAAGTATTAACTTTAATACCCAAGTAGAGGACCTCATTTGTAACCTTAATCTGGGGAGAGGAGAGGCACCTTACTTTTATCTGTATTAATCAGCATCAGTGCTGATTTTGACAAATTAACTTTGTATCCTGAAAGGAATCCAAATTGCTCCAGTATTTTTAAAACAAGTCTACTGGAGACATAACGTTCTAAAGTTAGTCAGAACAAACTGCTGTTTTTCAGCTTCATTCTCGATGAAGTATTACATTTGGGTATATTGAATATCACCTTAAAACTCTGACCTGCAATAGTCAGAAACAAATTGGCCCCTTAATTAATTAAGTACGAAGGTGCATCGAATGACTTTCCAATAAAAGAATAACCAGAAAACTTCACACCCAGGACATTAACTTGCCCGTGCCTGTTAAATTGCGCATACAGGCTGGTCCGAGCTCTTAATGCAGTTCCATCTCCTTCCGAGGGACGTGTGGACTTTGCCCAGGGTCTTCTTCCATATCTCCCAGCACCGATGATTTCAGAGCTTCTTTCACTTCCTCTGCCGAGTTAAACGACATCTTCATGCCCTTGATATTAACTCTCAAGTCGCCAGGTATATGAGGAACAAGTCAATCCCCTTCTGTCGAAGCTTAGCGTGGATCTCCTTGTATCCCTGCCGTTCCTGCATCGTGCCGGGGTTGTAGTCAGTGAAGAACTGCAGCCGGGTGCCATCAGGGAGAGTAGGCTTGGCTTTCCTTACGCCCTCCAGGATAGCCTGCCGGTCGGTGTACCGTAGAAGCCTAAAAATCATGGTCCGCGGTCTTGAGGTGTTGTTGGAAAAGATCCTACGTGCTCTATCAATCTCCAATGAAGTGCTGTGGGAATTCTTGACTACTGGAATCCAAGTAGGCAGCATCTTCTGGAGGTAACCTCTTGGATCGTCGCCCTCAGCGACGGTCGGTAAGTTGACATTGTTTCTCCTGGATCTGTCCTCCAAGTCGTTTAGCTTCTTCCGTATCTTAGACACCTCCGTGAGACAGGAGTTAGTAACTTTCTCATTCTTGCATAAGCTAACCTGAATGTTGTCTATTTTGTTGAAGACTGTGCTAAATTTTTAGCGTGAATGTCTGCTTGCTCCTTTAACGACCGGAGAATGTTGCCATTCTCTACCATATGCTTCTGTATGGGATCGAGAGCCTTTTCCAGTGACTCCTTTAGCATGTGGGCTACCGTTTCTTGCAGCGATTCTATCTCCGTTGCCATGGTTTGCTTAATTAGCATAGCTATTTCCTCGGATGAATCGCTAGCTTGGTGTCATCTGCTGGTAAACACAAAATAATCTGCAGATGCTGGGGTCAAAGCAACACTCACAACACGCTGGAGGAACTCAGCAGGTCGGGCAGCATCCGTGGAAAAGATCGGTCGACGTTTCAGGCCGGAACGTCGACCGATCTTTTCCAAGGATGCTGCCCGACCTGCTGAGTTCCTCCAGCGTGTTGTGAGTGTCGTCTGCTGGTTTCTTGTTTCCTGGTTGAATTTGGATCTTTTTTGAAGTCATGTCTTTAGTTAGATCTTTCTCCAACTCAACTTCATATTAAGACCATCTAAGGAACTTGAAAAAGGGGGGTTATATGTGAGCACTCAGTGCTGTGCTGCCATCTTGCCTCGTGCCTCACCGGAAGTCCCCCTGAATTTCTAAACAACAGAGCTACTCTGAACTTCATCCAAGTCAGACACCACCTTAATTACAGTTCTCGGTTTTGGCTTCCAAAGCACAAGGGAAACACTCAAGTCCCAGAAGCAGTGCAGCACTGAACCCCCGGCTTCAAGAGGACGATTAACACAAAAACCTAGGGCTTTTATCGTGACATCTTACAATAAAGTGTTTTATAAGGCCAATAGTTGGGACCAACTTTCAACCAGGCAGCAGAAAGGAAAATCGCCAACTATTTCGAAGTTATTTCAAATACCAGAAGATGTGCATTTTAAGTGAGAAGGAAAAAGTTAAAAAGAGATGTGTGGAGCAAGTTAATTTTTTGTAGAGTGAATGGTAGGTGCCTGGAATAGGTTGCTAGGTGGAGGTACTGTAGATACGATAGTGGTGTTTATGAGACTTTTAGAGAAGTACATGACTATGCAGGGGGAATAGAGGGACAGGGGTCAGAAGAGATTTGGTTTAGTTTGACATTGTGCTCGGCACAGACATGGACTGAGGGGCCTGTTTCTGTGCTGTACAATTTGATATTCTAAGAGATAGAGAGAATGAAGGAAAATGCAGGTTTGTGTTGAAAGGATGTTTGCCTCAAGGTGAACCATAGCATTTCCTCATCTTCATTTACCTGTGATCTTAGCATATATTCCCCACCACCACCACCCCCCAGTCTAAGTTTGATTAATCTTAAAGAGCAAGGAAAACGTGCTGCCTTAGAAACATTCAAAGTTGTTTCAACAATGGAAAAAAGAAATCAGTGCCTCTATGCAAACACTGAAAACAATGCCTCAGACCAAATGGCCTTTAAAGTAAGCAAAAAGCAAGCAGATTAGCAACACACACAAAATGCTGTAGGAACTCAAGCAGGTCAGGCAGCAAACAAGTTAGCAAACGTAACTGAACACAGAACTTTCACCCAAGAACTTTAGCAAGAACTAGCTACCTTTAAAATACTGGACTGTTTTTACACGGAGTTCCAATGTGGCATCTTCATCACATACAAACAGCGCCTTGGGGTGTTGCTGAAGTGCTGACACAGTCCACATATGGTTTACACCCTCTTCTACTGCTTTGTACAGAGCCAAGGCTTTATGAGCTCCCGTGATGAGAATCAACACCTGCATAGATAAAAGGAAACACTTCAGGTTTGCTTTTTTTGGCAACTGCAGGAGTAAGTGAAAAGGCAGGAAGATAGAAGTTGGGAAAAAAAACGTTAATGAAAATGCACCAAAGGTTGAAAACAGTCAGTCACAAAATGGCCAACATCTACTCAGTTAAACACACCCATACAAATCCAATTCCATATATAATCCCCCTGTGAATTTATTACTGAAACCCTCAAGCACACTTTAACCGCCTCGAGACTTCACTGTTTCTGTTCACTATTGGCAAAGCTCATACATTACAGTTCCAGAAATTTGTGGCATCTAAAACTCTCAACTCCCTACCCTAAGTGTTAGCAGACCCTATTCAGATTTGCCCTCCAATCCACACTGGCTCCTGGTTACGTCACTGGTTAAACAGTGACTCAAGTTTAAAATTCACTTCCTTGTTTCCAAAATCCCCCTCATCTATTACCACCACCAACTGCAAATGCCTCTTGAGATAGCTGTACACTTTCAATTCTGGCCCTCTTATAACCCAGAATTAAATCATCCATTCAAAGCCCTGAACTCTAGAAATCCCTTCCTAAGGAAATGATTTTCTTTCCTTCCCTTAAAATATTCTTTTTTAAAAAATTCTTAGACTAAAGTTTTGGTTATTTCTCATACTTCAGTTTTGTACCAGGGCTTTAATTGACATTTGGTAACGCTCCAAATGAGGCATTTTACCATATTAGGCATGGTCCATAAATACAGATCATTGCTGGGGTTGTAAAGTACACATGACCTAGAACAAGAGGGAAGGGGAAACTTTTCTGAATAAATGCAGCCAGTTATTATGATTGAAAATGCATTGAAATTAAGGTGAAATTCTACAGATACATTTGAAAACATGACTAATATGACTAAGGCGGAGCTTAGGAGGATTAATGGAGCCTAATGGCGATTCCTTTGCTTGCATCTTCGGAAACAGCTCTATTTCCATCTTTAATATCTCTATTTTTCCCTTTCAGGGTTCTTTTGAAGACCCCGACCTGGAGTTACATGCTGACTATGGCTCTTTGCGGGAATGGGACCCGCTCTCGGGGTTTCATAACTGGCCATTGTTTGGCACGCCAAAGGCTCGGCCTAAGAGTCCAGCTCGAATTCAGAAGCCTAGGATCTCGGGGCTCTGGAGACGGGCGGATCAAGGATTGGTGTCATGACAGGAGACCCGTGTGTCGTTGGGGGAGTTGGGATATCTGCTGTGTGCCTGAAGACTCAGGATCTTCAAGCACAGAGCTCAAAAAAAGCAAGTAACAGACTTTTAACATCATAAACCAGCAAGTTGTTGATGATGTCTCCCTACTTGCTGGGAAAATAGAGACACCTCTTTCTCCCTAGAGAACCTGCGTAATGTCAAATACCAGGTGAAGCTCAAAGCCTTTGGGGTAACTGCAAGTCTGTGTCTTTGCTATTGCTTGGCTCATGCTTGAGTGTTCAGCGTTTTTTCTGCCAGTTGGGGGGAATGGGATCATTACTTGCTGCCACTCATGCGTGGGAAGGGGAAGCTGGAGGGAAGACTTTGGGGTTCTAACATTTAACTGTTGTTCATTCTTTGGGGCACTTCTCTGTTTTTGTGGATGGTTGCAAAGAAAAAGCATTTCAGGATGTAGATTGTATATACTTTTCTGACATTAAATTGTACCTTTGAACCTTTAATTTGCAGGGTCTCAGAAAAAATAGTGAATGGGACTAATTGCCTTTTGGAAGAATACAATGAGATAAATAGCCTATTCTAATAAAGTCCAATCCTGAATTATTATCACATCTGCAGAACTGTAGTACTAACTCTTTTCTTCAAAGAACTAACTAGGGAAAAGGTTAATGTACACTCAAATTTTAAAATATTCCATTTCCTTACCTCTCTGGCGTCCATTATTGTGCCCACTCCAACTGTCAAAGCCATCGTAGGGACTTTAGTCAAATCTCCATTGAAGAATCTAGCATTGGCCAATATTGTATCCTTTGCCAACGTCTTCACTCTGGTGCGAGATACAAGACTGGACCCTGGTTCATTGAAAGCAATGTGACCATCTGGACCAATACCTACAACAAATTCATAATAGAAAACGTTCTGAGTCAGTGTCACTCAATGGTAATCCTGCATACAGGGAACTTAAAGCATTGCAATACTTTGCTCCGAACTGCTCACAACATACCATGGATTAAATCTGGGCATTCCTCAAATGCGAGGCCACAAAGACAGCCCACGCTGGGTCATAATGTCGACATTAAGGTACAATTTTGGGCTAAAATAATTCTCCATACAGTTTGCCCTGTCTAGAATTTAATGTTTGTTGATTAAAGTATAGGATTCTGCAGAGCAGATCACTTAACCCAATTAATCTCCTCCAAGGGCATCTTCATGGTTTTCCAAACCTAACTATCAGCACAACCTCTATCATTTTCATATGCTTATTTAGCTTCACGTTAAAAAGCAAATTGTCTCTTCAATGACCTGAGGTCCACATTCTCACCATTCGCTGGGGAAATGTTTTCTCCTCTGAATTTCCTATTTGTTTCTTGATCACTATCGCATCTTTATAGCTTCCTTTCCTTTCCTGATAAACAAAACCATAATTCTCCAACTTACGGTTTAAGGTGATGCTGGTGAAACACAGTGACATGGTGCGTACTGGCCGAATCAAGGTGGCTTGGCCTGGGCACCAGAGTGGGAAATAAGCCAATGTTTTGACATTGCTGGAGCAGACTTCAAGGCGATTTAATGCAGCAGAATCGAGTTGAGGTGGCAGGGCCCAGGTCCAGGCCTGACAGCGAGGTTTGACCTGCAGTTTAACTGATTTAAGCACTGGGCCCAATTGGAAATGTTGTGCATTGGCCAAATCAAAGCGGTAAGCCCCAGACCCAAGAGTGCATCGAAGCAGCAGGGCCCAGTTCCGTGAGTGAGGAACAACCTGAGGTTTGACCAATTTAAGTGCCAGGCCAGGCTGAAAAGGTCAGAGTGTTGGGGCCGGAGGCAAAGGACATGCCGGTATTCAGCTCGCTGTTGGCAAGGTTAACTCGTCTCTGCACTGCACACTGAGGCTGTGGCCTGTACCTAATGGGCTACTGGATTGGCTGTGACCGGTTTGTGGCTTTGACTCACTTCTGTGAACTTCAGTTCTGAATGTTATTTGCTTACTTTTATTGTTTTCATGATTTATTTTTTCTGCACACTGGGTGTTTGACAGTCTTTTTTTTAAATGGGTTCTACTGGGGTTCTGTGTTTTATGGTTGCCCATAAAGAGACGAATCTCAAGGTTATGATAATAAATGTACTTTGAACTTTGAAAGCTTTTTGTAATTTTAAAATAGATACTTGCTTTTCAAAAAATGAATATCAAACTCTTTGTTTTTTTTATATAATTGTCACTGGATTATATTTATGGCCACTACAGCTATTTTTTATTTTGACATTCCTTCCAGTGTCCCTTCAACCTTTCTGATATTTGTGACTTGGACGGTGCTTGTTACCTCCAATATGGTCTAACAAAGGTTTCCAATCATGTTTAGTATGGTTTCTTTTCTTTCCAACTCTAGAAATAAACCATTATTTTTGTATGCTTTTCCAATAGCATTAATACCCATAGAATGTATTTATAGATCAAGATGCTTTGTTCCTCTCGTCCATTTCAATTCCCAGAAATCTGTGACCTCCTTATTTTTTCTTCACCAAATCATAATTGTTCAAAATGATTTGACCATCAATACAAGTTTAACAGCATGGGCATTGTCATTCTTTCTAAAACCTGACTCTCTGCCCAATAACCTCATATGAAAATTTAGAAATGGTGTTTTTGATTCCGAAGTCCAAATCAAACTTTCCTCGAACCATATTGAAATGAACTGATCTATAAATACCTGTGTGGTCTCTGTCTTCTTTCTTAAATACAGATGAACTAAGTTTGTTATCTTGTAGTTTTATTGCATTCAATTATTTTCTGAGGTTTGCATAGTGTACATTCAGTCGGAATGTGTGCAATTTTGCCAATACAGACGTTCTCCCTTTGACTGTCATAAAGAACATCTCCAAATCAAAAGTAACACAGAAAATTAGAGCCAACAGTTATTTAGGTACACTAGCTACAGGATACATGTGTTTGTTCTATTTAGATCAATGCACAGTACCGCCAACAAACAGCTCAATTCCTCCTGCCGCCTTAATTTTCTCCTCAAAAGCATTGCACTCGGCCTCCAGGTCTGGAGCATTTCCATCCAGAATATGCGTATTTTCTGCCAGGATATCCACGTGCTTAAAGAAATTATTCCACATGAAAGAGTGAAAGCTTTCAGGATGACCCTTCGGAAGACCTGCAAGTGAAGCAACGTACAAGTCAATGAATGTAACTGCTGATGATAAAGACCGGACTCCAACTGTAGAAGTAATGAATATGATCATCTTATTGTGTACACTTTTAGCAAACCGATCTTCCTTAATGAAAACAAGGTAAACAAAGGCAATAGATTACAGAACACAGAGCATTACGACACAGTAAAGGCACTTAGGCCAATGATGTGCTGACCTTTTAACCTACTCCAAGATCAATCAAGCCCTTCCCTCCTACATAACCCTCCATTTTTCTATCATTCATGTGCCTACATAAGTTTCTTAAATGCCCCTAATGCGTCTGCCTCTACCACCACGCCCTACAGGGTGTACCATGAACCACCACTTTGTGTAAAGAACATACCTTGCACATCCCCCATATGCTTTCCACCAATCACCTCATAATAATGCCTCCTGGTATTAATCATTTCCACCCTGAGAAAAGGTTACACGACCGACATTCATTCACAACCTTAACAACTGATGAAGCAGGCTCAAGGGACTATATGGTTTACTCCTACCCTTATCTGCTATATTTTATAAAGCTGAGGCACTGCAAGATAATTCTGAGTGACCGATCACCAAGAAACATGTTGCCTGCAATCTGGAGCCATATTGGAACCAATGTCTACAATTCCTTCCCCCAGCCCACACAGATGCTGCGTGACCCACTGACCCACTGAGATCCTCCAGCAGATTGCTTGTGGACCCGCAGATTGGGATGTACTAACTCTAAAATAATGAAAGCCATTCAAGTAAATGAGTACAAAGAAATCTACACAAGAGTAGCAGGCAACTCCACTCATCACTAGAACCTATACAGCAAATTCTCATCTGGCTTACTACACTGAAAAACTGACCTTATTGGTTTATAGAAGAAGAACTATAGGTTACAACTTATCGCTACTTACTCCTTTTTTAAAATCTCTTCCTCTCATTGCTCCCATATCCATTGCCCTATTCTCATTACTACTATTGGTGAGGAGGTACAGGAGACTGAACACACACACGCAATGTTTAAGGAAGAGTCTCTTCCCCTCTGCCGTCACATTTCTGAGCAGTTCATGAGCTCACGAAAAATACCTCACTATTCCTCTTTTGCACGATTTATTTTTTTTTATTGTAACTAAGGTAATTTTTAATGTCTTAACACTGTACTGTTGCCAGAAAACATCAAATTTCACGAGCTAGGTCAGTATAATAAATCTGATTGTGAAAGGCCGGGCAGACTTGAGAGTCTGAATCACCACCTCCTATTTCTCCTTCCTATGGTACTATTTCGAAAAATAAATGACTCAAGACATCCTGTGTAATTTTTTTTTAAATAAAACCAGAACGGATGACTCCCTAATATTAAAATTCCTTTCTAAGTTAATTGCATCAGTGCAGTGAGATATGCAGAGTAGTGCCAAGTCAGTGAATCGCTGGCAGATATTCAGATCAGTCATAACCTGTTTCATATATCAAACTGAAACGTTGTACTACAGCACACCTACCTACGTATTCATCCATGTTGAATGTTTTCACATATCTGAAGGATAGGTCTCCATTCTTATAATATTCAATTAACTTGTTATAGCTTCCCAATGGAGTGCTTCCTGCAAAGATATTAAAGATGGTTGCATGCTATTTTAATTGTTTAAAAGGCATTAAAAATTATTTCAGTATAACATATATCTATCTTCTTCTATTCTGCTTAATGAAAGCACCAACACTTATCCTTAATTAGGTGCAATAAATCAGAAATGACAGTTTTAAGACTAGCAGCTCTTATTGGCAGCAATATTGATCTAGTCTTTACAAAACATATGTTCCTTCTTCAACATTAAACTTCATTTACTTTTTATTTTCTGAAGTATGTTCTAACACCAGATGACAACCTAAAAGGAGTAGTTCTAACGAGGGAATAATAGTAACGTGCTAATGAGAAACTTAACTTCATAAGCACCATAGAAACCCCAAAAGCCAAGAGACAGGTTGCTACACAAGTTCACAGCACTATTGATATCATGTTCTCATCAGCCTTCACTCTGCTCTATACCATTCCACTGTGAAGAAACTGAGACTCCAGGAAATCTGCAGATGCTGGAGCTTCAAGCAACACACACAAAAAATGCTGGTGAACGCAGCAGGCCAGGCAGCATCTATAGGAAGAGGTACAGTCGACGTTTCGGGCCGGGACCCTTCATCAGGACTCAAGAAACTGAATCTTCTTCACATCTCTCAAACTCTGTCCAGGCTTAAGCCATCTATTTGAAAAGTTCTCACTGGTCTTGTCAGGGTAGATGCGGCCTCAAATATCTAGACCACCTCCACAAAATAAGGAATCTGCCTTTCAAGATAGAAAGGATAAAATTTCTTCACACACTGGTCAGTGAATCCTCAACATTCTTTAGTCAGGAGAGCTGTGGATGCTCAGTTACCAAGTACTCGAAGAGAGTGATGGATAGATTTTCAGCTTTTAAGGGAATTAGTGTTAGTACATTCAAGGCTCAAAGTAAATGTATTATCAAAGTATGTATAAATTATACAACCTTAAGATTTATTTCCTTACAGGCAGCCACAAAGCAAGAAGCCCGAAAGAACCCAATTAAAAAAGGACCAATACCCAATGCACAGGGGGAGGCAAAAACAACAAATCAGGCAAACAATAAAAACAAGCAACAGCATTCAGAACAAAACTGGGTCCATAGAGCCGGAGCAGGCCCATAGCCTCAGCCTCAGCTCGTCAC